>NC_045695.1:4077078-4380552 GCF_003331165.1 Xiphophorus hellerii | reverse complement strand
AAAGCTTGCTCACAAACGCTAATTCCAGTCAACAAAAACACCCTCCGCGATCCAACCACAGTCATTTGCATTCAAATATCCAGCAGCTAAATATGTAAAGACAAAATAGCAGCGTAGCGTTTTCCAAGCGGAGTTGTCTGCTGCCGTGTGGCGGGTTCAGAGGAGGCGCCGGTCTCCAGACGACGCGGCAGCTTCCGCTGGACGAGTCCGGGAGTCACCGCGGCTACGAGCAGAGATGGCTAGCAGCTAGTTACATTAGCTTGAGTAACTTGTTACTACGTTTTACTTTTTACTTTTTAAAAAAAAATAAAAAAATGTATTATGAAGTTTCTTTACTCTTACTGGGTTTTCTACTCATTGAATGATTGTTTTAACCAAAACATCACCAGACACAGACACACTCCTGCAGTCCTCGTTTTTTATTGAAAGAAACTGATTTGGAAAAAAAAAATTATTTTGCCTGATTTTGTCATTTTTCTGTTACTCATATGAATTATTGTCATTTTGCTCTTTAAAATATAAAAAATTCCACTTAACTTTATATTTTGGTCCATCTGATGATGTAATTTTTGAATATTAAATGATTGATAATTTGATCAGTTACTCAGTACTTGAGTAGACTTTTTACCAACTCCATTTTTACTCGGGTAGTTTCTTAGACTTTTTACTTGAGTAAAAATATGTTAAAGCAGTGCTACTCTTACTTTTTGGGTTCTCTACTGGTTCAAAGGATCTCTGGAGGAGCTGGAGACGTGAGCAGCTCAGGTGGAAGAACTAGTCGAGATTCCTTGAAGAAGAAGAAGAGAATGAGCAGTTTGGTTGCGAGTTCAGCTTTTTACCGTTTCAGTTTTGACACCGAGTCAAACGTTTCGAATTGTTGGTCAGTTCCTCTTGTACCCCTCCTGTCTCCACTGGGTTCAGTTTTAAAACAGGAGAAGTGAAGAGTGTGGCGCCTGCGGTTAAACGGGGATCACTCTGTAAATCAAGTGTTTTGTGTTTCTGAGCTTCGTTGGCTGGATGCGGAAAGCTTTTATTTTTTGTATTTTTTACCCTGCTTTGTTAAACACCTGTCTACTGCCGTGACTTGTAATTCAAAGATTTGCCGTCGACTTTAATGCCTCGCGCCTTTCTATCTGGATCTCATCTGTTTGGGGCGTAATGCTCTGATTTAATGGTGATTCTCTGCTGCTGGATGCGTCGAATTATCCGTGCTAATGCTTCTCTTCTTCTGATGCTACCGTCATCCTGATAATAGCATTATCTAATCCGGCCGGTGAGCGTTTTCTAGCTGGTGCTGCCATGATTCACATAATTCCACTAACTAATGCACCAGTCGGTCCTGGATCGTCCCCAACTGTTCCCACTGATGAGCGCCTCTCCTGACCCGGAGAGACAGAATCGACGTTCCAAACCTGGGGCCGCTCCGGACCCACACAGTTTATCTGAAAATAGGCCTGTCGCAATAAGCAGTAAATCAGTTAATCATATGATTACTTTAAGCAAACTCAATAATTTCCATTTGTATTATTTATCTTTTTTTTCTTCTCTTTTTTTGCTCTCTTTCCACCAAAAACCAAATGACAGAAGTCTTGGTCTCAACTAACTCTTTTCTTTGAAGGACAGTTTTGTTTCTAGAGACTTTATTATTCATTAATAATTCATTAATTCATGTGTTGTTTCTGGGGGTTTTTTTGGGGGGGGGTGGTATTATTATTATTTATTTTGGATATGCAAAAGGTCTTCCAGTTCCAGTCTTAAATGTTCATGGGAATTTAAACCTTATTGATCTTTTGAGAATGTGTTCCTGCACTTTTCTTAAGCCTTTAACGGTAAAGTTAGTTGAAAACGGACTCAAACAGAGATATTATTGTTTATTACGATAACTTCCATGGACAATTTATCGTCCAGCAAAGTTAGTCAAGATGACAGGACTTTCTGAAAAGAACACAAAATGGACTTTTACCGTTAAACCCAGGGGTTCAATTCTGTACTGTAGAGTTAATAATTACAGCCATGTTAAAGAAATAGAACCCCACCTTAATGAGTTCTTCATGAAGAATTATTCACATGATATCAACTGTTTTGTCGGAGTGATTTTCTTTCATGTCAATAGTGAAAATCTGGAGAGTGTCGAAGTGATTTGTGTTTGTAATCCTGTTCTTGGTGGATTCAGTGGGAGGTGAAAAGGTGTGTGGACGCAGACGGACAGTTTTACCTGTTCAGGTGAGCCTCCTCTCCCACAGCGACAGCCGTGTTTTTAGTGTCGTCGGGGGTTTGGTGTTGCACCTCCCAGCGTCTGCAGAGCCTGGTTTCTACACGCTCCGTGGCCCCTGAGGAACCCAAAAATCTCAGGATTCCGTATTAATGAAACACGTTTTTTAAAAATGATTTCCAGCACTATGTTTGGAGCGCAGCTCCGATTTTTTTCTTTCTACAATGCGAGTGTAACACCTGCTGGGAGACATTTGCATTTTGCAGGTTTTTTTTTTTTTTTTTTTTTTACACGTGACGTAAACTGCAAAGATGGCAATCAAGCTGGAATTTTTTTTTTTTTTTGTGAAAAGCACAATTGAATTTGTTTGCTTCTGAAACTTCAGCTGTCTTTTACCATCAAGTTCCTGGTTCTGTTCTATGTTTTTGTTAAAAAAATTTACTTTATTGTTTAATTAAATGTCAAATAGCCCAACTTTTGAACAATTAAACACCAAATCATAAGCAGACAATTTATTGGACTGCTTCTCCAAAGTTAGCCACATTAGCCTCTTTCTACTTCAGAAACTTCACTCATTTAGTCCTAGTCCAATCACAGTCAGAAAAACAGAAAAGGTTTCATTTGATAAAAAGCTTTTTTTATTCATACATTACTCATCAAACATCCAGTAAAACTGCAAAGCAGCAATAAATTGAGCAGCTAATTGCTGCTTCATTGGCAGCAACTCCAACATCCCTCATTGGTCCTACACAGGAAGTCCTTGTGGCCTAGTCCAACCTCGTCCCGGTCCACTGTGGACCAAACCCTTACTGGTCTCATGCACACATGCTGGGACCAGCCAGGGTGGATTTCAGCTCTCGGAAGTTTAGGAAATAAGCTGAAAATGACCCAAAGGGGATTTTCCACGTGTCGTATAATAACTCCATGCTAACCAGATTCATGTGTTTGTCATATTTCTATATTTTTGCCTCAGACCTATTAGAGAAAAGCTTCTTCCACCCTCAGAGGAAGGCCCAGTTCCAACCAGTGCTTCAACTGGTTTAGCATGTGGCTGTAAATGAATGGCCGCTCAGTCGATACACATGCTTCCTGTAAATGACTGATGATGAGCGTAGAGGTAAAGAAATGATCCTACTGGTCCTGGTTGCTGCTCAGTCCGTTTTGGGAGACAATCTTTTCATACAAAGGCACGTCTTCATAGCCATGCACACGGAGAAGCCGTTTCCCTGCCAACCCTGGGCTCGTAGCGGGACGTTTCCTGTTGCGGCAGCCGCTGTTTGATTTGGCCCGCTCCCTTCCCAGCACAGGGGGACAGTTGTCTCCCCGAGCTTTTCCTCAACTCTGTCAGGGAGAGCGGAGGCGGCCTGGTTGGAGTTGGTGGGTAAAGGAAGGGATGAGGCTGATTAAACTGCCTCCATCTAAACACAGGCTGCTGGCTGATGCCTCCACACAATGTTTCCTCTGGTGGAGACACTCTGAGGGAGATAGCGGAGGAGGAGGAGGGTCTGTTTTCAGGCTGGATGACAGGGTAGGAACCTGTTTTTAGCTTCCACATCTGAAATGTTCACTCTGCGAGGACACGGCTCACTGATGGAGGGGCGTGGCTCAATACCCTGCTGATGCGTCAAAAGCTGGAGGCTGGGTTCTTCTACGGTGGCCTGGAGGTCAGGCCTCACCAGAGTGTCGATCCTGTTCTGCTCTCGCTCCTTTAAACTTCTGCTTCAACTTCAACTTTAAAGAGGAACATTCAACCAAAACAATTTAAAATGCATGCCTGTCGAGAGGAAGCTTGGGTTCACCCTCTGCTCTGATCCTGGGTCAGAGGGTCTCCAGTCCTGCAGTTCATGATGTAAATGTCCTGGATGGAGACACAAACGTACATTTTTTTCTGCTGTCCCTGTCAAATCCAGAAAAGTCTCCAATACTGCAGCTGACCAAAACCAGCTGAACCCCCAGAAGGATTGCTGTGAGGACAGAGCCTTGAAGGGAACCAAAGCCAATATGGAGGACAGAATCAGTGGCATCATTAGTCATTAGATTGGAAATTTGAGTCTGTAATCACAATGAATGGCACAAAATCTTAAGTCCAAATGGCATATTCCCATTTTATTATAGGTACTGGTTGGGGCAGTGGAAAAGCTCCAGTAATTGATAGAATATAAAGTAACATGTGAGACAGACTATTTCTCTTTTACTTCAATCGCTAGTCCTTTTTTCCTACAAATCTCCTCTTTCCCTAAGCAGCAGTGGATGGTGTAGCGTCATCTTTACAACCTCTCCTCACCCTCATCCAGCTTACCCCCCTCCACCTCCCACCCATCACCCCCGGCCCCCAAGGCTTTGTGAGGATGGGAGAGGTGAGGGGGATATGTGTCTTTAACTGAGCCGCCGCTCTGCTGCAGCTTACCGCTCGCTGTTCAGACAGGATATGTGCTCTGCTTTGTTCAAGCTAACCTGCTTGTTTGGAGTTGGATCTGTCTGTTTGTGCGCGTGTCGGTCGGTGTGTGTGTGTGTGTGTGCGTGTGTGTGTGTGTGTGTGTTGGTGTGGGCGTGTGTGTACGTGAGCGGCAGCAAAGGCAACTGAGAAAAATCCCATTACGGAGCCAAGTTGCCGCCACGCTCCCCCCCTCCCCGTACACACTGAGACCCGCTGTAATCCACTCACCCCCCAACCCTCCACCCCCTTCGCGGTGCGCGCCCAGTGTACCCTCTAGACTCGCTGGTGAGCTGTTTATACCCGTGCACTGTTGTGTTACCCACCGTGAAACATGACAGCTAATGATATCGAAGGCTTTTTTTTTAAAGGTGTTTTGTCTGCAAGTGCGAGAGAAATGGAGAGCTGCTGGATTTCTTCCAGACATCGATTAGCAGCCAGAAAGGAAAAAAACCAAACAACAACCCTCCAACTTAAAAGCCCTGCTCTCATCTCTTCCATTCATTTCCTTCTATATGCCCTTTAATCTATACATGTGTTTACATTTCAAACCCTCAGACCAAAAGCTTTTTATTCTGTGATCATTTTAGGCTAAGGGTGATTAGCTGCTAGCATAACTCTAGCAGTAGAATATCGATATGCTGTTCCCTCTCTTCAGTCTAATCTAAACCAGCAGCTGATTTTAGGTAAAACAAAGACATCTGAAGCTTCTGCAGTAAATCAACCCCACAGCATGACGGCACCACTGTCGTGCTCGACATTAAACTCGTACTAAACCAATCACACTTTGATACGTTGAATCCAAGTGTTAATTTTGAAGGGAAACAGGCCCACAGCCTCCTGGATGCTCCACTATACGTAACACTGGGTCCGAGGTCGTATTCCACATGTACCCTCTTAGTTTCAGACTCTCAGCATTGTTCGAGTGTTGAAAGGGAAGACAAACTCTGAGGGTTAGGTTCTGTTCAGACCGAAACAAAGCAGCAAGTGACAACGCTTGAATTCTCTTAAATCGGTGATACTGTAGAGGAAATGAACGACGTTTTGGAAACGGGGTTGGTTGACTTTAAGCTCGCTTTTTTTTTCTTTCTTCCATCCATGTTTGGATGGAAGAAAGATTTTAACATAAATGCAACAAATCTGGGCTTTGAGGAGCAGGACTTCTGGATGACAAGTGCAAACCTTTTGAAAAATGTTTGTTTTGTAAAAGATACAAAAAAAAAAGAAACTTGATTACGATTGGGAGCCAGAAGGTGTTGAGGAAACACGACTTGAACCTCCACCAGGTGTTTCCAGGTAACAGTAGCATAGTTAGTATCCTGTAGGAGGTGCAGCTACTTCCACCAGGCTGAACGTAGGGGGCGCTGCAACCACTACCGTGGCTTCCTATATTCACCAGTCAGTGTGTCTCTCTCTCTCTTTCTCGGTGTTGCCATTGAGCACTCCATCCTGGTTTATGTTTGTGTGTTTAACAGGAGAATCTCTCTCTCTCTCTCTCTCTCTCTCTCTCTCTCTCTCTCACACACACACATTCCCCATCCCCTCAACACCCCTGACCCCAGCGCCATCTTCTCTGTCTCATCCTTTATGCAGCCTGACAGCGAGCCGCTCCGTTTATGGCCCTGCATAACGTTGCCTCATTACCGGCCGGACTCAGGAACCCAAACGCAGCATCAGAGCTGGAGGAAGGTGTGTGTGTGTGTGTGTGGGTGTGTGTTGGGAGGAGTGATGAAGAAAAAGTACAGATGATGACGTTGGTGTTGGCTAATATTAATCTGATTGATTGCCAGGAAGCAGCACACGCTCTGAAATGGGAGGCGCTTCGGTTCATGACCGAAGCGCCTCCCGTTTCTTCACGACGACCGCTCCGGCGCCGCAGAGCGCGCGCAGGCTGGCAGCGGGTCGTGTTGGCTGCAAGCGGAAGCGCGCGCGGGATAGCGGCGCGGACGGCTAAGCCAATCAACCCCTCCATCTCCTGTCCCTGCCCTTCCATTGATCCCCATTAAAATGCTTAGCAGATGCTTGGCTCCAGGAACGCCAGCGCCTCTCCTCCGCCGCTGCTATTTTCATTTGCATTCTCCTTGCCCGCATTTTGCCAACTGGGATGCCGGCCCACTCCTCAGCTGTACAGTAGCATCTTTCAGCGGGCTAAAGCGCCGAGGAGTCCGTGTCGGCCAATCTGCCGGAAATCCCCGCGAGTTTGGTTGCCAGGAGGGCCATTTTTTACCATCTGTAGTCGTGGCAACAGATTCGCACCTGTGTTGTTGTTTTTTTTGTCTTAAGGAGATTTGAAATGTTCTCCTTTTGCAAAATTCAACAAAAACATGAACTGACCAGTGTTGCAGGAAACAGAAAGCGCGACAATGAAAAGTTGACTTAAGCAGCAGAACAGAATAGAGATTGAGAAGATGAAGCAAACTTCAATGTCGACCAATAGAAATCTAAATAAAACGTAATATAAACGAGCATAAAATATCAACAAACATGTCAGAATTTCCTAAATTTACGACTGGAACAGAAAATGTACAAAATACGTCAAATGTAGATTAAAAAGGGAGGGTAGTTTAGATCCGTTTCTGTATGCTGAATATTTTCCGTCATATGCTATTGTTTATGTTGCATTCCCAGAAGTAATCTCATATTTCATAAACTTTTTAATTTGTATGTGCATACCTGATTTGGAAGTGGCATCACTCTGTGACGGAAGTGATCGTTTTTGTCTCTGATGTAGTTATACTTTTCTTACGTTTTCTTCCATATTGCATCAGACTTTGAGTTAAATGCATAAATGCAACATAGCTAGCAATTGATGATGTGATCATGAACAATAAGATGCTGTTCTAGTGATATTTCAGATCAAATAAGAGGTTTTCTAAGTTTAGATCTGCTTTAAGTGATGAGCTAACTTCCTCTCACCAATTTATTTCATGTCTTGTTTTCGAACAAGACGTGAAATACCTAAATCTGACCGCTTTGATACCAAATTTATCATCATCGTAAGCTAGCGCTTCCTCTCCATTTCTTTGTTTGGCTGGGTTCCCAACATGCTGCTAGGGAACCAATTTAAAAGTTCCTCAGTGGAACGAGAACTTTTCGAGCAGCGTGAGCAGACTGGGAAAAGGGAAGTACTCCTCGACGAACTTCAAAATAAAAGTCTCAAACCCAGATACTATGGGATTTCCAGCTGAAATCGCACTCCTTCATCTATGGACTTGTAAGAATCCTTGAACAGCAGTTTGGGAGACGATTGTCACGTTCAATGGCGCGATTTCTCATCACACGCCTTCTGACGAAGTCTTCACTATTAAACCTTGACCTTTGACCTGCTTTGTTTTGTGCTTCAGCTCCTGATAGATGACAGAAATACATGATTCAACCATGACTCTTTTTTATTTTTTTACTTTCATAAGTTCCACTTTAAAGAATGCAGCTTTGTATTGAAGGAAGACTGTTCTATCCAATCTTATCATTGGGAGCTACAGTATGTTGATGATGGTAAGAACATTTTTTTCTGAATATGGGGAAATCATTTCGTCTTATTGTCGGATAAAATTTTCATCCTGATTTCTTTTTACATCATTGTGTACGTGAACACCTGCAGTCAAACATGACTGGTAAGCCTGTGGAACTGCAGGCTTACAGTTCCACAGGCTAGTGGCGCTAGCATCCTGCTGTACAGTTACTAATAACTCTTGGGCTTGAGACATTTGGGCCATTCGGTCACTCTGGAGTGTAAACATCTCCTTTGTGACATAACCCTTAAAGCAACGCGTGTCTGGAGCATGAGGGGCAAAGTACACCAGCATCAGGACCGGTTTGTGGTGTTTTGCCAGCCAGTCAAAGAAAGCAGCTATTGTATGTGTGTGTCCGTGTGTGGGCGTGCGTGTGTGTGTGTTCATTTTGTGTGTATGAACCCAAACTATCTACATGTACTGTTTGGTGTGTGTTGTGCATACGGGTGTTTGTGTAGGACGCTTTCATGCTGACATGCGTACGCAGCATGTTTGTTTCTGCTCGTTTGCCTGGTCAGTAACCGAAGCCGCCGCCGTCCTGCTACTGTCTCTGTGTGTGGCGCTTGTCCTGGAGTACAGGAGGCATACACTAGCAGGCTTTGTTTGTCCAGGCGACTGACGTACGTCTGTGGAAGAAGGCCGTCCACTGCGGGCCGCAGCCATGAAAGAGCAGCTTTGTTCCTCCCGTTCTTCCCTCGTCTTGTTGGAGGGAAGGAGAAGATGTCCGGGGCTTCAGCTTCTTCAAGCATGAAGAAATGCAGATAGGCCTTTTCCTCTTCTGTCTTGGCCCATCTTGTTGGATGTCAAGACAGTGAGAGCGAAGGTGGAGAGACCTGACACGTATTAACAGTGCAGGAAACGACGTGGTCTGAAATAATTTGTTTATAGAGTCAATTTGTTCTCAGTGTCCAAAAAGGTAAATAAAGTCTTAATATTAACCTTAACGAGTTTCTATTTAAGCACAAAAGTTTTGTTTTTCTTAAATATTTTATTAATTCTTTTATTACATATTAAAGCTCAAAGCATAAACCACAATACATTTTGACCTTTCTATTTTGGAGTCACCTAATCCTAATCATGCACAAAGTAAAAAATAAAAACACATGATTATGATTGTGATGCTAGCTATTAACACTGAATGAAACTCCAACCCGTACTACTACTGGGGCAATGAAAACAAACACTGTTTATTACTAAAAATGGTAAAAATGTGGTATTTCGATTATTATCTCAAATCCAGTGAGGTTAAGTTTAATTGACACATTGCTGTAAACGAGCTAAGAGTCTAAATCCATGGTTCAGTGGCAATGCTCTTATCTAGCTAAAGCTAGCTCAAAGTTAGCTTGCTTTATTTAGCTACTTGCCATTCTAAGCTACTGTTATTGTCCTGTAGTAATTCTGACTACATTTTAAAACCTGCTGTTCTCTTAAGTAAAATGTAAACTCTTACTGTTAACTTTAAGATAAAACTGTAAGATTTACCAACTACTGTTGTTTAATGAGTACAAACATTGCTAATTAGCCAGATATTATAAAGTTTAAACTCAAGATGCCGTTTATCCCCGTTTGAAAACAATATCTTCTTGTTTTGTCCCACTTAAAGCGAAAATATGCTGTTAGTAATAATTTAATTTTATTAGATCTTTGAAGATCCAAAATCAGGTTCTGACCTAAACATTTGGAACTATACTCTAAATTTAGCTCCTTTGCTAAGCTGCTGCTTAAGTTTAGCTAAGTTAAGCTTAACTTAGCTCTTAGCTAAAGCTGATATGTCAATTTACTAGAAAGACACGCGTTAGAATAAAGACAAATCTTTGCTAAAAGGCTCATAACAAGCTAAAACTACTGCTAGCCAGATCTTAGCTAGCTAAGAGAAGGCTAAAGAACTGATTTTGTGTTTTTGCTGTGGAGTTTAACTGTTTTCTGCTTTGTGATATCAGTGACAAGTTTTTAAAAAGTGACTGTGTTGTGTAGAAATATTTTAAAATTAAATTAAACACATTTACTTTTCTCTGGTTGTTGTGTGGAATTGTTTGGAAGAGACTTATTTAGACACAAATAAGCACCCTTTTGAAATGGCGAAATATTATATTTCAGTTACTTTTGACTAAATCAAGCAGGTGTGGATTTAAATTTTTTTACCCAAAATTTGCTTTGTGCCGTGCTGTATTATACATATTTTTGTGCAACACCTCTCTCATACGGTTGCGTGTAATTATTTTCTTGCTTTCCGTTTAATAAAAATGGATACATTTTCAATTTTCAGAGTAGAAAAAAAATGTTTTCATAGTTTGCTTTTACTGCTTTTTGTCCATGCTGCGACTGAGGCGGCGTGTCGAGATTCAAAGTGAAGTGTTATAGATGACATGCACACACTGTACAGTGTGTATCCAGAAGTAAAACTCCCACACAAACACAAATGCAAAACACAGAGGCTCTCCTCCTCTCCCAGCCGTCACAGCGGAGGGACACCCTGACAGCGATCCGTTTAGTCGACAGGAAAACTCTGACAACAGCTTGAAGAGCGCGCTGGGAGCTGCAGTGATGCACAGGAGATATGGGGTGAGGAATGCTTGAAGTGAGGAAGGGAGGTGTGAACAAGAGGGGGAATTTGCGATGTCATGCGGCCGATTAGGCAGTTAGTCTATCACACCGACGTCTTGCAGAGGGGTTGTGGGGGGGGGGCTTTAACAGCAGCTTCCCTGTCCCACCAACACATCTTATCCATCACCCTCTCTTTTTGCACACACACACACGCAGTCACACCCCGTTTGCGTCTGGAAGCATCATCCCCTCCTAAGTCACCTGCTCGGACCGGGAGCATGAAAAATGGCTGTCAGCTGAAAATGATTGCTGGAAACGAGCAAGAGGAGGGAGAATAAAACGGGGAGAGGAGGTGCAGGGAAGGTGAAATTGGAGGAAACTCTCGGCAGATTAGGTGCGGGTTAAGAGAATATTGATCTGTGTGCCGAGGACTGTTGATCTCTCTTAGCAGCACAAGACAAATGGCAGCAAACAGAAAATCGAGCGCTGGCCTTTTCCCCCGAGGATGGGATCAGCCTCTTTCTGCCTTTCCTTCACTTCTCCAGATTTTCTACCTCTCATTGCACCAACATATACTTCCTGTAACGTAACAGAAAATGCTTCAACTGGAATCACCTTTCAGAGTCCTTCATCTATAAGAACAATACCGCTGGTGCTTATTTATTTCATGGTTATTGGGTTTTACGCCCTCCGTCCGTCACCAGCCAGCATTAATACTAATAGGAGTGAGTTTGTGAGTGTTAAGAGCTGCTGAGTGATTCCGAAGGTTTCCCAGATAATTAGTCTTTTTCTCCCATTTCGAGTGTACGCGGGGTCCGCAGAGGCCCCGTGTTTGATTAGGGCCACAGCCTTGGCCTGGCACCCAGCCGGGGTGTTTGATGATGAGGAGCGAACTCTGGGCGGGGGCTGAGGTTCATCCGCGCCGGCTCAACATCAAACAGCCTGGAGCAAAGGACCAGAGCCCCGGGGGGACCCCTCCAGCAGAACTGCCTGGATAGGTAGATGCATTCCCAGTCGGAGGGGTTGGGGTGGGGAAAGAGAGAGACAGACTGGAAAGTAAAGAGAAACTCCAAATGAGAACGCCTTAGAGGAAGCAGTATCGCTCAGGTAACCTCTACAAAGTTTGGCCTTACAGAAACAAAATATATTTTTAATTTTCTTGGTTTCTGTTGATGTAGACTAGTCTTTGACTCCGTTAGTGAATTATTGACTGAACATTCAGTTCTGGTTATAGTCTTTATGTTTGCATGAATCACACCACAAAGTCCTGGGAATAGGCTTTTGGTCTTGGGGCACTGTGGTCTTCCTTCACAACATCTATAGTTTAAAACTTTGAGGCAACTAGCCCTTTCTGCTTGCACTCAGCACATAGAAAGACTCCAAAGGTGTTAGAAAATCTTTAACACATGAGGAGCAGCTTACCGGATGTTGACTCTACAGCAAGTGGTCCAGATCCAGTAACTGTCTGGTGATTGGTTAGTTGTCTATTTAATCAGCAATTAGTTTTTAAAAGTTTTAACAAGACACGACTATGACTCAACAGTTGTCCATGCAATTGTTATTGGTCTTATTTTGTTTTGGCATTTGAAGAAAATAAGACAAAC
Organism: Xiphophorus hellerii; assembly: GCF_003331165.1. Classification (NCBI taxonomy): domain Eukaryota; kingdom Metazoa; phylum Chordata; class Actinopteri; order Cyprinodontiformes; family Poeciliidae; genus Xiphophorus; species Xiphophorus hellerii. The sequence continues at coordinate 4,368,246 of NC_045695.1, read as the reverse complement.
TTGTAATGTTCATCAGAGATCAGATCCTCAGGAAGATCCAACTGCTTTATTTTACAAGCATTTCTAAAATTGTAAAAAGTCAAAAATGTGTGAGAGATCTACATAAGAATCAGAGATTACAAACCTCAGGACGATCATAGTTGTTCGGTGCCTCAAAAGTCCAAAATGATCTGAGGAATTCTGGCTATTGGTTTGGCATTGATTTTTATGGCATTTGTGATTAAAGAACTGGTGGAAGAAATGTGTGTTCAAGAAATACATAAAGTAAAGTTTCCAATACTCATAACTTTCTCAAGAAATCTTTCAAATGATCAGCAGAAACGTTACTTGGCAGTCGTCGGGAACTCTAGATCTGGAGACAAAGTCTACGTAACCTGATTCTACTGAGGTAAACCTTTACCTTAGCAAACCTGTCACTTAAAGTACTGCTTCTAGAACTTGGTAAAGCATCATTAAGTAATCTGTTGGTTGCAATAGCTACATAAAGCTATCTAGCTCTTAAGAACTGACTAGTCCCTGGTGAAGGGATGGAACATGAGTGAGAATTTACCAATTATCAGGAATCTGCAAGATACTAACTCAAGAATCACTGATGTTGAGGGCAAGATTACTAACATTTGTTTCTGTCTTGTTAATATCTTAGTTGCTTTGTATTCTCCTCTCGTATGGAGTCAAATTCCTTCTCATCGTCAAATCTCTGGACCTTCTGCCTTCCTCCGTCCACCTCCCTTCATGGTAGACTTTCCCTCCAGGATACAGTTACGGATTTCCTTCATGTGTCTTTTTAGGTTTATCCACCATGAATTTTCTTGAGTCAACACCCTGAACAGAAAGCAGTTTCCTTCCAATCTCCAGGCTATCTGACTTGTCTCTGTCTCTCCTCTCTTTTATCTCGCTCTCTCTCCCAGGAGGAGTGGGGAGGCTTGATCTTGCACCTTCGCCTCACTATTCACCCTTCAACAGTCATGTCTCATTACGGAGCGTCAGTCTGCCTGTCTGTCTGCCTGTGCAGCCCTGAGTGGCCATGTTTCGCAAGGTTAACATGGACAGGGCCCATCAGGAAGGGTTAAACTCTGGATCCGTCTGAATAGTTTAGTGAGAAGGTTCATGTAAATCTAGGATGCTCAGAGTGTTTATTGTGCATACAGATGCACCTGTCTGCTTTTAATGTCTAAAACTCCATGTTTGAAGCTACACCAGCGTCTAAAGACAGTGGAAGGTGCAACGAGAACATCTACAGGGTTCTTTCGTCTCAAATGTCTTGGAATATGTTCGGAAAAAGTTGTATTTCTATACCTGATCCCCTAATATCTAAATGTGATCCATCAATACATTCTGTCCGTTTGGGGAAACCTTTGCCTTTATCCATGGATGCTGTTGCTGAGTAACGCTTCGTTACAAACCTACCAGGTTCCTGCAGTTTGTAGAGTCCAAATTAAAAGGATCCTACACTGAAGTCACAAATGTTCATAACTTGGACTGCCTCATATAATAATTCCATTACTGGAGATCTGAGCGTAGCACACTTCTCAACAACAAAAAAAGAGCAAATAAGAAAATCAATGCTGGCAGGGAAGCATTGCTGCTAATGCCCACGTAATAAGATGCGCCGGGCCGAATGCTCCTCAATTAGAGGAGCAAAACTCCAGAGAATATTTACAGTAATCAATGTACAATTCTCAAGTCAACAATTTATTTTTTTAATTAATTTTCCATACCATTTAGCTCCCGAGTGGGGAAAAAAAACACCCACAGAATAGCCTCTGTTTGTGGCAGGAAACTTCTTGGTGAAGCTGACCGTCTCATTACCCGTCTTGGCTGGAACGAGAGTCTCTGGGTGGATATCTGAGATAAAATGGGTCACGTTGGCTTTTTGTCTGAACTACAGGCACTGGAAGCCTACTTTCCTCCCACCATCCATATGGGTTCATGCATATTGATGTTCTCTGGACAGGTATGCCAAAAAATTTCGGAGTTTTTTAAAAACGGAGAGTAGTGTTTTTTTTTTTTTTTTTTTTTTCCATTTCTGCCGAGGACAACCTATGTTTTGAGGCAGCGGGGACGGAGCAGGACGCACACGGCGCCTTGCCGACAGCCCCGACAAATGGAATAGTTCATATCTGTCAGAGGAAAACAATAATCCGGGGCTAGATTCGTCGTCGCCCATAAATGATCGTGGCAATTACGGCGGCGTTGCGAGGCAAGCAAACAGAATTACAGTGAGATTTTGCTGGTGATTGGGGTGTCACAGCCCCATTACCGCTGTGAGTCCTGATTGATCCTCTCTCTCTCCTCTCTGCTCTCTTTCAGCGCCTGTCTTGTTTCATCTTCTCCATTGTCTCGTCTTGCTTTTCCCCGGACTTGTTCTCCAGGCTAATGAATCTAAAGCTGATGGGAACAGCCTGGCCCAGTGAGACCTGCAGCCTGTTCTGGGGCTCTTATTTTCTACCCTGCAGTGTCTTCACAGCCAGGCCCGGCCAAGTCGGGGGAATTTATCTGTCCATCACTCTTATCCTGGTTCCCTGCTAAGACTTTTACAACCTTTAAATTAGCCGCCGTCACCACAAACCAGGCCTTGTGTTCGTGCATCTCCAGATGTTCTGGGCTGCTTTTTTTCCACCACCGCTGCTGTAAATCTTTGCTTTCTGGAGTGGGAAGGGGCGAGAATAGCCTGGAGGGCCACCACAACTCACCTCCTTCCATCTGTTGTCTCAGGCGGTGTTTGCAGGAAGCCTAATTCTTTCTACGGTGGGTTGATGCAGCTCAAGAGATACACAAGGCAGTAGTGGGGTTGGTGGGGGGCGAAAGCTATGAAAACAAGGCTTTTGTTTATGGAAAATTAAACAATTTATCCCCAGCCAAAAAAAAAAAAACCCAACAAAGAGATGATTTTATATTTTCTACAAAATGCATTGTATTGGGAGGTCATGAGAAGGATCATCATAAAGTAGAGCATGATTGTGGGATGCAAAGTAAAGGATGCATGGTTTTTCATTTTTCGGTCAGTAAAAATCTGAAAAGTGTGGGATTCATTTGTGTTCAGCTCTATTTACCTTGATACCCTTAAATAAAATCAGTGCATTCAGAAGTCACCCAGTTATTAAATACAGTTCAGCTTCATGTCATTTCATCTGTATGTAATTAAAGCAATGCCCCCCCAAACAACAAAATAATTTTAACACATTTTTATAACTTGAAAATCAGAAAATTACAACATATTTAACCAAACTTAAAATTGAAGTATGTAACTTAAATTTTAAAAAATGCTTTTACATATTTGTTGATACTGTCACGACCTGGTAACCGTTTCAACAAATATGTAAAAAACTTTTTTTTTTTTTTTACAAAAGCTACATACTGCACGTTTAAGATGTATTTATTTAAAAAAGCTTTCGATCAAAGATGGAAACCATGATAGACAGTTATACTAGAAATGGTAAATGGACTAAACTTATACAGTATATCCCTTTTCCAATCATTTTGGCCACTCAAGGCGCCTTACAGTAGAGTTACATTCACCCATTTGCACATGCACACACATTTATGCACCGATACGCAGGGGCACATCAACATTAGGCAGAAAGAAGCTGGAATCAAACCTACAACCTTCCGATCACAAGATGACTACTTACAGTCACAGTCGCTGTTTCGTCGTAAAGCATGGCAGAGGATCTATTATGCTTTGGGCTGATTTTGTTGAGCAACAAACCATTGGTTGAAAAAGGAAGGATTCAAAATCCATAAAACTTCCTGACTCTAAAGACAAGAGCAGACTTTTGTACCTAAAGCACTTAGCTTGAATATTGAAACAAAAGCCACCCCGGTTTTTCCTTTCATGATCAGCCAATCCGATCACTGATTGGTGATTTTGTATCTTATGTCTTCAGAAACTGGGTAACCTTGTTGTACCCTGTGGGTAGTATCTGCAGAGCATGTTGTTCTTTCTGTCTGGTCATTGTCTGCTGTTCATGCTGTTCAGTGTGTTTTACTTGTCAATGTAATGACTAGTGTCATGTGTTCTCACACTGAGTTAAATCACCCTGGTTCCACCATTTAGGATCCACACTAGTTCCTTCCAGGGGACGTTTGGACTGCCCTTTATTATTATTGTTATTATAGCGTTTTAAGAATCTTTTTTTTTTTTGGTCATATTTAGTTTTATATCTTTTAGGAAGTTCAAGTTTGGAAGTTGTTTCTCTCAGCGTTGGTTTGGTAATTCAGCTCTTCAACCTGAACTCCCACCTTCTTGTTTTCTTAGTTTGAGGCCAGTTCAGAGGTTAGCAAATGCCTCAACGCTTTATTAGCAGTTTTTGGCAGCGTTAACTCGCTCTTCCTCAAGTGTCGGGTTCAAAGTGGTACTTTTTATTTTATTTTTATTTTTTTTCAGTTTCTGACATTCAATATTGCAAATATATTCCTGATTAGGTCAGTTAGGGTTACTAAATATATTTCTAATTGCTAAATATCAGAATAATGAGGAATGCAATGGTCTGGAGAAGTATAATGTTACTTCTCCAACATTATTAATCTTCAAATGATCTTATATGAAGATTTATTTGCTGTTTTGGGGTAACGCTTTATTTGAAGGTGTGTGCATTAGATTAACATAACACCTGTCATGAACATGAAGGAGTCTTCATGAATGCAAATATGTATTAAATGTTGCGCTAAAAGTGCATTAAAAGTATCAACTTAGTATTTGGTAAATAATTTTTATGCAAAGTTGCATTAAAACCTACATTAAAAGTCAATTAAAAGAGTCAACTTTGCATTAAAAGGGGCATTATTTACCGAATGACACTTTATGAAAATAGTCGTAAACATTCACGAAGACGCCTTAATGTTCATGACAGGTGCTATGTGATGTTTATGACAGTGTAATGTCAGTCTTATGCACACCCTTTCAAATAAAGGGTTACTGAATTTGGGAATGGTCAGATAAAAAAAATAATAGAAGTCTATGTTTGGTCACAACCACATTGCAATTGTCCATGCAGGACAATTGCATAACAGCTTTATGTAGTGAAGAATCGTACAATCGCACATTGTTACTGTGTTGGATAAACGCTCCTCAAAATGTTGCCTGCTGATATCAATGGAAGTGGACTAGTTGAAGCAAAATATCATTCTTTGCTCTCCGAGCGCATTTTGACCAACAACCTTCTGTTTGGTCATTCTACCAAACAGGAAACAATTCAGTCGCTGAAACTTGTACCAAGTGACGAGTACTGGTCCTAACACTAGACCCTGTGGATCTCCGTCACTAATCTGCCAGGTCATTTAAAGTAGCTCTGTGCTGTTTTTATCCTGACTAGACTCTGTTGTTAGAACAGTCACCAAGCCGCCGGTTATGAAGGACGTCAATGATCCCAACTCTTGAAGACGGAAGGCTTTGACTGGATAACATCTTCCATCTACCGAAGGAAACATTCAAACCTCAAACGTCTGTTCTAATGGCCTAGAAGAGGAATTAAATATCCTCAAGAGACAAATACATTGAGTCTTTGTGCCCCCCTAAAGATCCTTTCTTCCTCCATCGATTCATCCAATTAACAATGCTCTTCAGTTGTGTTTAATCTGGAACAGAACCCAGCGCTTGTGGATGCCATTAAGGCTGATATCAATCAATCTGGGGCCGGTAAGGAGCCGTCCCTCACGCCCCATCTCCAGCCTCATATCCACAACCAGGGGCTTCTCTCTGAGTCACTCGGCCTCTCGAATAATAAAATAAATCAAAACATAAGAGTTTTGTCCATTTTGCAATTTCCTCTCAGGTCCTTGGAATATGAAACCAGATGTTTCCAACATCCTGAAGATGCTTTTCATCTGCTCCTCTTTCCTCCTCGGCCCCCCTTCCTCTCCTCTGCTTTCAAAATTAATGTAAGCTCTGCAAAAAAAAAAGAAAGAAAGAAAGAAATGAGGCTTATAAAAAGTGAAATGTCCTCTTTGCCTCAGGAAGTAGTCTGTTTTGCATTGATAGAGAGCCACAGGCAGCCCCTGGCCATCTACGGCTGAGCCTGTTTTTCCTCCGCCATATCCTGCCACCACATCTCTGCCTCTCGAGTGCGCCTCCAACTACAGCGGGCGGGTCAAAGCAATACCGCCCGACCCCCTCCTACAACCCCCCCACCCCCAACCGCCCAACCTACCCCCATCCTTCCTCTTTTTCTCCAGTCCTCTAATTGGAGGTGCTCAGGTTAGAGAATGTCCCGGTTATCGCAAAGCCAGCAGAGAAACACCATTCAGCTCCGTAATTCCACTGATGAGTGACTTGCATTTTCAAATATTTAGCGTGGCTGTTTACACAAGCTGTGCGTCATTATCTCATTCATGCACATTCAAACGCCGACACGAGTTTATACAGGATAATTAATTCCAAGTCAGCCCCCGAATGGGATTTTTAATAGATTCTGGGTATATGTATGGGAATTCATATCTGGCTCTAAAGCGCAGACATTGATACTGTGTTTGTGTAATTCTCTCGGCGCAGTAAGTGTGGTCCCAGTCGTCTCGGCGCGTATGAAGAGCTTGTCTGTTTTATGCTTCATTTTGACAAACCGTGTGCGCTCCATGCCAGTCACTTCCAGGCAGCCGCAGCTACAATAAACACCAGCCTTTTTTTTTTTTTTTTTTCCTCCATATTTTTCCCCCCTCCCCGTTTTCTTTTCAAATCAAGGCCCGGGTTTGATCCCGAGCAGAAAGCCAGGGCCAGCTCACTTCCTTCTGAGCTGGGGCCTGAGCCCAAACAAACAGGATCTCCGGCGCATGCGACGGCAACTCCCCGTGAGCCGCGCACCTGCATAGTGTTACGGCAGATTTAGCGGCTGTGTGGTAGAGCCAGCAGGGCTTTATGTGTTTGTAAGGGTGAAATTTGCAAACAAGCAGCAAAAGCTCCACAAAATGACTTGTAGACCAGACGTGCATTGGAACAGCAAAGTCTAGTTTTTAGATTCTTTTTTAATTTGTGGCGTCAGTTAGAAAAGCTACGTGAACATACAACCACGGAGGGTGGCGTCACACTGTAACGTTTCAGATCCTTAATAAGCAGTTTTTTAATTGATTCACATGTTAAAGTAAAAAATACCTAACAGAACCAACTTGGCTCCTTGAATTCCCCTTATTTAGTCCAATTGGAGGGTTTGGACTTGCTGGTGTTCTGGTGGTGATCATTGTCCAGCTGTAGGACCCACCCATATGTCTTTGACTTTAGTCTCCAGAAATGAAGCTCTTTGTCCCTGTTTACGTTTGCACACATGTTCTGGAGTAATGGCTTTCTCCACACCTTTCAGCCCATGTTGGTGCAGAACAGTTTCACTCTGGATAATGATATTCAGCGTTTTCACAAAGTGTGTGGCTTTTGTTCTGGGGTCAGTCCAAACACTTTGGACCATGAGCTGGTCGATGGCTGGACATTCCCATCATGGTCTAGACTTGGCCGGATGAACGCAGCTCCTTCAAGCATCTGGAAATGAACCAGACTGGACTGGCTTATGATTCTCTTCCTGATATCTGTGCCGATTTAGAAATTTGACCTTAATCAAGAAACGTTTGGTCTGATTTAACGTCGCTGGACGTGTCTTTTTATTGGGTGTATGATAACTTCTGCTTTCAGCTGTATTTGGGGACAAGAGGCTTTGAAACTGAACAAAAGAGTGTGACTACTCACACTTGACTCATGACAAAAACTTCCCTTTAATAAAGTAAATCACTTGAAAACCACATGTTGTATTTCCTCAGGCTGTCTTTATTCGATGTTAGCTTGAAACAGGAAATACAGCAGAGTTCCCAGTTGTTTAGGTAGCTCTGAAAGGTGACAACTAGCAGCCTTTTATAGCTACCGTTAAATAGCCGAGTCCAATTATGGCTGTCCTCGTTAACATGACAGGATGTCAAACAAGCACTTCCTGTTAGCCGTCTCTTATCTTAATTGGCCACGTCTCAGAGGGGGCGCCTGGCTCTGAAGCGACTACAGTCGCTAGCGTCTGCGTCTCATCCAGAAAAGCTCAATTTGGAGCCAGCTTTGGCGTTCTTTGAGAAGATGAAGCCAGTTTGAAGAATTTGAGAAATGCTGAACATCACCCAAAATACCAATTGTACTTACCCAAGCAGATATTTTTGATTTTTAACAAACTGTCCCCTATTAGTGGCTTGCCGGCTGTCAGTCAGACACTGAAGCATTGCCTCTTCACTCACTCTTAATAAAGCCCAAACACAATCTCCCTGTAACCCCAGTGAGATGCCGGGCCTCCTCACCGCTTCCATAATGCACTATTCATGCTTTTTATTAATCTCTTTTCTCCTCCAGCCATTTTTCAAATCACTTCGTCTGTTTACTTATGAATATTTTTAAACCTTGTTGATGGAGGGGGAGGGCAGCGAAGGCACGAAGGCCATCAACGAGGAAGAGCGGCCTGGTGGCGATCAGTCCATGGCTGACTGGAAACAGGAATGCTGCTGGGTAATCCGACCTTACAGGGGTTCCATGAACTGCCTCCAAACCAGGATCAGGTCACATGACCGCCAGACCTTTTGCAGTCAATTGCTGTTATGGGTCTGGGGTCTTGCAACCATTTAGTGATGGTACAGTAACAGTTGCATTAATCAACTTTTAATAGAAACTGAGAATTCAACGTTAAAGCCCATATTTCATTCCAATTTGAATCGTAACCCGTACGTACTGCACTTTTTTGTGCCTAAAGATATTTGTAAAACTCATAATGGTTCGGTGCTCCTGTGGTCATAAAATAAAATAATACAAAGATAATGCCAGACAAATCTGATGAATAATTATCATAAATTAACTTTGGGCACCCAAGAAATAGTGAATTGCTTGTTTATTAGCCAAGTTACTTATTTTGTAGTAAAACAACATATCTTTTGTAGCTTGCTGTTAATTTTCTTATTCTAAATCAGTCTAATTAAAAAGAATAATAACCAGCCTTTCTCAGTTAATCAGCCCATAACTTTCTGTTTCTTGTTACCAACTTCAAATTAGCTGCATCAGTTGCTAGACTGTAAATAGTTGCTTAACAAGTTACTAGTAATTATTTTTATAATTATATTAAACAATGATGTTCCAAAAACTTCAAGGGAAAAATATGTCCAAGTTGATGTCCTTGGAACAATCTGTATTGTTCCTAAAACCCCAGCAAGAGTTGGAGCCCATGGCAACAAGGCTTTGAGGATCAGACCTAAACCAAAGTAGTTGTAGTTCGTCCCTCTATGTAACCACCTTCACCTATGGCCATGAGGTACTGATCACATCCTCAAAAACTGAGATCCTGGTGACAGGATTCCTGAAATTAGCTTGACCATTTGTTGACAGACTCTCCCTTAAATAAGGTGAGGACCTCTGAACGATGTTCAGGCAGAACTGGAAGTAGTTCCACTACTGCTTCACATTAAAAGAAGTCAGCAAAGGGTGCTGGGAATCTGAACAGGGCACCTCTATCAGAGGCTTTCCAGGCTTACACCACCAGGAAGAGACCCAGACCCCAAGGCCACTGGAGGAACTTTACTCTAATTCCTTCAGGTCTTTCGATATGAGCCAGTTTTGACGTGGAGACTGGAAGATAATTGGTGGGCGAAAACCCAGTTATGCTATTGAAACTTCAGATATCAGAAATGAGGTCATACCTAGCAGCCTCAGCAGGGTTGTCTCCTTCAAAGGAAAGGAGACAAACCTTTCTTGTTGGCTTTATACAACCAGAAGACATAGGAACTTTTGATTCCTATGTCTGGTGTCCAGTCAACTGCCATTAGTTTTTGGTGACCCTGAACATTTCCTAATTTACCAAACTTTCTATGATGTGAAGGAGAACCGTTGAGGGAGATTCTACCACTTCATCCACCAAGTGCAGCTGACACAAGAACAGACATTCCTTCCAAATCCTGCAACAAGAACCTTCTGAAACAATGACGTATCCTGAACCTGGAAGCTAGAAAGTAGGTTTGTACCTCCGCTATGCCGTGGTAAGTTAGCACCACTAGACGTGTTGTATCGGATCAAACGAGGATGATGATCACACCAGACTGTCCATAAAAGTAAGCAGCATTAGGCTAATCTGTCACCCATTTCCATTTTTCTCATTTTCCTGGTTTAAGGGGGAAAGAGTGAGGACTGAGCAGAGGACATGGGAGAGAGCGTAATGAAAGGCTTCTAAATGACAGTGGGCTGACAGTGGGATTGGCTGGTAAGTGACTGGCGGAGTGGCTCGCCCGCGGAGGCTCCCAGTAGGCCTGATTAATTCAGCTCTCGGCGACTGCCGGGGTTAGCGGCCGCTCCGAGAGGAGCCCATTACCGGCACGCCACTGAAACCGATATAATCAGCTACACGGCGACCCGGCCCTTCCTCGAGACAAACTTTTCCAGGACACGCTCCCCACTCATCCCACGTGGGGCCTGAAACACTCGGGCCGGGAGGGAAGGTGACGGAAGCTGAGGTAGAGGCGGCGCTGGGTTTGAAAGAGGGGTACAAAGGATTTTCTTTTTTGAGACGTGGTTAGGGGAGCTTTTGTTAGAAATCCTCTCCACTGCTCTGCCCCCACCCCCTCATCCCCACCTCCTCTCTAATGCTGCACCTCTGTATCTCTTTATCCCTATCTCTCCCTCCTCCTCCTTCCCTCTCTGGCTGATTTCCTGCAGCTTTGATCGTGACAGACCCTCCCATGTGGCAGCAGCTTTAAGTCTGGTCAGATATGAATATGTCACAGCTCTTAATCCCGGACGCTCCACAAACCCGCTGCCAGCGTGGCTTGTTTTATCTGATGGGGGGGCTGCGTGATACGGCGCGGCCTCCTGAACTCTGCTCTGCCGGGTTTGTGGGACGGAGCCAGGATGGCGGTCGAGAGCGTGACGCGTTGCTTGATGCACCTGCAGCTGCATTTCTCCGAATTACATGCAGGAAGGATTACTGGATTACAGTTTCAACACTGTGATATGTCTTGCTTATGGCATAGGTTTTCATTTAAAACAGACGTTTATGGATCAGTTGCAGAAGTTTTGTTTATGATTTGGTGTGAGACGGCAGCCAATGGCGGGTCACAGTTTGGTGTTTAATTAGTGACTGATTTACAAACCGACTCAAACTCAGTCGATTAGGACAAAAGTCGTCTATGAAAATTTAGACGTTATTATAATTAAAGTATATAGTCCTATCCATATAACTGATCAAACTTAATAAAGGAAGACCTAATTCTAAGTAGTTTAAATTTTTGCTTTATTAATGAAGATACAGTTCAGGTTATTGTTACATTTTTGGTTCATTTTGTGTAAATGTTTCCTTTAGTTTCACTCAACCGTGTTAAGAGATCATTATTTTTGTGTCATGAACACAATACTTTAGCAATTTACAATTACAGTAGTGAGAAAAACAACAAAATACTTTCAAAAACTCTGTAAAACTCTCAAGTCACCAAGTTTCCATCCTGAAATTGTTCCATTGCCTCCAAGCATTCTTTCACAGTCATCTTCATAAGTAATTTACCAGAATTTCATAAACTTATCTTTGGGTTTTCACCGCTTATTCTCTCCCTTTTTAATTACTATGTGATTTCCTCCAGAGGAACGGATCGTGTTGACACAATAATTGGTCCTAAAATGAAGAGATGAACCGGTTTTGGCAGATTCTCCAGATTGTTTCATTGACAGAATAAGTCCTGATGTGGCGATCAGGCAGCAAACAGCTGCAGCACATCTCCTGACCAACACAGTCTGATATAAACCTGACAAATTCCAAGACTCCTCCTCTGAACATTTGGCCAAATCCTGCTCTTTTGTGTTATTAACACAACACATTTTGGAATCTCGGTTAAATCTGCATCGAAGCCAGTTGTAAACTGGACAGACTGCATCTGTTGGCCTCTCCGGCAGACTTGGACGGCCAAATATCTGCGAATCTTTCAACTTATCCTTAAACTCAAGCGCATAAAAGCCCCAATAATGTAGAAAAATGAAGATAAGTACAATTTTCTGTGTTTTTATAAGCGCAAAGCCGCCTTCTTCCAGCTGTATTCATGTCCCATACACTGATTCTGATAAAGGTCATGAATAATACATGCTAAGCGCTGTACTGAAGACCCCAACCCAAGTGTTAAAATATTGATCTTGGCCAATCATAATGAGGAGAAATTACTGAGAGCAATCCATCACCGTAAGCCGAGTGTCTGCTGCTATTCCAGGCTTGCGCTGCGCACACACACACACACACGCCCACGCACCCCCCCACACACGCTCACATTACAGCTCAATAATAATAAAGATGGTATCAGAGCTGCAGTTTGCGCACCGTGAAAGGTGGGGTGTTGTCATGCAAATTAAGCGACAACAAATCCATAACGCCACTAAATATATTTGGAGGATTACGTCCCCATTCATGTGTGCAGAGGAAGTAAATACTTTCGGTGTTTGCCAGCGCTGGCTGGCTCGTCATTTGAAGCATTGGGTTGTGTGTGAGGAGGAGGAGGAGGTATGAGTCGGTGTTTAATTCCCTGACGTTTCTTTTGCTTACACGACTCCAAACATCAGGTTTCTAGAACCGGAAACAATGCAGACGAGCGGGACTGGCAGCAACTCCCGAAAAAGACAAAAAAAAAAAAATCAGTTTTGGGTTTTGTCTAACCAGAACTTCTGTGTGTTTTCGTGTCCTCTATTGTGTGTGGCAAAAACATTATACTCCATCGAATTAGAATTAATTCAGACGCAAACCGACTTTATGCTTCCTAGCAAGGCAGTGGACTGGTTGCAATGGATAAAAATCGGACCCAGAACTGAGTCCGGTGGATAAATAAGTTTTATTTGCTATAATAAGAATGTTAAAGATAATCAACAGGTAGGGAGGACAAACAGGAAGTAATGTAGAAACATTTAGTGATTTCTTCATCCTCTTTGACCTTGGCAAACTTTAATCCTCTGAGTTGTAACTATGTCCGTTTACTGGGGATTGTTTCTCCTGCAGGACCAGATAGAAGAGAATGAAATGATGATGGCAGTGGGGTAAGTCGATGTAAACACACAGATCCTCTTCACAGAACAAATCGTGGTATTAACAGTTTCCAGAGTCTGGACAGGGATTGGATTTCAATTAGAGTGAAGGGCGCTGAATACAGATGCATTTCAGAATTGCATTTTTTAAAAATATCAGTAATCTTGAAAAAGAGGCCATCTAAAAGACACTGAAAAAATGTTCCCATTTTTTAATGTTAAAAAATGGGAACAGGTTTAAGGGGGCTGCGGGGAGAGACATTTCAATGCAATGCACGTCGTATAAAAACTGTTTTTTTCCCTCTTCATGTCCAGGGTGTGTTTGAATCTATTATTTCCACAAGAACTAACACTGCTCTTCTTTTCCAAACAATCTGACATCTACGGTGCAGCTGAAAATGTATTGAACTACAGGTTATTTGTTGGGTGTCCTAATTTTTCCCTTGTCTGTGTCCTGCTCCGTATTTAGAGGGAGATTGCTTTGGCAGTCTCTGATCAATCTGTTGCTCCACCTCCAACCTGGGAGCCCACAGGGCCGTTAGCGGCACCTAAAGGTTATTGCACAGGGCCGCCAGCCCAACGGCAACACCTAATGAGTTTTTAAATATTAAAAAGCGGCACACATCGCCGCCACTATTGTGAGCTCTTAATTTACCAAGCAATTAGGCGCGGGGGCCCTCATTCATCAACGTGCGTTGGTTTGCTGAAAACCTAGTCACTTTTTATTAATCGCCGGCGCGGGAAACAGCTAGGTGGAATTAATGCTCGCCCAGCGGAGGTCAGGGCGGCCACGCTGGCGTACCGCGGCTCACTGCGGCTGGGGAGATAAATAGGAAGAGCCGTTTGGTAATCACAGCGGAGATCCGTTGAGTCGCTGGCACGGGGCTTCGGCCTCAGCGGCTGGAATGGATGAGGGAGGCCTGGGAGTCGGAGCCCGTGACCATCTGTTTTCGTAGTCGTTTTCCTGGGTTCTGGGAAATAAACCAAATCCCTATAAAAGGAAGAAACAACACTTCTAACCTTGTTGCAACTGTTGCTTCTACGCCTCCCATTGAAGCAACCCACTTCCTCATTAAGAAAGGAAAGAGTGCTCTTTAAAGCTGAGCACCAGCAGACTGTGTCCAAGACTGTCTAAATACGACGTATTCAATCAGAACAGTTCTGAGCCAAGTATTGCTTCATAAGACTTCTAATGAGATCTTATTGAATGGCGCTAAGCAGAGTGGGTGTCTAATAATCTTATTGCAAGTTAAGACAGTCCCAACCAATCGTCATTTAGCTATATGTAGCTGAAACAAGCTAAGTGAAGCTAAACAAAAATAGGGTAAGAGAAGTGTTCGGTTAGCATTTTAAACCAAACTAAGCTAGGTTTAGCCAACTTAGCTTAACCTAGCTAAGTTGGTCAAGCTAGTTTGATCTTTGCCTAAGATCAGTTTAGCCTAACTTAACATAGATTACTAGTTTTACATTAGATTAGTTTATCTTTGCTGACTTTGCAAGAGCTTAATTGAGCTTAGCTAAATTTAATCAACTTTTTTTAGTTTAGCGTACCATAGCATTAGTTAGTTGAGGTTTTTATCTTATAGTAATTTTGCTTATGTTGGTGTATCCTCATTTAATTTGACTTACTATTACGTGGTTTAGCCTATTTTAAATAGCCTGAACGCAATATACCTTTGCTTAGTTTTGGTTGTTTTGTGCAAGATTTTTGGATATCACCCTAAAGTGTCTTTTATTTTGTTTAATTTGGTCAAAATAGCAAAGGTAGCATGGTTTGACCAGAGGGTAAAGGAAGTATTTTGGCTCCAAAAAGGTGATTACACAATAGCCTGGCATACGAAAGACATCCAGAGATGATGCCTGTCAAGGTTACGTTATAGCTCCACTTTTAGATCAACTGTACATTGTTCACAGTCAGCAACAAAAACTTGAATAAAAATGAGCAAACAATTCTAAAGTCTAACTTACCCTCAAACAGCTTTCTGAGTAATTGGTAAATATGCTGCTAGATTATTAGATATCCAGTCTGGCTTGAAACCTTTAAGAATCCTAAACACACATAACTACCCTTGTTTGGCACAGATGCCAACCTTTTGCAAGATTCTTTTTCTCCCTCCTCCTATTTTATCGCATGATTGATTGCAAACAAGCATATGGTTGTGCAACCTCCCGAGAGAAAAAAACCATCCACTGGGGAGTTGTTTGCTAGTAAAAGAGTCCATCTGCTGGGATTTCTTCTGTTCCGTGAATGTTTCTCGCGCTGGTTGTGTTTTTCATCGTCTGTGTTTTTATGAAAAATAATCAGCAAGATGTGATGACTGGAAGGGTGGCCCTCAGGTACTGACCGCTCACTTTGTGTTTAAACGCTGCAGCCAGGTAATCAATGCTGCTCCTCTGACCCGCCTGCTGTGCACAGTATTGCACAGTCATAATGCTTATCAATAGGTTAATGCGGGTCAGTGGAAGCCATTTGCCGAAGAAACACGGCTTCCTAACTCCCTCTGTCACATTTATGTGCGTGGCGGTATATTATATATTGTCTCACTTAAATGCAATCAAAGCACCGCTGCCCGCTAATGAACGATGAGACACCTGCTTGGCTTGTGTTTACAGCAGCATGCTAATGTTAGCTCCACCCTGGGACGGCTATCCGCTATGATATGCACAGGTGTTGTTTGCAGCATCGCCCCCACTGTTTTGCTGTCTGTCAGACCAAGCATAGTGGGATTCAATAATAATCTCGCCGGGCACCGGGGGAGTTGGTAAACACACTGCATCCCTGCGAGATAACTCCATCACGCAGTTTTCAGTTTAGCCTCTACATCAGGTGTCTCCGGATCGAGTTGGAGGAGGGGACTCAGGCAAACTGCTCTTTCACATTACGAAACAAAAGTAAAGCCAAAAATGTACATTTATGTCCAGAATGCAAACGATTCTTTTCTTACTTCACATAAGCCAAGATGGAAGACCTCGCCTTTCCTCAACAAGAGCCTGAACAAGAACTTCGAGGGGCTTAAACTGACTCCGTTGTTGCTTTTAGATAAAAATACGGCCACTGACACTTCAACACCTGGACCCAAATTAAACCGAACAGAACTCTGGATGAGAAGATTCCCCTGGATATGCTCTACCACACATCTGCTGTGTGAGAAATGGAGAGAGATAGTTGTTAAGATATGATCATTAGAAAAACTTGCACAACCTCTATCACTTTGATAGTGTAGGCGTTTTGTACCTCTGTAAACCTTACAGCTATGCTGTGTGGGGGCCACGCTACAGCATGTTACCCAATTTAAATAAAGACAAGAACCATGAATCCAGAGGAATCTGGGAGGATCCAGGGATCTGGAACACCAGAACCTAATTGTAGCCAGAGATCATGAGTGTTACGTTTTTCTTTGCTCTTATGCTCTCTAGAATTGTCCTAGGGTGCAATGAAGTTTATCTTATCTTATCACACCCATACAGACTGAAATTTCACCGTATCATATCACCGTATCTGCTCTACGCTACTGGAGGAGACACTCCTGATACTTTGCATCAGGAACAATCCTCTAGGTTCAGTGCTGAATAGCCTAGCTGTGTTTAGCTTTAATTGAACATTGACAACTGGTTTGATGCATTTTAGCTACGTTCGGCATTGAAGGTGAAACCACGGTGACGTCACTGAAGTTTGACTGCGATGCGAAGGAGATAAATGTGCAGATGTGAATGTGAAATGCCAAATGATTTCAGACAGAAATAATTTATTCCAGGTGTCGCCTGGTGTAGAGACGGAGCAGGTGCCTCATGTAAGGCATTTGGAGTTCCAACTCCAACCTGAAGACCTTTGTCACTCGTCGTCTTCCCTCTGACTTGAGATGCAAGTATGCGTTTCACTGTTTCTCTACGCCTCCATCCCCATCCCCATCCTCCAGACCTTTGACCCTAAAGCGGGTCTTTCTGCAGGCGGTGCCAGCTTCCAGCTGCTTCGTCCAGACCCAGGACCCAGCACAGCGCTAATACGCTCCCATTCCTCATCCAGACAGTCTGTAAAGCACTGGGGCAAAATATTCTGTCTCCCTGAGCAGCTCCTAATAAATTGTCCTTTCATTGACGTGCAAGACAAATCTTGCTTCCCTGCCTCTCCCTCCTTCCATCCCTCCCTCCCTCCTGCCTCGCTGAACTCTTTCTCACATGTTCACAGTTGCTCTGCTCCCTGCGGTTTAGTGAAACTGGCACACTTACCCCACCTCTCAATGAACTACAGGAGCGGTTCAGTCGGCCAGAGCGCTCTGCAGACAGGAACGGGGACGGAGGATGCAGCTGCAGAGGAGAGCAGCACAAAGGCTTTAAAGGAGATGAATATCGGGCCCAGTCCTCCACTTTCCCCATCCCGTCTCCCTGCCTCTGCTCCCCGCGCTGGCACGACACCATGCCGCTTCCGCTTCGTAATTGTGCAATTAGTGCCAAGCGCCTGGTTTTCATATATCACAAATGGCTAGCCGCTGCTATTAAAGCGGCCCCAGCACCGGGCTAGCGGGCACGGCTAGCCGAGGTGCATTAAGGGCAGCGTTTTGTAAAATGTGAGCCAATTTATCATGATCTGTTTTTCGCTCCCACCCACTGCTAAAACGCCCCTACTGCCTTGTCTTTGAGCCTGACCTTGTACCGTGCTTGTGTGTGTTTGTGTGTGTTTGGTGTGTGGAGGTTCAATTTGCTCATTGTTACTTGCTTGCATAATTTCAGGCGGCTGGCTCACACACACACACACACGCACACTGATTGCTTGCACCACCACTTTGCCTTCCTCTGTCTCTCGTTCGACTGCGTTCCCTTTTCGTCTCCGAGCAAAAATCCACTCATTTATATGCCGAGGCTAAACGGTATTCATTTGTAAGATGGCAAGCGGTATAACACTGGTAATTCCTCCTCACCAATTTCCAGCGCACTTTCCCCTTTAGCTGTCATAAGCAGTGCATTAAGTGAGTGAGGAAAATCCGCTCCATCTCCGCCGTTTGGCTGCTCGCCTTATTTTACAGATTTAAACGCCTGCCCGTTCACTCACACGCTGCCTCTTGCTTTTATTCCCTTCATTTTTTTCTTTTTTTGGTCAGGTGATTTGAGCTGAGGAGAACACCCCGAGCTCATCAGAACCCCGCTGGTTCCTCTGTCCCGGAAAGCCGCTCCAGCAGCGCCTGGCGCAGCAGAAAGCCGCCCGGCGCTGCGGCACCCTGCTGGGGCGCCTGCGGCCCGGAGGGAGCCTGAGGGCGGGGCTCGGGCTGCCATGGGACGATATTAGAACATGGGGGTTGTTGAAGAGCAGCTTTGAAAATCAATTTTAAAAATCTTGGATTGAACTGGATTAACAGTAGGTTTTGACTAGGCCATTCTGCCATGCAAATAAGTGTAAACCTTTCCACTCCACTCTGACTGAATGTTTAGGGAGGTTGTTCTGCAGGTGGTTGTTCCATCTATGCATCTGACAGGGTTTCGACCTGAATTACCTCCAACTATCCAACAATCAGTTAAGAAGCCAAGAGCAGACCGGTGAAATGTTGGACTTTTTGGTCAGGAAACCTTTTTTAATTCAGAAAGTCCAAAAACTAAAAACCCAAAAGCCACAAAAAGTTCAGTGAATTGGGCCAAGTTAATTCACAGACCTAAAGTGATGAATGGAACAAAGCCAGTTTAGATGACAACCCTTTGTCTAGGCTTTCATCTGTGGATGGACCGTTCCTTTGTTGGGTTTTTGAACACTCAAGTTCAACATCTGGCAACGACCGCTAACCAGTGACCCAGCTTGACCAGATAAACAACCAAACACAGTAATTCAGTAATGTCAGAAGTGACATCTCCTCCATTTTGTCCTTTAAACTCAAGCAAACCCTTTTATCGCTGTATTATAGATTTTGTTACTGGGAGGCAACGGGTTATAAAGTTGTTAAATTCCTGGTTTTTGTTGCCTCTTTCTTCACATTTCAATGTCAGATTGCAGCAAAAACCAGGCTCAAGCATTCCCTGACCAACACTCAGCCATACAGCTACCATTTCTACCACCTTGTTGCTAATGTGTTTGCTGCCACTTGTCAAACACCCACTTGTTTTGTATTTTCCCTTAAGAGTTTGCCTCGGTAGCACTGTCGGAGTGGAGAGCCATCGCTGATTTGCTGCTGTTAACTTTGTTGTGTTTTTTTTTTTTTCCACCCCAACCACCAGCCCAGTATGAGGTCAATGCGGGCCAATAGATTGCTCTCACACCGGGGTGCAAATTGAGCAATTATACAGCATCCATTGCTCCACTAAGAGATTTCAACTGGTGTACAGTTTGCAGCCACGCAGAGGTTTACAAGTTGCGTTCCAACATCCTCCTACTCTCGCTACACCCAGTCATTCTCAGCAGCCTGCGTGACTGGTGTAACTGGTAGAGATGTAGGAGATGTCTTCAGGTAAACCCTTTGTTTAATGAAGGAAGATCCAGTCTGTTGTGTGAGTACTGTTATCTAACGGTGTATAGATTTCCATTAAGAAATTGCAATAAATGTTCACTGGACCACTTTTTGGATTTGTTCTTAAGTCAGTCACAGTCAAAACCCTTACATTAATTTTACCTGAGGTGTAAAGGTTTGACATAGAGGTCCCGTTCTCTTAGCCACTTTTCAAAATAAGAAAAACATACCATTACAGTACGGCAGATGGGAGCACAATCTACAGGCAGACAAATACTTTAACGTCTAAGCAGATCAAACTGGGAGAACTTTTCTGTCCTGCCGTCACAAATGTAGACACGGCATTTGCAAAATAGTTCTGGGACTTTCACTGGAAGCCAGTGCTTTGGTTCAATTAGGTTATGATGAAAAAACTCTAAGTATGTCTGATGTAGAGCAAACTCTACATGTTTGAGGAACCTTGCTCAAGTGCGCAACATCATCAGCTCTTTAAAACAGGTTGAAATGTAGCCCATGCTCACTCCTAGGCACAGTGGTGGAGCCATGATGATATGGACCTGTTTCTGTTTCATTCTGTTCTAGACTAAGGCTGAGCTTTTCCAGTCCAACACTCTTGAGATGAATATGAGCCCACGGCCAAATACGGTGGAGGATCCATGATACTGTGGGGCTGGCTTATCTTACAACCTTGGAGACCTTGTTAGCAGCTGTGGCGTCATGACCTCTTTGAAATAGACTCAGGTGTTTACATGGAAGAAACTCCTGTGTCCACTGTCAAGTACGGTGGAGGATCCGTGATACTGCGTGGATGGCTTCCCTTCCAACAGCCTTTCCCAGTCGCGTGGAAATGGGTCGTTGTTGGATCTTCCAGCAGGATACGGATCAAAACAACCCAGACGTGGATCGCTGGAGAGAGAATGAACCTCAGCGAAGATCACTGAATAATTGATCTTTATTTATCTTTATCACTAGTTCTAGTAATTGTGAAGGGACTTCCCCATAAAGCGTTAAAAAAAAAACTGCAACACCTCAGCGCGTGGTGAGGCTGCACATAATTGAAATGTATTCCCCAACATGAAGCTGAACAAGCTGCCAGCCGCCCTCTCCACGCTGGGTTTCTTCCTCCTCCAGTTGTTCCAGTCGGAGAGAAGCGATCTCGCCGTCGTTTCCTGTGGGAAGGATTTGGCAGAGCAGCCTAATAGAGGAGAGAGTTAATGTAGCTTAAACAGCCAAACTAATTGTCCCTGTCTCTGTCATATTTGTGTAGTTAAATACTCCTAAATACCACAGCCATTAATTACCTCCCAGTCAGGTACGTGGAGGGAAATGAAGCTTTTATGCACGACTAAAGGGAGACCTCTTGTCTGTGCCAGTGCATCATGTGGGTTTTAATTTGGAATATTGCTCACTTCTCCGTTTCGTGAAGTTGGGCCCGAGCTCTGAAGGACAGACGGATTTGTGTGGAACATTTTCACAGAGGGAGGTCACGCTGCGTTCGGTTTGTTTGGCAGACATGAAAACACCAAAAACAAGGAGACGATTAAGTGTTTTGCCAAGAGCAGAAGAACATGGTGGATCCAGGCCAGTTGCAAGACGCTCTACTTTTCTACAAGTCCCACAGGAAGCAGTATTTCTGCAGCGCCCACTTTGTTTCAAAACGATGAACTCTTATTCTGAGAGAGAAGATTCCGTCTTTGAATATCAGACATAGAAGACGAGAACCTGCATCATGAACTGATGCACCTTCTAGCTATCTCTATTGCAGTCTGCCAATGCATTCTGGGAAAAGGTTTTGCGGTTGGCAAGGGCAACAATTGAGATATTTGGTCACAGTGAAAGATAAGTTGACTCTGACAAGAACCAATGCTATGAATAGTGGTGGTAGCTTCATGCTAATGACAGAATGATGGTGGAGCACTTAGAAATTAATATTCACCTCAAATCATCAGCCAGCTGAAGGCTTCCTTCACTTTATTATTTTAAGATGACAGTTTCCAGACTTCTTCCTTAAAAGGACCTTTCTGAAGTTTAAATTAAACTGGAGATGAAGAACAAATGCAGGGAAGGTGTGATACACCAACAGATCCTAAATGGGCCATTAAAGGAATGGAAGGATGGATGAATGAATGAATAGCAGAATGAAGTTGTGGATCACGACAGGATGGACTTATAGGTAGATTGTTGAACAAACCAACAAATCCACTCATGGATGAATGAACTATCGGATGGACGGGGTGACAGACGGACCGGTGGGAGAAATAATTCTCTGAAAAATTCTACAAAGCTTAAAAATCTGGAAATTACATTTTTCCATTCTATTTTTCCTGTTCTAATCTTCTCCTGGACGAGAAAGTTTGCAAACTTTTCCAGGCTATGAAGGAATAATGCAGAACAGGAGTGTACAAAGTGTATACTAAAGACTATTTTCAAGCCTCAGCAAGGGCTGGCTGCATCGGCTGCACTTCCAGATAGAATAAACTTTAGTCAAACATCACAGGTCATGGGATACTTTCAGTATAAATGAGGATATTGATCAGTTAAAATAATCCTAGGATTGGCAATGTTTACTTTTCTTCGTGAACAATCAAAATAAACACGTAATCCTGAGGAAAGACTTTACAGAAGAGTACGTGGACATCATGCTTCACCCCTAGAATGGGGTCTCTCTCAAGTTCAGTGTAGAGGCAGAGGAGTGAATACTTTTGGCATATAGAGTACATCTTCATATTTGTGTTTTCACTCACCACAGGAATGAGTTCAGACTGGATTGTGATCATTTCCTGTCTTCTCTCCTGTTTCCTGGCTTTGTGTCTGAATTAATGGAAGTAAATGGCATCTCTTGTTCAGTGCTGAGCATCTCTTGCAGAAATCACTAGTTTGTTGGTGTTTCTCCATGTTGGGGCTCGTTTGCCAAGATCAGAGGCAGGCACCCCCTGGGGATGTGTGAAGTATATTCCCATCATGCATCTTTCCATGCCTGGGCAGCCCACGCCCACTCATCAGCCCCACATTAGTGCTCTCTCTCTCTCTCTCTCTGCTCTTTTCTTCTCGCTGCGTCCGTGTCTGTGTGCGTTTTCCTCTGCCTCCCTGTAATCTCTCTGGTTATGTTTGACCTTTTTGCCGCTCTGCACCGGCTAATGACGGTACAGGGATAGCAGGTGTGCCGCATTAGCCGACCATCGCCGTGGCGGAACAAATTAGAGGTCCGTCGACACCGAGGGGCCGACCTTTCGCCGCCGATGCTCGCCGTTAGTGGCCACTGAAAGGAAAAAAAAAACAAACACACCCACAGATGCCCACACAGACTCTGTGAAAACACCGGCAGAGATGTGAAAAATGCTGGAAACACTCGGTCTCTCTGAGCTGTCAGGTGTGGGCAATTTGGGTAAAATAACACAGGCCTGCCACATAATCTTCTCACCTGGGAAAATGGGGAAAGGAGGGCAGAAGGGAATGTGGAGGCGAGATGGATAATCGTTCTTTGTTTGAACAGAAACTCCACTCTCATGATTGCACTTTACTTTAACCTGGCACTGGATCTGCAGAGTGAAGGAGATCAACAGCGAAGCGCCTTCCCCCTCTGACTTAGCAGAGCTGAATCCTCTCAGGCCTTCCTTCAGAAGAAAAAAAAACAGAAATAAAAATCAAAGGGGGGGACGCAGACTTAGTTTGGACCCCTGCTGCTAGTGGAGGATGAGTGCGCATGTGAGCTGGATGGTTTGCATAAATGCAGATCTGGCGTTTGAAGTCTCAGCACCTGGAGACAAACCGAAAGTAAAAACGGCGTGTGATCTTAGCAGCCGAAAAACCCAGAGCCTCTTCAAACAACAACAGCTGAACAGAGATCGGAATCATACATCTGAGTCGTGACGTTCGTAATTGCAAGTCAGCAGCTCTTTGCTGCAAAATCCAGGCCCACGGTTTGGAAAACATAATAAAACATTAATCAAACGTTGGTTTACATCTTAATAGTACAAGATATTTTCTTGGACAGCCTGCTTGGTCAGTTTGCTCTCAACAACATCATCATGCACTGCCCTGTTTATAGACATCAGGACATAATGAATAGTTTGTTCTTCAGCAGAGAGCGTCTCTAGAAATTCAACAGATTCAACACAATTATTGCATCACTGCATTTACCAGCACTTTAAAGGAAAAGTCACTGCCAGACAAAGCCAATCAACTGCATTGCTCAGCCGGTCATCAACCGGGTGTGGAGACAGAGGAGTGTGGAGGCACGGGGTGACTGGATCTGACAAGCAGGAGAAGTTTGCTGCAACATCTCCAAGATGGAAAGACATCAACTATGACCTTCATGAACATGTAGACTTCATAAATCAGTTGCCAATGTTCCCAGGAGGGAACATCTGAGCACAATTCAGCGAAATGAAAGAGCCCAAATAACCCTTTGGTGTTTGAAAGGGTTGAAGAGGAAACCATTGATCAAGGTTTCTGGATCAATGTCCTTCGGATAGATAGCAAGAAAGTAGAGATGTTCCACTCTAATGCACAGCGGCATGTTAGATGGAAACCAACTGCAACACTTTGGCAGAAACAGCTGGTACAGCTGCTGGACATAGCAGTTGAGGAGTGATGAGTTGGGCTGTTTTTGGACCTTGTCATCATTAATTTGACAGTAAAGTAAGTATAATGATGTCTCCTTTTGGCCAACATGAGGTCATCTGTTCGAAGTTTGGACAGATGACCTCAGATGCAGGGCGATAAGTCCAGACACAGCAGCAGAATAAACCAAAACTCAGAGATTCCCTCCTAACAATGTGAGCAATTCGAAGAGAAAATGAATAGTGAGAGTTATGTTTGATGGGAATGGTTCTACAAGCTGTTGTGTAAACCACGGAGGTGTGAGGCGGTTGTATGTGACGTGAAGCTGGCAGGAGATTCTGCAACGCTAACGTCTGACAGTAGAAAGAGTAAACCCAGTGGACGGATGTGTGAGCATCACAACTGATGAGGGAAAGAAACCATCCAGCGCAGAAAATGTACCATCTAGTGAGACGTTAAACATCAATTGTAGCCCTCAAGTGGCCCTGAGGGACGAGCTGAAATGGGACGGGGAAAATTAAACACACTCTTGATGGGAGGGAAATTGCCCCCTGCCTGCCAGCGTTGCAACCTTCGCAAATGAGCACCTTCAGCTGAGGGGACGAATGGGCCGACCTGGAAATCTGTTTCCAACCACTTCCCTCTTTGTCAGCCGCTGGCCAAAGTGCAGCTCTGTTGTCTGTCATCGGACCAGCTTCTATTACTGTCATTACCCCAATCGGGCCCCTAGTGCAAATGTGTTTGTCCGTGTACACAAGCCCCTGGGTGAATGGCATCCAATCTACATGGTAGTTTGGGTTCTTTGGAGGAAAATAGCAGCCTGCCTTTCTGCCGCTAATCAGAGATCTCTGATTGATCTCTCCTGACTGACACGCTGGGAAGCGCCTCTTGGACGTGAAGACATGTGTTAGACCCCCGTTAAACACTCCAATGGACGCCTCTGAATCCAAACTAGTTGAGAGTTTGAAGATGAAAGGCAAAAAGACAGACTTAAGTGGAGTCTTTTGCCTCTTTGTCTTCCTTATCTTCTCACCACTTCAGGTTCAAATGGGGAAGCTCAGAGCAAAGGCTGTAGTGGTCCGCCCAAGGCTTCCTCCTCCTCTCCATCTCTGAGATGCTAGCTTTTACTATTTTTCTAGATAAATCCCTCAGGACTCCAGGGTTTTCCAGGCAGGCCACTGCTCTTTTCCACACATTAAGTCTGTCTTGTGTGGAGCAGGGAGCGAGGTGGGGGCGTGGGGAGGAAAGGGAAATTTTTCATCCAAACAGGCTTCAGGAAGCAGCGGTCTGCCCATGGATCAGATGAGACACCTCTATGTTTTGGCCTTTTATGCCCAGTTACAGGTTTACATGCAAATACAGTCCGATTTGTCCCGTTATTCCGCTGCAGCCCAACCACAAACCATATATCATCTTACTGCCCCTCACATCTAGCTGGGGGAAGGAAAATATCAGATCTGGGCAAATGGTACCTCAAAGCCTACCAGCCAGAAGAAGAGATTCCCCCTTATTACATGACTAAACAAACTTAATTGCTGTTAAAATAAACCCAAAATGATTTCATAGTTTCCTCCGACTCCTGCTCCCTCCAAACTGCTTTTTTAGCCATCTTTGACACTATTGCTTCAGCTCCTGTACTCAAGTCTTGCTGATTTTTTTTTTTTTTCCAGCAAGCGCAGCTGCATTTCAGTCCAGCAGGGCCAACAGATGCTCCAAATAAATCAGCTCCACACTTACTCTGGCATGAATTATGAAGAGAGACACGAATGCCAAGGAAAACACAAGGAGTCCAAGGAAATATTGGTGAATATAAATGTTGTGTGTACAGAACAAGCTTGACAGTCTCGTGGAACCTGGAAGTTCAGACATTCCAACTTTGTTGTCATTCGAGAACACAGAGTGGAAATAAAATAATCTGTGGTAGATATTCCAAAACGTTTTCCACTCATCCAGAGCTGAGAGAAGAGACGTACAGTAGATTGAAACAGATACTGATCTTTTTTCTTTTTTTTATAATTCACGTAATAGACCCAGTCTTGCTAAATCTTTCTGAAGCTGGAACCGTTTCAAGGGTCAACCTTTCCTGGGCGACAATGAAGACGATCAAGGCAGGAATGTGTATTAGGTTGTGATGAAAAGAAAATTCCAACCTTTCGTGCCAAGTCAGTCCAGTGTTAAAAACTCAAATCTTCGCTGCATCTGATCAAACCACGTGATACAGGTTAAAGTTCCAGTTTAAAACTCCACTTGGTGATGTTAGAGATGGTAGGACCGAAGATAATTTTCCTCGTATCGTAGGAACCTAACTTGGTGAATCAAAACGATCAGCTTTGACTGCAACTTCTGTGAACTTTGGAGGTTTTCTTAAACCTTCTTCCCACCTGTTTCAACAACAAATCTCATTTTATTTGTTGATCTAATTCAAGAAGGCCTACTGATGCATGTCATGATATACATATAATGAATACTTATGCTACAATTTGAGATATTTCACTCAAATGTTAACTACATTGCCATGTAGTTAGTCCCGACTAACCTAAGGTATAATAATAAGAAGTAGATGGCATCGCCTAAAAAAACTGCTGATTGATGTTCAGAGAAGATAAATTGGTCTCTTTTTCATGTTCTCCTCAACAAACAAACCTTGTTCCACACTGATTTTTAATACTGATATCAAACCACAGAGAAGCTCCACATAAGCATTTGTTAATATTGTCCAAGGCATTCTCTGCGAAACGAAGCGCAGCTAGCAATTTGAAATGAAAAGCCATGATTTGTTTGCGCCACGCTGCATCACACCTGATTGTGTGTAGAAGACACGGCTAATGAGCCATTACAGATGAAGGGGAAACCCAATCGATTGCACGCCGTCGCCGGACAATGCTGATCAATTCTGCTCTGACTGCATTTCCCCCTCATTAGCTCCTGAGGTGCGTGTGTGTGTGGCTGATGAGGTGGTGGCAGTGTGTGTTTTGGGTAAACACGCTCAGGTGGCTGCGTGGGCCCACGCCATGTTTCTGCTGTGCGCTAGCAGGCATGGGGGCCCTGATTACTCTTATTAACACGGAGGGTGTCAGGCACCGGTCCAAATGGCACCGCGGTGACTGTGAGCTCAAACACACACACCACTGCACAGGCTGTTTGAGCTGAGGGTCTGAGCCAACAGTCCCAGCTGAACCCTGCCATCAGGCCCCGGAGGAGATCTTTGTAGTGAACGGTTGGAGTTTTAACCATTAATATGTTGCCTCATTGCATTGCCTAAAGAAGCTGGGAAAGCACCTGCTCTTTGCCAAGCCTCACCCAGCAATATTTCAGTTGGAGGACCAAGAAAGACAACAGTTTTCACTTCTTTAGAGGGCCTGGGCCGCCTTTCATCCCTCACTCACCACCTGTGGCTCACTCCTCTGAAACAAGCCAGTCAAAGGTTTCTGCTGCTAACTTTGGCGGCTCACTTCTACCGGGCGGAAACCCAGGCATCCTTTCCTTCCTCACTGGGAAGCTGCTATCCTCTATATATTTTCATCTGCCCTGATGTTGAATCTCATTCAGATATAATAATTCAGCATAAATCAATTTCCCAAACCCAGACTGAACCAATGCAGTAGCAAGAGAAAAGAACTGGTCTCTTGATCAGCTGAGTAATTCAGGAGTTTCTTCATTGAACGTCCAAGATGTTGAAGTCTTAATTTTTGCAATGTACCTGGAGAACTGAACATTAGCAACAAAGTGTTATTGGACTGCTGGTAAAAGATGAACGTCCACTCACGAGTCTCCTGCAATGTCTAACGGGTTCCAGGATTTCCTGAATGGTTAAAAACAATTGACCTTCCTGTAGATGAATTTTGTATTGCGAAACATCTTGAGATTAGTTCCAACGTTTGGATTATTTAAGAACAGAGTTCCAGGAGAGACACTGGAACACCCCAGCAGTGTGTTTCTCTGGCAGATTGAAGAGGAAGAGCCCAGATGTTCCAGATGTTGGGTGGAGCTCGACGAAGTTGCCGTTCGCGGATGCAGATGTGAGGAAGTGGATGTAAAGACGCTCCTCCATGTTGGTTCCACAGTGTCTGTATCAGAAGAGCCCAGCTCCCCTACTGCAACATGATTGGCTTCCACAGAACTTATTAAACATAATTGCAAACTAATTAGTACAGCGATGGCTTGGCACCTCCGTCTAGTGCCAGACACTTGATGTGGGTTTACAACATGCATTCAAATTTTACACTAATTACCAATCCCTGATTAATTCATGACCGGGGAGTGCTTTATAATAGTTATTAATAGGGCTGTATAGATTAGATTAGGAATTAATTTCAAAATAAAAATCCGGCATTACATGCATGGAGAAAGCCATGTGTTTGGGAGCAACCTGATGTATGCGTGGTGTCACAACGCATTGGCAAAGCGCTTTGATTTAACAATCAGGTCTGCTTTTGTGTATGAAATCACTTGATCTAATGAGGTTCCCGCTTCAACCTGCTTGTCTAATGAGTGTTTGGATCTGGCTGCGCCCACGTAGCACTGGCTAATAACGCAATGAAAGATTTAAAACCCAATCTTCGCAGCTCAGTTTGCGCCGGACCTTGTAATTACGAAGGAGGGCGAGTTCAGGACAGGTTTTACCCAATCTGCGGCATTGTCATCATCGTTCTCCCTCCGCCCTACTGGACGGTGACCTGCCAGGTCCTCACTGTCATTTCTGAGGAATTAATCTTGGCCCACGCTTCTCCTGCTACTAATGGTCACAGCATGGACCTCACAATGCCACCCTAATTTCCTCTAATTGAATGGTCGTTAGCAGCCACGGGCCTTGGCACTAAAACACGCGTGGGTGTGCGGTGATATGTCTCCCGCTACACGTTCGCCTCCACGTGCATTTGTTCCGCATCAAATGGCCTGGCACCGCTCGGGTGACGACGGCAGAGAGGGGAGGGGTGAAGGGCACCGGTGGCACAGGGAGATCATTAATTCGTCCTGCCTCTCTGCACGGCTTATTTTGATGTTTTTGTAATGAGCGCCTGCTAGGGAGGGTAAACAGCCAGACTTGTCGCGGCCCCTTTGATGTCAAATGATGTGAGAGGCGACGAGGGTAGGAAGAGATGCAGAAGGAGCGAGTCTGAGGGAAAAGGAGTGGATGCTGAGAGGCCCACGAGGAGCGGCAGAGATGAGGAGAAACGGCTCCCGGGTCGAGTGGCTGCTGGTGATATCCTGTCACACGTTCAGGAAGTTGCAAAGAGAGAAAGATTGTGCTTCACGGCGGTGTGCGCTTTGGCTTCCTGCCTGTTCAAACAAGAGGAAAATCAACATCGACGTCTCTCGGATTTTACATAAACAGGGATTTAGTCAAATTTGGCCACTGTCATAAGCTGAAGGTTCTGAGGGCACAGACACAACGTTGTTCAAAAAATATCCTACAAGTTTTAAGCAACAAGAAAATGCAACATGTTTAGAAAGTAAGACATTCATTAGAGATACAAGAGGGCTTAGGCTCTTAGACATGTTCCTATTTCCAGTGAGAAATCCTGAAAGTTTAACAAAACTTTGAATTTGGGATCCACAGAGGCAACCAAGAGCAAATGTATCCCCAAAGCAAAATCCAGTTTTTTTCCTCAGTAGTTTGAAAAACCAATCCTTGTTCTTTAGTCTTTTGAATTTGGACAGTCTCCATTCATGACCATGGTTTAGCAAAATGTTGCTTGGTTTGGTTGGTAGGTACACAGGTTGTTGGTTGGTTGGCTTGTTTGGTGGTTTGGATGGTTGGTTGTTGGGTGCTTTTAGATGATTTGTTTGGTTTGTTTGGTCAGTTGTATGGGTAAATATTTTAGCAGTTTGAATCATTGGTTTATTGCTAACTTTGTGGTTGAGATGATTGGTTGGCCGGGGTTGGGGGTCTTCTACTGCATCGTTCTAGATAGACCAAGTGAATTTTCTGAACAATATCATAAACAAGATTTTGTTGTCTAGATGACTTTCTAGCTGAAGTTAGCTAAACCGAAATGTTGTACTTCATCAATATTCTAACGCTTTGTCAAAACCTTTTCAGCTTCCATACCTCAGCTCTTTCCTTTGTCCGGTCAGATCATTGCGTGACCATTTCCTTTCCGTCTCCGCCCTCGTTGTCCTCCCACCCGCCAGTTGGAGCCACATCGTCCCCCAGCGTGGAGCCCAGGACCTCCTCAGTGTGATATCCTGACAGTTTCCTCTAATGCTGCAAATAAAAGGTCCTTTCTGAATGATGAGCTGTTATTATGTAAATAGCTTCTGACTACTGCTGCCTCAGACTTCTGCAGTCCGCTGGACGGAGGCTACTGTGGCGACGGGAATCATTTCCATGATTGCAGGCAGCTCTGGAAATGGGGGTGTGGGGGGAGGGGAAGTGACCAGAGGTTATGCTGCATGAGTAGATCTGTTTATTGCATGGTAAATGACCCCAATACGGAAAACATAGCTTGCTTCTCTTTTCTTGTCATGACGGAGTGACTTTGGTGAGTTTACTGGAGATGAAAAGCAGCTCAAGGTGAAGAAGTTGTTGATGTTTTAGAGATGACATGCAAACGTTGCTCTTCTATATCCTGGATTTACGAGAAATCTATTATTTTTAATATGATTCTTTTTTTTATTGTATAACCCATGTTAGCTTGGGTTAGCATTTTCTGGACTTGGTACCACCAGAGAGACAGTGTGTCCCCCAGATTGTCTCTGATGGACACAATGGACACTTACTGTAGTATCCCAAGCAGTCAGATATGCTAGGATATATTAGCAGATTGTCACTACTATAACCTTCCTTTCTTTGATTTCTTGTCTTTATATAAAACAAGCCATACATCAACACCAATGGTTAAATTAGGGTTTAGTTTTAGTTTAGTTTTTTTAACATTTAAGCTGTGGTTGAACATAAATTTACTAGAGTAATAATTCATCTATCATCTGTCTGTCTGTGTAGTTGCCTCAATACAGTTGATCTAGGTTAACTAGCACTTGATCCCTGAT
Source organism: Xiphophorus hellerii (assembly GCF_003331165.1). Classification (NCBI taxonomy): domain Eukaryota; kingdom Metazoa; phylum Chordata; class Actinopteri; order Cyprinodontiformes; family Poeciliidae; genus Xiphophorus; species Xiphophorus hellerii. The sequence goes on along the minus strand of NC_045695.1, from coordinate 4,337,280 downwards.
TCCTTCCCCTTCCAGTTGTTTTTTTTTCCTGATTGTTTCTCTTCCTTTGTTTTCTTTGACCTTTTATTTGAGATTGGAGGAAAAGAATTTTAGCCGCAACACTTTTTTTCTCCTGCAAGCGCTCCAAGTTTGTTTCCTGAGACTCAAACGTAATGTGGGAGAATGTTGTTTTTTTTCCCTCATTCCTGTGGGCTGAAAGCAGCTTTTAATTGATTTTCTGTAAATAAAATCTATGCTGCCCTTCAGCACCTTGTTTGTGAGCTTATTGGGAGCGAGTTATGTGTGTGTGTGTGCGCATGTGTGTGTAGGCCTGTGTGGTTGCCATGACTCACTCTTGCTGCCACCCTGACCTCCACGCTGCCCACACACAGCCACACTGAGACGCGAGTCCGACACTGGCTCTGCATTTTCCCATCAGCCGACCTCTGACCCCTGCCGGCAGCCTCTCCTGCACGAAGCTGAGCCGCATTAACCTGGACCTCCTTTGTTTCCAAATCATCTGTCCAAATACAGTGGACGGCGAGTCGCCACAAACACAGAGGGTGGATGGGTAATAATACATGCAGGCTCACTTGCTGCTGCACTGCACACCTTCACAGGCAGATCAGAGGGGTGGGGGTAGGGGGGTGATGATCACAAGGAGGAGGAGAAGGAAGAGGAGGAGGAGGAGTGGTTAGAGCTGAATAGAAGGAAGCAATGCAGCAAGGGGAAGAAATGTTGCCGTGCGCGCCGTGCGTTCATATTCCTCACTTCATTGGGTCTGGTTATTACCCAGAGCGTGCGGCCATGTTTGATTCATCCAGGTGCACCGCGGCAAATTACCCAGAGTGCTGCACACACCGACAGGGAACAAAATGTTAATGATGTTTGCTCCGGCTAAGAAATGCAGTGACCAGGTCAGTCCAGGTGGTGCTTTCATTTACCTCCCAATCTTCCTTCCATGGAGAGATGTATGTGTTCGTTGCCTTCATTAGAAAAATTCATACCTATGGATTTTGCGAAATTTTGAGAAGACAATGTTGCAGTTTGTCAGTGCTCTGTGCAGTACCGACTGTAACAATTTTTAGGAACGTTTCAAAAGAATACAAGATAGTGACTAGTGGTGAGCTCTCTGTCGCTAATGGTGGAGCAAATTTTTAGCTAGGCCGTTTTGCTAACTTTAGAAAAAACATTTAGTGCTCTTTTCTACCTCTAAATTAATTTTTCCAGTGAAATTCTAAATTACTACTGTATTCTATAAACTTTAAGTTAAACAAAGTTCCACATCTGTGTTGAAGCTTTGGTACCTACCTTTTATATTAATGCTCTTATTTTGAAGGGGGTGAAGGCTGTTTACACAGCAGTTTTGTTTTCTCCTGTTCTCTCTATTCTTCCACCAATAACGTTTTTTAAAACAGGAGCTAAATAAGATGCGGACAGTAGAGAATCAGACATAAACTTAAATACAATATCTAAGGGCATTATTGAACATGTAAATTATGTTTGAGGGTTGAAGTCTTCCAAGGGCAGAAAGAATTTTGACATTAGCTATGTAGCATTAGCATCCGCTAAATAGCTTGTTGATGTAGTTGTTTAGTGTTAGTAGAACTAGCATACGTCTTTGCTTTTACTGTAAATCTGCGTACATAGAAATAATACATTCTACACATACAGAACATGAACCACACACAGAGCCATGAGGGACACCAGGGCTCCACAGAGAGGAAACGGAATGTGAAATGTACAAATATAACCGATGGGACAAAAACATTTCATAGGGAAAAACTTTTTGTTTTAACAAAATGACACAAAGTAGTAAATTAGAAAAACCGTGCAGCATCATTTGAGAACCGTTGCCAACTTCTTATTTATGTCTTCGCCAGGTTTCGGGACACAAACGCTGAAAGTTGCTCCAGGTGATCTGTGTGCTACTGGTGGCGTTTTAAAAGTTCACGCAATCAGGTCTGAATCCATGTGGAAGGGTTAGGTGGTAATTTGTGGTGCTGTGACTGTTGATTAATGCAATAACACTTTAGTCGGTGTGCTGTGCATCAATGGGGCCCTTGTGACAGATTACATTATGCAGCAGGTCTTTTTTTTCCCCTTTCTTTCTTTTTTTGGGCTGTGTACAACATCTGATTTTAAAACTAGAAAGCGAGGAAGAACCTCAGGAAAACAACAAACAAGTCGGTGCGGTCACGCCTCCGCGTGCTCATCCTTCACACACTCGTCACTCTGAATACCGGGGCAGCAACACACACAAACACACACCAACACACGCCATGTGACTCTCCAAGCCAGACTTGTATTTATGAAGCTGCCCGCCTGCCTATCTCCTCCCCAGCCTGGGCGAATGATTTTCTATGAGTGCTGTAACTATCATGTCACACCATGTTGTCATTATAGTGATTGCCGACGGCCCTGATAACCTCCCTGCGGTGATTTGTACCATTGAGGAGTAGTTTCTGGGTTCCCCCCCTCCTCTCTCTCTCCGTCTCTTTCCTCTCATCTTGATTGCAGCATCTCCCATCAGCAGCCTCGCCTTGTTTGTAGTCGCGCTGAAAGAGATCTCTCCTCCGCGTGCAACATTTCATCTCCCGTCTGACGGGGGAGACGCGCCTCCATCGCACTCCTCCTATTTCTCCCCTCACTTTCCCTCGATCCCTCCTTCTCTGCCGCCCGTTTTTCACTCCTGAGAAGGCATCAGCCGTCTCCTGGCATGAGCGCTGTTTACCGCTCTCCTTTGATGGAGGGAATTATCTGTTCTCTCTCTGTCTCTCCGTCGCTTTGTTTTCTCTCCCCTTCTCTTTCACATAACTTGTCATTTGTTGCCCATTGTCTCGGTGGTATTTAGTGGCTGGGAGATTAGGCAGCTGTGAATGGACTGCAGCTGTCTGCGCTGGATTAGGGGAGTTTAATCAAAGTATTTTCTAATGCGCCTCGTAATGATGATCCATAGGGACGAAGGCTCTTTAACAGATAATGATAGCTCGACTGGCTGCTGGAGATCACTCGCTTGGAAGAACCACAGTCACCGACTTATTGTTGCCTTATATAGGCCCCGGCTTTGCTCGAGCAACACCAGCCTCTCAGGAATAAACCACACAAGCTTTAGATTCTCCAAGCTCTAAACGCTTGGCATTTTGTGAATTTTATGGTAAAAATGTCACATTAGATGCTCTGACAGTTTTTTTTTGTTGTTTTTTTCCTATGTGTGAGTGCGATAACAGTAAAAACAGGTGTTGATTGGCTCCTTTCAGTTACATCTCTGGTGTTAATGATATGCCTCTTTCTCTTGACACGAGCTCTCTATTGTTTGTTTGCGAAGCTCTTGCCTGGACGCGGGTTTCCTCGTCGTCGGCTTTGTGTCGGTTACGAACGAGCACACAGGGGGCCGGAATCAAAGGAGTTGAGAGGAGCTTCACCCGAAAAAGTTTCTTGGAAGGATTCGGCGTTGAACGATAGAGTTCAGAAGGCCATCGACCTTGTTGTTGCATCAATGCCAAGATGGAACGACGATTGAAATACCGCATTAGTTCTTGTCCATCTATCTGGCGGTGAACAGAGTGATCAACCCTTGAAAAGCAGCATCTTGGCTCTATTCAAAGGCAGGAAGACGTAAGTAATCACCTGAATAAGTCAGGTAGATAGGTACCATACATATTCAACACAAGATACAAAGCCAAGATTAGAAGATGGCAATGACTTTAAGAAAGCAATAAGGGAGTTTTAAAATGATCTTTTGTGCTTCATTCTAGATTAATTAAGAGCTTTCACAATGGAGAAAACTTTCAGTCGTTGATCTTCCTGTGTATAGAACTGCAAATATGTGAGAGAAAACCCCCAAAAGTCTCACTTCAAACTCCTCAGGAACCAGTTAGCATGTTTAGGGCTAAAGTTAATGGCTACATAATTTGACTGTTTTTGTGGAAAGCGTTTCCCTTCTCAAGGGTCTTACAGCGTTGCGCCTCACTGAGCCACCAGGATAAGGTGTGATGCTACATAATGCATAGATGTAACTACGGAGAAAACCTGTCAGCACAAACACCTTGTACCAAATATCCAGAAGTGGTGGATGTGTGATGACTAAAGGTTGTTTTGCAGCCACAGAATCTATTCACTATGCAGTTGTGGAGTTGTTTGACTTTCTTTCTGACAACTGAAACTTGGTCCAACTGCCTCATCAACATGACAATTGAGTCCAAACACAAGAAATAAATCAGAGTCCCAAAGGTCTGGTCCAGTTCAGACCTGTTCATGCTTCCAGGGAGGTGTGTAGACCACAATAATGCCACCCTTCCTCAAGGTGCCGCTCTGGGTGATTGCCCATGTCGGCCATATCACAAAACTGCTCCTAGTGGTGAGTTGGAGAGTGCGTTGCAAAAAGCCACAAATATGACTGACACCTGTATGAGAGGCAGCATCTATTAAAGATATTATATAATAATAAATTATTATTTTATGGGTTTGTTCAATAAATTTGTTTTCAGTGTTTATTTGTTTTTGTTAAAAATAAAAAAGCCTGATTAAAATGTTATACAAAAGTAAGAATGTCTGTTTTCGTAACAGAACAAATACATAAAATGAAGGGAGTATATGTTAGGCTAAGTTTGTTATTCTTTGTTCCTTAATCTCCTTCTTTTGTTAGATCAGTCTTGCTCTATTTTTAGTCCTTTTTGATTCTAGTTTATTTCTTGTCTCTAGTTATTCTTTGTTACTCTAGTGTAATTATGTTTCTTAGATCTAATTATTCTTCCATAGTAGCTATTGAGCCAATCAGCTCAGGTCTATTGTTCCACATCCTCTTTCCCAGTATTTAAGCACTTCTGTTGCTGTCACTGTTTGCTGGTTCCTCCTGTCATACCCAGTTGTGTCCTTTGTATATCCTGTTGGATTTTGGTTCTGGACTCCTTGTTTTTGTTTGACCCTGGTTCCCTGTGTTCCCTGTGGTTTCTTGAAAGTTTTCCATAATATTTTTATTCATTGAAACGTTCCACATGATCCATGCTCCCAGCTCCTGTCTGCGTTTTTGTCCGTACACCAACTCACACACGTCATAACAGTATAATATTATATTATATTATGGAACATTGAATGCAAAAGAATTTTTCATAAACTTATGTCCATATGTGGGGCTGCAGATGACGATACCAAACCGAAGTCACAGAGGGGTGGTTTTTTCAGACCTGGAAAACCCAGAACGGATTAATATCCCTAGTGTTTTTTGGATCAGGATCTGGCCAACCTGCAGACAGCGAGTAGGTGGCCAGGAGTCCAGAAACAGGTGGCTCGTGGGCTGGATGTGGCCACCGTTTGAGGGCCACTGTTTTAGATCCTTAGTATTAATCATGAAGTCCAAAAATGGGATTTATTTTGTTTATGTGTGCTTTGTCATTTTTCTTGTAAAGAAGCATGTCCTGTTGCTGTGTGACCCAATACTGACTAACCATCCATTGTCCGTACTGGCTTACGCTTGAAGGAGCCTAGTTCCTATCCCCTGGGGTCATTGGATGAGAGGCGGGGTCCAACCTAGGACCAGTCTGTCCCCTGCAAGGCAAACCAAAAAGATATTTTCTAAAAGCCCTCCTCTAAGACATGAGAGAGAGTAAAAGAGAGATGTTCGTTCTCCATAGCCAGAGAAAAGGAAGCGGAGATGAAGGAACGGTGTCTCTCGGTAGCTGCCTCCTCCTTCACGCATGGAGGCCCCATGCTGGTTGAGACAGATGCTGGGGGAATCAGCAAAGCATGTTGCTACTGTGGCTTGTTTCTCAATCAGAGGCTTAACTCAGCACCTAACACACACACACACATGCCTAGCCTCTTGGCACAAAGATGGAAGCGGCACACAGACGAGTACGCGTCTTCCCCATAATATCCGTTGAGATGTGAGATCACAAACGCTGAAGCTCCACCTGTTTCTGTGCCATAACAGGTGCCTGTGATAATTATTGCACCTCTCTCTGATGAGCCAGGCTCACACTGCACCGTATGCAAGTTTAGTATCGAGAAAATGTCATTAAACTATTGCTTTGTGTAATTACTGTATTAGATTTCTGTCTGATCCCCAAATCTGGGCTCTACTATATTTCCCCCGTCTTCTGCCATTTTACCCTACAGTCTACAGATTCCTGACGTTAATGGGTCAAACTGGCCGTGCTGGTCATTTCTACCAGTTACTGATGCTAACCACTAGCTACAGGACATCTCAGCTCAGTCATCATTAGTGGAAGAACTGCTCCAGTCTTTCACGATGGAAACAGAACTTCAGCTGTCTGTTTGCTCTTGAGGTCAAGCTCTACTAATCATAAGTTATGTAAGTTGTTCGGGTTTTTTTCCAGCAACATCCAAGAAGTTTTTTCTTCACTCCTACATATCTGTTTTTTTCTTGTGTTAGTGTTGGATGGGCAAAGGGGAAATTAACGCAGAGAAACCGCTGCAGAACAACTCAAAATCACTTTTTTTCTCACTCTCTGCGTCGGCTATGCTACATACAGACTCGTTGCCGTAACAACTGACAACAATGCCACTGTATGTTTCAGGATTCAACGCCAGAAACCACTCAAGCATTTCCCACACAAATAACAGAACATTCAGTCCATAATAGTATGTTTTTAGGCTTACTTTGCGATTATTAATAAGCGGTCGCTATAGTAGATTAGCTGTTGTTGCTGTTAGCTCATCTAACAGCAGGCTGATTAGCTACTTTAACCACCTGCTCTACTGATGATCTGTCAGAGTTGGTGTGAGGGTCACCTTATTTGTATTTAACTGAACCGAAACACACCGAATTCCACGTCACATCTACATGTTACGGCTGTCAAAATCAAGCTAGCATATCTGAACTACTTCCTTCTCCCTCGCTATTTTTTTCCTTAAAGAAACCTTTTTCCTGACCTTGTTATCTAGTTGTGGTAATGTTGACAATTAGTAGTAAAGCACTGCTTCCCTTTTCCTTTTATTTAACAGGCATACTTTTAAGATTTAGTGTGTTATTTTGACAACTTGACAGCTAAAACAAATGGTCGTCTTCGTCAGTCAGGAGCTTTTTGCACTTCCACGCGTGATGTCACGCTGCGAGGTGTCCATAAATACTTGCTTTCGATAAGCCTCCACAGCTAGCTACATTTTATCAATGAATATTTTATGAATGGTAACATTTAAGCTATCACTATGTAGCTACACTAGTTACTAAGTGAAATATGCTTTTTTTTGTCAATATTATGAAGTAACAGGAGAAACACATCCAGATATGTTCCATGGATCAGTTGTGTCTTTGACTACTTTGGTAAAAATTGTGTATTTTGTATGCGAATGAGTTAGCTGAAGTGTCTAGTTCAACTTGTTGGCACCTCAAATATCACCAAAGAAATCCTAAGGAAATTTTCAGTGCATATAAAAATGCTTCACTCCCTTCAATGTTTCACTCTCCTATTCATTTTACAAAACAGTTATGATCAACAAAAGTTCTTTTTATCTGTCAAAAAGATAAGTATCTAAATATTCACCCCCCTTCCAGTAAGTGTTTAGTAGGTGCACCTTTGACTTCCAGGAAAGCCAAAAATCCAACTTAAACAAAATTCTCGTATTTAAGACATGGAAGATGCTGAAGGATCTCCCTTCTGCAGTGACGGCGCATGTCCTGCTGCGTGGTTTTGATTGCGGTATGAACAGAAATAACCGGGGGCCACGGCCGTCCTCCTCCCTCTGACCTGCTGCTGTCCCCGCGTTCCTCACTGCGAATAAGAGCCAGGCAAAGGGAGGCTCTGCGTTGGCGGACAGCCGCCCGCAGAAATATTCCCTCTCAGGGACTCGGCATCAGACGATGCTGCGACTGCTCCACCTCGCTCTCTCTGTTGCGGGGAGTGTTTTATATACATTATCAGAGTGTGTGTGGAGTGTGACTCATTATTGGGCCTCCGTCTCTCTCTCTCTCCCTGATGATGTCGTCATCCCGGTTTTCCCGATCATTCTCCGTCTCAGGTACTTTGTGAGACACACAGATGCTTGTAAAGGAAGAGGCGGACGGGGGGGGAGAGGCGAGCCTTTGACATGATCCCCCCCCCCTTGTTCCCCTCACACCCCACTCACTGGGTGGTGAATGAGGGTCAGCTGCAGCTGGGCCCCCGGGGGCCTCCCCACGGAGCCGTTTAATGAATGTCATTTTCTCGCATTAAGCGGGCCGATTGTGGGGGTAATGGCTCCCAACAATAACATTTAACCAAGTCGACCGGGTTCTGCCGGGTTCTGGCGGCTCATTGATTGATTCCAATCAGAGGCGCGAAGCGCACGGCGACCTCACAACTCCACACTGGAGACAACCTGAGGACAGCTCCATGGACGCAAGCCCCCACGGTGACCCCCGCCGCCCCGCAGGATGACCCTAGCTCTGCTGTGTGCTAACAAACATCCCCCCCTCTCTGTAACCCACAGTCAGCTAAAGAAGAGGTGAGCGGGTTAACGGCGCTCAGCTATTTAGATTTACTGTGAGATGAACAGTGGTGGTAGGGGAAGGGGGGGCGCATGGTGTCGCCATGGAGATGAGCAGTAATGGCAGCGGTGTGTGTTCAAGGAGAGAGCGGCTAATTGTCTCCAGAGATGAGTTCATTTTCTGACTGCAGGTTGATCTCCAACATTGGGATCAGGAAGATGTAAAATATTCAGCTACATAAATATGACACATCAATATCACATAACACGTCGACTCTGGCTGTAGATGAATCAGCCTTCTTGATTCAGCTGCTGTCGGGTGTGCTTTTTTTTTTCCTTCCACAAAACCTTCGATGAACACGCATGGATGCAACAGCCTGTAAGCCACTAGCCTAATGCATCACCTCCAAACTCTTGAATTGACTTTCCATCAATATTGTCTCAAAGTGACTGCTATCCCTGATGCTCTTTTCCACTTTTTTTCCTTCCACTGAACTTTCTGGAATGATGACTGGCTCCAGATTCGCTAGTAAGCGCCAAGCTATGAGCACCATTTCCCAAGGACACTTTTTCCTTCCACTGAACTTTCCACACACGTGCTCAGATGCAGCATTCTGATTACAAGGCAGTGGTTATCCCGGCTTCTTCTAACACATTTTTTTTTTCCCCTTCCACTCAACCTTTAAACCTCATTCTGCATTTTTTTTTTAGCAGAAGACTCTGGAGAGAATTAAGAAAAATGAAAAAAATCTAATCTGCTTTCAGGAGAATTTTTCAGGTTGTTTCAGGTAAGTTTGATTCTTTTCTCGTGACGCTGTATGTGTGAGTTATGAAATGCAGATGAGTTGAAAACAGTTTCTCATATGAAATGTTAGAGTTTGAATATCAGGATTTGGAGAAACGGTTCTTTCCTTTTGCTACTTTCTATTGTTAAATTTGTAGAGGTTTATGATAAAATTGTGACTTTGTTAGTAAACAGATTTATTGTTGCTTTGTTTTAGTGCTTTTGTCGTTCTTGTTGCATTGTTTTCTATCTATTATCATTGTGTTATCCATCACAATATTTTTGTCACTTTTTATTAATCAAGCTCTTTTTGTCTCTCTATAAATACCAAATATTAGTTATTTTTTTATCATTTATTTTTACAAGAATCCCATTTTTAGTACAATCCGCGTGTATTCGGTCATTTCGTTTGGTAATCCCCGGGCCTTATTGAAAACAAAAGCCTCGTCGCATCATCTCCCATCCATCAAATCTGATTCCTGACGGGGTTTGAGTTCATTTTTTTCTCTCGCTGCTTTGACGTCCACAAACAGAAGAAGTTCTGAAATCAGCAGAAACAAAAAGGGGCCGCCCTCGCCCCTTTGTTTCGTTCGGAGATGATTATATTATCTTATCACGCCTGGAAGACTTGATGTGAGCCTAACGATTTCTACCAGCGCCCAATCTGCCGACGCTTAGCGGGATCTGGCTCCATTTCTCCCCCCCTCCGCATCTTTCTGCTGACTCGCCGCGCTCCGAGGACGGTAAGTAAATCTAATATAAAGCAGTTATTGATTTGCAGAGCCTTAATCACTCTGATTCGGCCCAGTTTTCACTGACCCCCCACTGCAGCTATGAGTTCCCAGGGGGCAGTGCTCAGCGTCGGGATGGGAAGATACTTGGAGGCAAATGCAATTTTTTTTTTTCTGCAACTCCAAAGAGATTTAAAAATCCCATCATCAATCATCTCATCACAAATATTTATACATGTGCAGATCAATAGTCTGCTGTTCTCCTCGCCTCATTGGCGCGCTGCTAGAGCTCCATGCGCCGGTGAGCTGAGGTCGGTGCGTTCGCTCTGTGTCTTGTAGAGTTTGACCGAGAGGGAGAGTTTTGTTGACACACTTCCTGCCTGCAAAGGTTTGTTTTTACAAATTTGCGGATTCAGCCTCGGGCTTCAGGAATCGGTGGCAGAAATGCTTAAATGCACATGAGCCTTGCGCTCCCGAGTTTTTGTCAGGTTGGCTTAGTGGAAAACTTCTTGTAAACAGGACGTGGAAACGTGCGGCGCAGAAACCGAAAAGTTAGCTCCGCTTTTTGCCAACTTCCAGAGGAGAGGGGTGGGGGAGGGGGGTTGTTTCTGTGATTTGCAAACTTTAAAAAAACCCCTTCAGCAACTTTTCTTCACTTTCGACCTGGAATAAAAAAAAAATGCTTACCAAGAAATCTAGGATGAATAATTTCCAGTACAGTCAGAACACAGGAGATGTTTTTTTATAAACCTGGATTCCAAATCTCTGCTGAATTTTTTAAAGTTTTTCAAGAATTTCATCAAATGGATCCTGGAGTCAAAACATATCACAGCCTTAATGCCAGATGTAAAAAAAAAAGAAAAAAAGTGAGCCTTAAATAAAGAATTTCTAGACATTTCTGAGAGCATAGTAGGGAGGATAAAAGCAAACACATTAAATAAATTACAATAAAAAACAAATCTACTATTATAAGCATTTTAATAGTCACTTTTCTCTCACTTAGCTACATTTTTAAGCTAACTTTAGCTGCTTTTTAGATCAACCTATCCACCTTATAGGTTTATAGGATGGTGGTTAAGCTAGCAATTAGGTTAATACATTTAGCTATAAAGCTAGCTGTATTTTCGATGTATTTGGCTAACATTTTAGCTAAATTTCTTTTTTTTATGCTTTGATAATCATTTACTTATGGACATGTGAAAATGTTCTCACATGATTATTTGTTGCGATATTTGCAGCTATAATTAGACCAGGTTTGGGTGATTCTTTGAATTCGTAACATTTTGGGGTCTTGGATTACTAAAAATATACCACAAAAATTGTGTTTTTGAACGCTGCATCTATTGAAGGACTTGAACCTCTAAGAAAATATGTCTCCCCACCTTATGTATGAAATCCCAAACATTAATACAAATTTCTTTGTCACTTAGGTTGCTTTAAATTCAACTCAATAATGGGACAATTTGATTCCTCTATGAGTATAACTCTATAACATAATTAAACTAATTCTTCCACTTCGTTTGAGATCACCTGTCCCTTGATTAAAATAACTACTGTAACTGTAAATATATTTTTATTTGATTGTGAGTCATAATTAGACTGATAAGTAAAATTTGGCAACTTGATGTAAAAGCGCTTTTCATAAATCATAAAAATACACTTTAAAATAAATATTAAATCACGCTTTTTTAAAATATTTTTGAATCATTCTTTAAACTTTGCAAATTGCCCAAAAAATATTAGTTGAATATATGCTTTTATCATATATATATATATATATATATAACAATCATAACAATGTATCGCGTAACCGTGGTGAACATTCTGGCTGGCTTAACAACAGTCCAACAATCAACCCCGTAACAAAACCACCGTTTCTGTAACGGGGTTGAAGATTTTCACTCAAAGTAGCCATACGTCCACATCAGCTAGGGCATGGAGCAACATATGATATGATGAAAACAAGAAATTAATGTGTTTCAAAGACAATTCTTTACTTTTTCCCAAACAACAATAAATGTAATTTACGTGCCTAACGGTGTTGAAAGGTTGAGCTTGACGATGATGATGTTTGGATAAAAAATAATCAAATATAGGCAAGAAACGTTCCTAACACTTAAATCTCTTTACAGTGTGAGCAGGAAAAGACTTAAGTGATGTCACTTCCAGGGTGCTGATGAAATTGGATTGACCCATTATTTATAAAACGGAGGGATTGGTATGTTATGGGGTTGAACAAAACTGGAGGGACATGATTTAAAAGTGCTATTTTATAAATAATTCATGTATTTTTCTTATATTTCTTTTATTTAGGGTAAAGTATACCTAAAAATGTTGATGAGTAGAAATAACTTGCAGTTACTGGCTATTTTTATTAGGCCCGAGCAGCAAAGCGCTGCGAAGGCCTATTGTATCTGTACTGTTTATTATTAGGCCCGAGCAGCAAAGCGCTGCGAAGGCCTATTGTATCTGTGCTGTTTATTATTAGGCCCGAGCAGCAAAGCGCTGCGAAGGCCTATTGTATCTGTACTGTTTATTAGGCCCGAGCAGCAAAGCGCTGCGAAGGCCTATTGTATCTGTACTGTTTATTATTATTATTATTATTATTATTCTTATTATTCTTCCACCCAAATGAATTGCCTTTTTGGGGGCTTTATCATATTCAAAAACTCACCAAACTTGGCGGTCGCGACTAGAAAAATTCAAAATTTTGAATTTTAAGGTTGTCACAAAAATCGCAAAAAAAATTGCTCAACGGCGGCAACTAGCAATTTTCTGTTGACACAATGGTATGAACGTACTTCATCGTAGAGACATGAAATTTGGTACACTTGTAGAGCTCACCAAAAGACTCAGAACTTACATTTAATGTTATAAGCCAACTATCACAGGAAGTCGGCCATTTTGTATTGAAAGTCCATTTTTTACCTCGATTTTGACGTTTACAGCCTTCGTATTTGATCGAACTCCTCCTAGGGATTTTGATTGATCGGCTTCAAACTCGGTCAGTCTGATCATAAGGCATGTCTGATTTAAAGTTATCAAATTGGTGAGTTTTGGAGCATGTTGAAGGGGGGTTAGCAGGGGTCAAAGTTCACCTACTCGCCATGAAACACGAAACTCTTATATTTCCTATACAAAAACACAGAGAGGGACCAAACTTTCATTGATTGATTGTCATCGGGTGTCCTAAAATACCCTGTGGTGAAATTATTTTTTTAAGTAGGCCACGCCCCCTGAGAACAGGAAGTGTCATGTTTTACTGTGAACGGTCGCTATCTTAGCCCTTTGACCTAATCAACATGAAACTGTGTCCAGAGACAGAAGACATGTTGGTGTGTTGAGTAATCCAACCCCGACCGGCTGCGATGAAGCAGGTGGGCGTGGCGGCGTTGCGAACGCCGTCGAATTTCGTTTGGCTCTGAATTCCACAATTTCGGGCCCAGCTCCTCCTAACTCACTAGGATGGATCCTTATCCACCCACCGACAGGAATTCATAACAAAATTTGGTGGGCGTGGCCTAATTTCTCTATAGCGACCCCTAGAGTATTTTAAATGAACAGCCCCATGCCATGCTTTATCCTAGAATTACGAAACTTGGTACACATGTGTATCTTGTCAGGACGTACAAAAAAGTCTCTTGGAGCCATGCTCTAAACCCAACAGGAAGTCGGCCATTTTGTATTGAAGGTCCATTTTGGACCTCGAGTTTGACGTTTACAGCCTTTGCATTTGATCGAACTCCTCCTAGGGATTTCGATTGATCGGCTTCAAACTTGGTCAGTCTGATCATAAGGCATGTCTGATTTAAAGTTATCAAATTGGTGACTGTATGAGCTTGCTGAAGGGGGGTTACCAGGGGTCAAAGTTCACCTACTCGCCATGAAACACGAAACTCTTATATTTCCTATACAAAAACACATAGAGGGACCAAACTTTCTGGGATTGATCGTCATCGGGTGTCCTAAAATACCCTGTGGTGAAATTATTTTTTTACGTAGGCCACGCCCCCTGAGAACAGGAAGTGTCATGTTTTACTGTGAACGGTCGCTATCTTAGCCCTTTGACCTAATCAACATGAAACTGTGTCCAGAGACAGAAGACATGTTGGTGTGTTGTGGACTCCAACCCCGACCGGCTGCGATGAAGCAGGTGGGCGTGGCGGCGTTGCGAACGCCGTCAAATTTCGTTTGGCTCTGAATTCCACAGTTTCGGGGTGAGCTGCTCCAAACTCACTAGGATGGATCCTTATTGACCCGCCAACAGGAATTCATAACAAAATTTGGAGGGCGTGGCCTAATTTCTCTATATCGCCCCCTAGAATATTTCAAAAACTCAGCCCCAAGCCATGCTTTAGCTTAGAATTACGAAACTTGGTACACATGTGTATCTTGTCAGGACGTACAAAAACGTCTCTTGGAGCCATGCTCTAAACCCAACAGGAAGTCGGCCATTTTAGATTGAAGTTCATTTGACCTCGATTTTGACGTTTACAGCTTTCGTATTTGATCAAACTCCTCCTAGGGATTTCGATTGATCGACTTCAAACTTGATCAGTCTGATCATAAGGCATGTCTGATTTAAAGTTATCAAATTGGTGAGTTTTGGAGCATGTTGAAGGGGGGTTAGCAAGGCTCAAAGTTCCCCTGTGATCGACTGTGTAATACAAAGGGCTTTGTCATGTGTAGGGCAATGCTGCCCTCTGGTGTCGAATTACTGAAATAATGAAACTATTTCAGTAATTTCAGTAATTCGACACCAGAGGGCAGCATTGCCCTACGGAATGACAGTTCAATGTTGAATTATAGAGGAAAAAATTAAATAATTTGTAATTCTAACACAAAAACTGACAGAGACACCAAAGTTTGAGTTATTGATCATCCTCGGGTGTAGAATAATATCCAATGGTCAAATGATGACATCACGTAGGCCACGCCCTCTGACAACAGGAAGTCTTGTATTTTACTGTGAACGGTCGATAGCTTCTGCACCAAACTTTGCACGAGTGACCCTGGTGGGATCCTTGACGACCCTATGTCATCATATTATGACGTCATCTAAGCCCCGCCCCCTCAGAACAGGAAGTGCCGTTTTTTTACTTGGAAAGCTCCGTTTATGGCTCTCTTGACCTAATCAAGATGATTCGGATGATAAACTCTGTCAATGCTCGCTGCTGGCTGAACCGTGTGGGCGTGGCCAAATGGCGAATATCAGTCCCTCGCCATATGCATACGTTTGGCTCTTATTCAGGCATGGATCATCCGATTGGCGCCAAACTGGATATGTATGACCTTTGTTCACCTCTAAAGAGCCCAACGGGTTTGAAATGTAATTTGGCTCCACTGCGCCCCCTAAGTTAATACATGGGTTGTATCTCCTCGACGCATCGACCGATCTGCGCCAGATTTTTCGACAGTCGTCGGGGAGCGCCGCCGAACGCATTCACGCCTGTCGCCCAGTGGACAGGCGGGGAAAACGCGCGACAGCTTCTGCGGCGGCTAGCGGGCGGCGATGCTGGAAACTGCGGCAGAGCTTCTGCGGTGGGGAGCGGGCTGCGGCTCTGGAAAACGTGCGAGAGCTTCTGCGCTGGCCGGAACCCCCGCGGTGGCCAATAGGCCGGAGCGGCGCTTGCTGCGAGGGCCGCCCGAGGCTGCTTGCAGCTTTAATTATTATTATTCTTCCCACCTCTTCGTGTGCCTTTTTGGGGGCTTTATCATATTCAAAAACTCACCAAACTTGGCGGTCGCGACTAGAAAAATTAAAAATTTTGAATTTTAAGGTTGTCGCAAAAATCGCATAAAAAATTGCTCAACGGCGGCAACTAGCAATTTTCTGTTGACACAATGGTATGAACGTACTTCATCGTAGAGACATGAAATTTGGCACACTTGTAGAGCTCACCAAAAGACTCAGAACTTACATTTAATGTTATAAGCCAACTATCACAGGAAGTCGGCCATTTTGTATTGAACGTCCATTTTTTTCCTCGATTTTGACGTTTACAGCCTTCGTATTTGATCGAACTCCTCCTAGGGATTTTGATTGATCGGCTTCAAACTTGGTCAGTCTGATCATAAGGCATGTTTGATTTAAAGTTATCAAATTGGTGAGTTTTGGAGCATGTTGAAGGGGGGTTAGCAGGGGTCAAAGTTCACCTACTCGCCATGAAACACGAAACTCTTATATTTCCTATATAAAAACACATAGAGGGATCAAACTTTCATTGATTGATCGTCATCGGGTGCCCTACAATAACCTATGGTCAAATGATGACATCACTTAGGCCACGCCCCCTGAGAACAGGAAGTGTCATGTTTTACTGTGAACGGTCGCTATCTTAGCCCTTTGACCTAATCAACATGAAACTGTGACCAGAGACAGAAGACATGTTGGTGTGTTGAGTAATCCAACCCCGACCGGCTGCGATGAAGCAGGTGGGCGTGGCGGCGTTGCGAACGCCGTCGAATTTCGTTTGGCTCTGAATTCCACAATTTCGGGCCCAGCTGCTCCAAACTCACTAGGATGGATCCTTATCCACCCACCGACAGGAATTCATAACAAAATTTGGTGGGCGTGGCCTAATTTCTCTATAGCGACCCCTAGAGTATTTTAAATGAACAGCCCCATGCCATGCTTTATCCTAGAATTACGAAACTTGGTACATATGTGTATCTTGTCAGGACGTACAAAAAAGTCTATTAGAGCCATGGTCGAAACCCAACAGGAAGTCGGCCATTTTGTATTGAAGGTCCATTTTGGACCTCGAGTTTGACGTTTACAGCCTTTGCATTTGATCGAACTCCTCCTAGGGATTTCGATTGATCGGCTTCAAACTCGGTCAGTCTGATCATAAGGCATGTCTGATTTAAAGTTATCAAATTGGTGACTGTATGAGCTTGCTGAAGGGGGGTTAGCAGGGGTCAAAGTTCACCTACTCGCCATGAAACACGAAACTCTTATATTTCCTATACAAAAACACAGAGAGGGACCAAACTTTCATTGATTGATCGTCATCGGGTGTCCTAAAATACCCTGTGGTGAAATTATGACATCGCTTAGGCCACGCCCCCTGAGAACAGGAAGTGTCATGTTTTACTGTGAACGGTCGCTATCTTAGCCCTTTGACCTAATCAACATGAAACTGTGTCCAGAGACAGAAGACATGTTGGTGTGTTGAGGATTCCAACCCTGACCGGCTTTGAGATAGCAGCTGGGCGTGGCGGCGTGGCGAAGTGACCTGTAACGCCGATGCCATACTTTTGCTTCTAGATTCCACATGTTTCGACCGAGCTGCACCAAACTTGGCTTGAGTGATGCTGGTGTGATGTCTGAAAATTCTATGTCATCAGATTATGACGTCATCTAAGCCCCGCCCCCTCAGAACAGGAAGTGCTATTTTTTTCCTTGGAAACTTTCATCTATGGCTCTCTTGACCTAATCAAGGTGATTCTGTGTTGGATGACAGATAGGAAGTTGATCTCGCTTGCTTTAAAGTGCCAAGAGTTTTCAATGGCGGCAACGCCATTCGTATACGTTTGCCTCTACATTCCACATATTTTGACCGAGCTGCATCAAACTTGGCCTGAGTGATCCTGGAGGCTTGCCCGTCAATCCTACGTCATCACATTATGACGTCATCTAAGCCCCGCCCCCTCACAACAGGAAGTGCCGTTTTTTTTCCTTGGATAGCTCTGTTTATGGCTCTCTTGACCTAATCACGATGATTCGGATGATAAACTCTGTCAATGCTCGCTGCTGGCTGAACCGTGTGGGCGTGGCCAAACGGCGAATATCAGTCCCTCGCCATATACATACGTTTGGCTCTAATTCACACATGGATCATCCGATTGGCGCCAAACTGGATATGTATGACCTTTGTTCACCTCTAAAGAGCCCAACGGGTTTGAGATGTAATTTGACTCCACTGCGCCCCCTAAGTTAATACATCGGCCGTATCTCCTCGACGCATCGACCGATCTGCGCCAGATTTTTCGACAGTCGTCGGGGAGCGCCGCCGAACGCATTCACGCCTGTCGCCCGGTGGACGGGCGGGGAAAACGCGCGACAGCTTCTGCGGCGGCTGGCGGGCGGCGGTGCTGGAAACTGCGGCGGAGCTTCTGCGGTGGGGAGCGGGCTGCGGCTCTGGAAAACGCGCGAGAGCTTCTGCGGTGGCCGGAACCCCCGCGGTGGCCAATAGGCCGGAGCGGCGCTTGCTGCGAGGGCCGCCCGAGGCTGCTTGCAGCTTTAATTATTATTCTTATTATTCTTCCACCCAAATGAATTGCCTTTTTGGGGGCTTTATCATATTCAAAAACTCACCAAACTTGGCGGTCGCGACTAGAAAAATTCAAAATTTTGAATTTTAAGGTTGTCGCAAAAATCGCAAAAAAAATTGCTCAACGGCGGCAACTAGCAATTTTCTGTTGACACAATGGTATGAACGTACTTCATCGTAGAGACATGAAATTTGGTACACTTGTAGAGCTCACCAAAAGACTCAGAACTTACATTTAATGTTATTAGCCAACTATCACAGGAAGTCGGCCATTTTGTATTGAACGTCCATTTTTTTCCTCGATTTTGACGTTTACAGCCTTCGTATTTGATCGAACTCCTCCTAGGGATTTCGATTGATCGACTTCAAACTCGGTCAGTCTGATCATAAGGCATGTTTGATTTAAAGTTATCAAATTGGTGAGTTTTGGAGTATGTTGAAGGGGGGTTAGCAGGGGTCAAAGTTCACCTACTCGCCATGAAACACGAAACTCTTATATTTCCTATAAAAAAACACATAGAGGGACCAAACTTTCAGTGATTGATCGGCATCGGATGTCCTAAAATACCCTGTGGTGAAATGATGACATCACTTAAGCCACGCCCCCTGAGAACAGGAAGTGTCATGTTTTACTGTGAGCGGTCGCTCTCTTAGCCCTTTGACCTAATCAACATGAAACTGTGTCCAGAGACAGAAGACATGTTGGTGTGTTGAGGATTCCAACCCTGACTGGCTTTGACATAGCAGGTGGGCGTGGCGGCGTGGCGAAGTGACCTGTAACGCCGTTGCCATACGTTTGGCTCTGAATTCCACAATTTCGGGCCCAGCTGCTCCAAACTCACTAGGATGGATCCTTATCCACCCCCCGACAAGAATTCATAACAAAATTTGGTGGGCGTGGCCTAATTTCTCTATAGCGACCCCTAGAGTATTTTAAATGAACAGCCCCAAGCCATGCTTAAACCTAGAATTACGAAACTTGGTACACATGTGTATCTTGTCGGGACGTACAAAAAAGTCTCTTAGAGCCATGCTCTAAACCCAACAGGAAGTCGGCCATTTTAGATTGAATTTCATTTGACCTCGATTTTGACGTTCACAGCATTCGTATTTGATCGAACTCCTCCTAGGGATTTCGATTGATCGGCTTCAAACTCGGTCAGTCTGATCATAAGGCATGTCTGATTCAAAGTTATCAAATTGGTGACTGTATGAGCTTGCTGAAGGGGGGTTACCAGGGGTCAAAGTTCACCTACTCGCCATGAAACACGAAACTCTTATATATCCTGCACAGAAACTCACAGAGACACCAAATTTTCAGTTATTGATCAACAATAGGTGTCCTAAAATACCCTGTGGTGAAATTATGACATCGCTTAGGCCACGCCCCCTGAGAACAGGAAGTGTCATGTTTTACTGTGAACGGTCGCTATCTTAGCCCTTTGACCTAATCAACATGAAACTGTGTCCAGAGACAGAAGACATGTTGGTGTGTTGTGGATTCAAGCCCTGACCGGCTGCGATGAAGCAGCTGGGTGTGGCGGCGTGGCGAAGTGACCTGTAACGCCGATGCCATACGTTTGCTTCTAGATTCCACATGTTTCGACCGAGCTGCACCAAACTTGGCCTCAGTGATGCTGTTGTGATGCCTGACAATGCTATGTCATCATATTATGACGTCATCTAAGCCCCGCCCCCTCAGAATGAATTAGAAAGATCTTCTGTGTAATTACATAATAAACAGTACATGTTCGTCGTTTGTAGGGCAATGCTGCCCTCTGCTGGCCACTGAAATAGTTTCATTATTTCAGTAATTCGACACCAGAGGGCAGCATTGCCCTGCAGATGAAATTCTTCGATTTTGTAATACACAGGAAAAAATGAAAAATTGGTATTTCTAACACAAAAACTCACAGAGACTCCAAACTTTCAGTGATTGATCGTCATCAGGTGTCCTACAATACCATATGGTCAAATGATGACATCGCTTAGGCCACGCCCCCTGAGAACAGGAAGTGTCATGTTTTACTGTGAACGGTCGCTATCTTAGCCCTTTGACCTAATCAACATGAAACTGTGTCCAGAGACAGAAGACATGTTGGTGTGTTGAGGTTTCCAACCCTGACCGGCTTTGAGATAGCAGCTGGGCGTGGCGGCGTGGCGAAGTGACCTGTAACGCCGATGCCATACTTTTGCTTCTAGATTCCACATGTTTCGACCGAGCTGCACCAAACTTGGCTTGAGTGATGCTGGTGTGATGTCTGAAAATTCTATGTCATCAGATTATGACGTCATCTAAGCCCCGCCCCCTCAGAACAGGAAGTGCTATTTTTTTCCTTGGAAACTTTCATCTATGGCTCTCTTGACCTAATCAAGGTGATTCTGTGTTGGATGACAGATAGGAAGTTGATCTCGCTTGCTTTAAAGTGCCAAGAGTTTTCAATGGCGGCAACGCCATTCGTATACGTTTGCCTCTACATTCCACATATTTTGACCGAGCTGCATCAAACTTGGCCTGAGTGATCCTGGAGGCTTGCCCGTCAATCCTACGTCATCACATTATGACGTCATCTAATCCCCGCCCCCTCCGAACAGGAAGTGCCATTTTTTTCCTTGGAAAGCTCTGTTTATGGCTCTCTTGACCTAATCAAGATGATTCGGATGATAAACTCTGTCAATGCTCGCTGCTGGCTGAACCGTGTGGGCGTGGCCAAATGGCGAACATCAGTCCCTCGCCATATGCATACGTTTGGCTCTAAATCACACACGGATCATCCGATTGGCGCCAAACTGGATATGTATGATCTTTGTTCACCTCTAAAGAGCCCAACGAGTTTGAGATGTAATTTGGCTCCACTGCGCCCCCTAAGTTAATACATCGGCTGTGTCTCCTCGAGGCATCGACCGATCTGCGCCAGATTTTTTGACAGTGGTCGGGGAGCGCTGCCGAACGCATTCACGCATGTCGCCTGGTGGACGGGCGTGGAAAATGCGCGACAGCCTCTGCGGTGGCTAGCGGGCGGCGGTGCTGGAAACTGCGGCAGAGCTTCTGCGGTGGGGAGCGGGCTGCGGCTCTGGAAACCGCGCGAGAGCTTCTGCGGTGGCCGGAACCCCCGCGGTGGCCAATAGGCCGGAGCGGCGCTTGCTGCGAGGGCCGCCCGAGGCTGCTCGCAGCTTTAATTATTATTACGATTCTTCCCACCTCTTCGTGTGCCTTTTTGGGGGCTTTATCATATTCAAAAACTCACCAAACTAGGCGGTCGCGACTAGAAAATTTAAAAATTTTGAATTTTAAGGTTGTCGCAAAAATCGCATAAAAAATTGCTGAACGGCGGCAACTAGCAATTTTCTGTTGACACAATGGTATGAACGTACTTCATCGTAGAGACATGAAATTTGGTACACTTGTAGAGCTCACCAAAAGACTCAGAACTTACATTTAATGTTATAAGCCAACTATCACAGAAAGTCGGCCATTTTGTATTGAACGTCAATTTTTTTCCTCGATTTTGACGTTTACAGCCTTCGTATTTGATCGAACTCCTCCTAGGGATTTCGATTGATCGACTTCAAACTCGGTCAGTCTGATCATAAGGCATGTTTGATTTAAAGTTATCAAATTGGTGAGTTTTGGAGCATGTTGAAGGGGGGTTAGCAGGGGTCAAAGTTCACCTACTCGCCATGAAACACGAAACTCTTATATTTCCTATACAAAAACACATAGAGGGACCAAACTTTCAGTGATTGATCGGCATCGGGTGCCCTACAATACCCTATGGTGAAATGATGACATCACTTAGGCCACGCCCCCTGAGAACAGGAAGTGTCATGTTTTACTGTGAACGGTCGCTATCTTAGCCCTTTGACCTCATCAATATGAAACTGTGTCCAGAGACAGAAGACATGTTGGTGTGTTGAGGATTCCAACCCTGACCGGCTTTGACATAGCAGGTGGGCGTGGCGGCGTGGCGAAGTGACCTGTAACGCCGTTGCCATACGTTTGGCTCTGAATTCCACAATTTCGGGCCCAGCTGCTCCAAACTCACTAGGATGGATCCTTATCCACTCACCGACAGGAATTCATAACAAAATTTGGTGGGCGTGGCCTAATTTCTCTATAGCGACCCCTAGAGTATTTTAAATGAACAGCCCCAAGCCATGCTTAAACCTAGAATTACGAAACTTGGTACACATGTGTATCTTGTCGGGACGTACAAAAAAGTCTCTTAGACCCATGCTCTAAACCCAACAGGAAGTCGGCCATTTTAGATTGAATTTCATTTGACCTCGATTTTGACGTTTACAGCATTCGTATTTGATCGAACTCCTCCTAGGGATTTCGATTGATCGGCTTCAAACTCGGTCAGTCTGATCATAAGGCATGTCTGATTTAAAGTTATCAAATTGGTGACTGTATGAGCTTGCTGAAGGGGGGTTACCAGGGGTCAAAGTTCACCTACTCGCCATGAAACACGAAACTCTTATATATCCTGCACAGAAACTCACAGAGACACCAAATTTTCAGTTATTGATCAACAATAGGTGTCCTAAAATACCCTGTGGTGAAATTATGACATCGCTTAGGCCACGCCCCCTGAGAACAGGAAGTGTCATGTTTTACTGTGAACGGTCGCTATCTTAGCCCTTTGACCTAATCAACATGAAACTGTGTCCAGAGACAGAAGACATGTTGGTGTGTTGTGGATTCAAGCCCTGACCGGCTGCGATGAAGCAGCTGGGTGTGGCGGCGTGGCGAAGTGACCTGTAACGCCGATGCCATACGTTTGCTTCTAGATTCCACATGTTTCGACCGAGCTGCACCAAACTTGGCCTCAGTGATGCTGTTGTGATGCCTGACAATGCTATGTCATCATATTATGACGTCATCTAAGCCCCGCCCCCTCAGAATGAATTAGAGAGATCTTCTGTGTAATTACATAATAAACAGTACATGTTCGTCGTTTGTAGGGCAATGCTGCCCTCTGCTGGCCACTGAAATAGTTTCATTATTTCAGTAATTCGACACCAGAGGGCAGCATTGCCCTGCAGATGAAATTCTTCGATTTTGTAATACACAGGAAAAAATGAAAAATTGGTATTTCTAACACAAAAACTCACAGAGACTCCAAACTTTCAGTGATTGATCGTCATCAGGTGGCCTACAATACCATATGGTCAAATGATGACATCACGTAGGCCACGCCCCCTGAGAACAGGAAGTGTCATGTTTTACTGTGAACGGTCGCTCTCTTAGCCCTTTGACCTAATCAACATGAACTTGTGTCCAGAGACAGAAGACATGTTGGTGTGTTGAGGTTTCCAACCCTGACCGGCTTTGAGATAGCAGCTGGGCGTGGCGGCGTGGCGAAGTGACCTGTAACGCCGATGCCATACTTTTGCTTCTAGATTCCACATGTTTCGACCGAGCTGCACCAAACTTGGCTTGAGTGATGCTGGTGTGATGTCTGAAAATTCTATGTCATCAGATTATGACGTCATCTAAGCCCCGCCCCCTCAGAACAGGAAGTGCTATTTTTTTCCTTGGAAACTTTCATCTATGGCTCTCTTGACCTAACCAAGGTGATTCTGTGTTGGATGACAGATAGGAAGTTGATCTCGCTTGCTTTAAAGTGCCAAGAGTTTTCAATGGCGGCAACGCCATTCGTATACGTTTGCCTCTACATTCCACATATTTTGACCGAGCTGCATCAAACTTGGCCTGAGTGATCCTGGAGGCTTGCCCGTCAATCCTACGTCATCACATTATGACGTCATCTAAGCCCCGCCCCCTCGGAACAGGAAGTGCCATTTTTTTCCTTGGAAAGCTCTGTTTATGGCTCTCTTGACCTAATCAAGATGATTCGGATGATAAACTCTGTCAATGCTCGCTGCTGGCTGAACCGTGTGGGCGTGGCCAAATGGCGAACATCAGTCCCTCGCCATATGCATACGTTTGGCTCTAAATCACACACGGATCATCCGATTGGCGCCAAACTGGATATGTATGATCTTTGTTCACCTCTAAAGAGCCCAACGAGTTTGAGATGTAATTTGGCTCCACTGCGCCCCCTAAGTTAATACATCGGCTGTGTCTCCTCGAGGCATCGACCGATCTGCACCAGATTTTTTGACAGTGGTCGGGCAGCGCTGCCGAACGCATTCACGCATGTCGCCTGGTGGACGGGCGTGGAAAATGCGCGACAGCCTCTGCGGTGGCTAGCGGGCGGCGGTGCTGGAAACTGCGGCAGAGCTTCTGTGGTGGGGAGTTGGCTGCGGCTCTGGAAATCGTGCGAGAGCTTCTGCGGTGGCTGGAACCCCCGCGGTGGCCAATAGGCCGGAGCGGCGCTTGCTGCGAGGGCCGCCCGAGGCTGCTCGCAGCTTTAATTTGTTTTATATTCAGTGAAAACTTAACACCGGCCAGTGGGGACATGCTCATTTGGCTGGCCTCTACACTTCAACAACCCATCAAATTGTTCAATTTTCTCAAAAAATGTGGTTTGCATTACATGAAAATCTTTGAGATCAACCCGTGAGACACAAAATGCACCGAACTCAGAGAACGACCCGTTTAACTCGTGACTTCAGCCAGTTAAACATCCAGAAAAAGGAGCAACAACAAAACTCTTCTGGAAATCACCAGATTATTTTCAGACTGGAAAACAATGATGGTGAATGTTTTCATTCAAATTAAAACAAACCCGCTATGCCCTGTTTATTAGCTCCTTTTACTTTATCAACACAAAAGGAGGAAAATCCGTGCTCTACATTTTGTCAGTGCTGCAGCCGTACTGGCTAGCAGTGGAGTTAGCGAGCTAAAGACGCTACCAGATGTAAGCATGGTATATTTCTTTAGGACTGCCTCCTGGTTTTTGACAAATGAAAGTCCAGCTATGATTATAGTTCCTCATTTTAGATGTAATAGTTGATATTCACGTTTTAATTTATATACCCTAGCAAAAAAATAATAATCTAAAGCAATAGAAGTACCCATGTAGAAATTGCTGCTCTGGAAGTAATCTTGAACTGTGGACTAAAAGTGAGTTAGCTGGTGTTAGCTAGCACACAATTTTTGCTTGGAGCAAAATGAAGAAATGCAAAGTCTTATTTCTCTTGAGTTTTTCTTTTCTGTAATCAAGCAGCTCTTGTATTAGACAGAATGAAGTTGTATATTATGAAAAATAATCAAATGTCTGGCACCTCAACTGAAATTGAATGATTTTATTGTAACAGATTTCAAATGGAATTAGGAATTAACATTTTAGGAATTAAAATAGGCATATTTTGTTTATTATATTGATTAAGACACATGAACCACACATGAAAAAAGGAACTTTTCAAGGAGCGTTTCAAGAGTGAGACGGTGTCATTTTACCAGAGTTATGTCAGAGGAAGGTAAACCTCAAATACTTTTAGTCCTAATCTGGCTGGCTTATTCGGAGGAGTTGGGCAATAATCCAAAGCGCACCAGCAAGTAAAGCTCTGAAGGGTCAAAAATCCAAAACTGACAGTTTTCCACTTGCCTAGTCAAAGTATTGCCTCAGTATTCCTGATGGTTGAAAACAGCCCAGCGTGGTTGACTTAAAATAATCCTGTAAAGAAGAGAGGGTCTAAGTTTTCCACAGTGACCTAGAAGAATTATCACCAGTTCGTGGCTCCATTGCATTCAGCCAACCAGTTGATTAAGGGGGTTGATTATTTCCCTGATGGTTATGAAGAGATTATTTTTTATCTTTTCTCATCATTTTTTGCCTTTTTCTCTATTCAGGTTATGCTTGTCTGATATTCAGATATTATTGACGACAATCACTGGCGTTTCGTAAATAATCCATCTCTGCGGTCTTTCATAGAAACCTGTCTTCTCTGAGTCTAATCAGAGATTGAGATCTGATTTCTCTGACCTCCACAGACCGTAGCCTGGTGTCGGTGTGTGTTCTCTGTGATGTATTTGGTGTGGACGGAGTGCCGCATGTACCCGACACGGAATCAGGAACCGAACGTGTCGCTGAGTAAACAACGCTAATTAAGAGAGACAGACGGATTGCCTCTTTGACCCCCGTCCCCTATCCTTGTTTGTTTGTTTTTATTCTTCATGCTAATTATATTTAATCCCTTTTCTGTCGCTGTGGACTCTGACCAGCGCCGGGCATCTGCCGCAGCCAATCAGATGCAGCCATGCTGCTTTCAGGAGGGAAGCAGGGCGATGGACTGGAGAGCCGGGCTCAGATTGTGGGTGTGTGTGTGTGTGTGTGTGTGTGTAGGGGCAGTGGAGCATCACGTTGGGTGGGGCCCCTGGCTGCCATTGTCTTGCAGTGCAGAAGTTAGCAGCGGGCCCCTCGGCCCCCCAATTGTTCTGCAGCCACTGAGGGAGAATGGAGCTGTCCACGTGCTAACACTTCCACACGCGAAGGTTCCTTCCATACACACACACACGCACACACACACACACACTTTTCATGTCCTATCTGTGACATGGGGAGTGGGTTCATTAATGGCTAATTAAAACAGGACTATTAATGAACGGCCAGCAGCAGACACCATACACCAACTTAGAGGGGATGAATTAACACATCCATAATGTGTCATCCAGCCAGTTGCAGCCTCTATGTGTGTGTGTGTGTGTGTGTGTGTGTGTGTGTGTGTGCAGCAGCTGCTTCCCATCCAGATTGAATATATTACGCCCACAACTACAAAACCGCAACGCAACATTTCAACATGTTTTACTGTGACGGGAAGTGATGCGTCACAATAAGAGGTCACCCCAAAGAACGAACACAACACTCCATCCCCACGGCGATGCATGGCGGTGGCAGCATCCTGCTGTGGGGGTAGACCTGCCTTTAGCAGGTAGAAGGAAGATGGTGGGCAGATAGATTGAGCCAAAGGTCAAGTCAAAGCAGAGAGTTGAAATATGGTTTATGGTCACAGACACATTTATTAAAATTTTCTTCAGCAAATCCTGCAAAAACTGAAACATTCAGTGTGGGGTGGTGATGTAAAATAAGCACAATGAATGTGTTAGATAATGGATGGATGGTTGACTTTTCTGTTGCAGCAATGGCTTTTGGCAATAAATGTCATAACGAGTGAAGATGGGAGGGTGTGTGCAGATAATTTGTATAATGAATCAAGCGCAGAAATGACTTTCAAAACTCCTGGGCAGGGAGGCGTAAAATTCATATCACGATATCTATTGGCAACGATAAATATCACGATATGTTTTTGCGTAAAACTTAGAAAAGAAACAAAAGAAAATCATCTTAACTGAGTGGAATGTATATATTTGTATGTGTTAAATCTTTTTTTACTTTGTTTTTGTGGATGTTATTTGTATGTAATGTTTGCAAATTTAGTTTTATGTTACAGTCTATCGTTGCCTAAACAATGAACACAAGTGATTAACTATTATGACCAAATACACTAAAACAAACGATAAAGAAATGATCAGAACGGAAAACAACATAACACAAAATCCAAATGTGAACGCAAACCATGAATGGACATCTTTATATAATATATTGAAATATGCCACTTTTCTAATTATACAAGATTTCTTGCCAATGAGCCTTTTTACAACAACAAAAGATTCAACCAAATAGTTTATTGTCCTCTTTCTTTGTGCTCAGAATATGATCTTTATGTCCAATATTTATGAATTCTGAGGATGTTTTAAAACAATCCTTGATTCACTCAGCCTGGAGGGTCAGAGTGCTGCATGGAGAGCTAGGTGGTCATGATGGGTCACCGCCGGCAACCAGGGGTCACCAGAAGCCATTAAGCAGGAAAAGGAATTACACACAGCTACCTGTGGGTTTGTCCCCGTGGCTCACAGGGGTCAGCTGGGGTCAACCATGCTGCCCACTGAGTCCCGTCACCAGAGCTGGACACTAGCCAGTTACATTTACTCAATTACATTTACTTATGTAACTTTTTTTGATTTTTAAAAAACCCCAACTTTTTACTACACTGTACTTTTTATTTTTACTTGAGGAATTTCATTACAAAGCATCTCTGCTCTTACTTGAGCCACATTTCTGGATTCTCTTCCCACTGACTGAAAAACAAACTTATTTTAACCAAAGGCTCAGCAGACAGACACACACCGGCAGTTTTTGTGAAGGTTTTGTACGGGTTTTTTTTTTAAAGAAACTGATTTGGAAAAATCTAGAAAATGCCTGATTTTGTTATTCTGGTCCTTACAGTACCAACATTTCCACTTGACTTTATAATTTGGTCCTTCTGATGATGTAATTTTTAAATATTAAGTTATTGATAATCTGATCAGTTACTCCGTACTTGAGTAGACTTTTTACCAAATACTTTTTTTATTTTTTATTCTTACTTGAGTACCGTAATTACTTGGATGGCTACTTTTTACTTGAGTGAAAATATTTTACAGTAGTGTTATTCTTACTTGAGTCAAATTTTTGGCTACTGCACCCACCTCTGCCCATCACCTGGTCGTAGTTCAGTTTGTTCTGGCTGTGCGTTTGCTGGTAATGAGAGAGAAGAGCGCCGGCTTTCTGCCTGATTGTTTGTTAAGCAGAAATGCGAATGTGGGAGCTGGGAGTGGGAGAGCTGGCTCCTTCCTCTGTGGTGGAAATGAGGTTTCCAGTTGAAAGAGTGAAGCTCCTGACTGCGCCGCTCGCGGAGGCTGGCAGGAGGCGGCGCTTCCCGTGTGCGGAGCTGTCGTGTCGCGGCGTTCAAGAGCAACTCCTGCTCCCCTTTGTGAGTTTTCGACGGGAGAGAGAAAGAGTTTGCTTTTTTTTTTTGTCGGGGCTCAGCAGATTTAGAGGGCACGCGGGGCGGCTGAGAAACCCTGCTGCCGACTGGATCCAGCTCTCTGTTTGTGCTCTGACAGGGAGTTTCTCTGCTGGAAACGCAGGCTGCCACTTTTGCACAAAAACAGGAGAAGTGATGCATGAGGGGGAGGTGGCACTCTGAGGTCAGGGATGGGAGACAAGGTGGAAAACAAGGGGAGGTGTAAAGAGTTGCTGGAAACATGAGGGGAAGCTGTATAACCATTAGCCAGCAAGGCGATCGGCATCAGGAGGTGTTGGAGGCGATTCGGCTGCCGTCACGGCCCATAAACCTCCATCCGCTAAACCAAAGAAAGGGCATTTCCTGTCCTGGGGGTCTAGAGAGGGAAAGACGTAGAAAACTTGGATAAATACCAAATGAAAACCTTCTTAAATCACAAGCAAATTAACCGGAATACGTTAAGAGAGCAGCTATTTTTGATAACAGCGGTGATCAACAGCGGTCTGGTTTGACCGATTAGTCAACCTCTCAAACCGGTTGATGATCTACCAAACATCCAGCAAATCAACTAGAGGAACAATTAGTTCATTTTGTTGAAGCAGATCAGATCAATAACCGACCTACACACTAACCAATGAACCGATCAACCTGTAAGCCAACCAGCCACGCCTGAATCAGCTCCATAACCAATCAACATGAAGCCCCATTAACCAAGTGACAACAAGGCAGACATAAACCAGCTAACCATTCAATTAATCAATAAACCAATCAAACAACCGATCAACCGACAGACAGGAGAACCTTAAAGTTTATGGCCTCAGAGACATTGTCCAGTTATTCAGTCTAATTAATAATAGTTGCTAAATTGTTGGTCTTGTTGATTTCTTGACTAGTTAGATGATTTGATTGGCTAGTTGGCTGGATAGCTGTTAGGTGCACTGCCTGATTGGTTAGTTAATTGAGATGACTAGTTTATTGGTTAGATCTTTATTTGTTAATTGACTAGTTTATTAGTTGGATGGTGGATTAGTTTTCTGATTGGTTGGTGATCTGGTTGCTGGTCATTTTTTCTTTACTGATTGCTTAACTGTAATTAAATTAAAGGAAATCAATAGAAATATTTTCTACTGTCCCATATTGGGGACATTCAGGAGCCCCGTCTCGCCTAGTTTAGATAAGTGGGGAAACTTCCAAGGCACATCCTGCTGTTCAGATACCAAGGCTTGGTTATTCATTAATAAAACATTTCCTAAAGTCATTCTGTCTTATCACGAAACTTAATTTACTTCTTTATATCTCTAACCTTGGAAAATCTGGAAAAATACACATTGAAGAAGCCATATTACATAAATGTAACAGGGCATTTTTTCAAACCGTAACTTATATAATCAATAAATAATAAGAACTTTAGGGTTCACGATTCTGTATTTATTTAATTGACTAATGTTGCCAAAATACTTGGATTTTGCTGCTTTTAAACCATCCAGCATGTTGGGAAATCTTTAAAGCTCTCGCTCCATAAAAACTGGCTGCTTTGCTCAAAACCTTCTGATAATTACGTTTTGTTTTAATCAGTTAATACTGACTTAATTTGTTTTCTTGTGGCTAACGCAAAGCATTTCAATGACGACTCTTTTCATGGCGACAACAAACTGGATTCCAGCAGATGCTAACAGATTAATGTGACTTCCTGTGGATCAGAGACGAGGCTGATAGGTTGGTGAGGTTCTGTTCCTGGCTGCTAATTGGCCAGGCTCTGTTGGTGAGGCTCCGCCCCTCGGTATTAGCTGACTGGCTGCTCTTCGGAGGTCAGAGGTCACGCTGTGCGCCCGTGCTCTCGTCAGTAATCTCCCCTCCCTCGCCGTGCGGCCTGTCCTTCATATTGAATCACACTCGACACACCTGGAGCACCCCGGCAACCTCATCCATATTTTATTCCTGCGCCGCTTTTTTTTTTTTTTTTTTAATACTGCAGTAATTTCTTTATTTTTTTTTTAAAGGGACGGCAAACTGATATATTTATTAAGTGACCCGCGCCGTGGAAGTGTTGGGTGAGGGGAGAAATAATCAGGTTTGTTCAGGAAATAAAATGGGAAGGAGATGTGACAAGTTTATGAAGTAAGCAGAACGGTCCTTCATTACTACCGTAAGACCCCTTGGGCGCTTTGGGTTGCGGAGCTCGGCGACTGCTGCTGCCGCCGAGTGAGTTGTCAGGGAGAATCTTTCCTCCGCTTTAACTCCAGCCCTTAAAGGCCTATTATTTTTGAAGAGGCCCGCCGCCGAACCTGGTTTACTGTCATAACTCAGGAAGAGGAGGCCCTTTCCTTCCCGATGGCAGGAGGGAAATGTTTATGCAGGAGCTAAATAATTCAATGGAGTGCTTTAGCAAGCAGGGGCCATGCTGTCACTCACCTGTACTTGGGCTTTTTTTTTTTTTGTTTTTGGTTGCTTCTCTACTTAACCAGCAGCGAGGATGAGTGCAGTTTGCCCTTTTTTAAGCACAATTTAGCAGAATGAAGCCCTTTAAACATTTGTGGAGAGGCAGGGTTAAGTGGGGGAAAAACGGGAAAAAAAAAAAACCCACTCGTGTGGCGCGTATTTGGCGCAAAAGGTTGCTCAATTATCGTCTGCTCACTTCGTCTCACCTGGAGTACTTTCACCGTTTTTATGCAATCAAATCTAGATATCTGGTCTCGCCGCTTTACATATTTCAGCCATGATGTCTGTTTACTGGTAAAATCTTCGACAACCTTAACACGCGAGAGATTTTCACTCTCAAAAAGGTCATGCGGATACGTGAGTCGTCCACATCGTCGGGGTTTTTTACCCCGACATTCCTTCTTCTATCGCTGGAGATTTTCTTTCCATTCTACCCACGACTTCCCCTTTCTGTCCCTTTCCTGAGTCCCCAATTAATTTCCTTCCGCTTCCTTGTGCGTCTCTATGGGGGAATAGTATCAAGTCAAAAATCCATACTGATTCATTAAAGATTGTCTCTTTACTTTTTTCAGTTTATCACAGAGACACTTAGAAACAGAAAACGTTCTATGCCGTTTAATGTTAGTTTCTGTTTGTTCTACAACTCAGTTACTCTTTACAAACGTGTAAAAAAAAAAAAAACGCCTTATGGAGTAGATGGATCTTATAATATCAGCTGAGTTCAGATTTCACATCCTGAAACCTCCAGCACCCTGACTCCTTTGTGCCATGGTGTCCATCAGGGTTTTGTGCTCAGTCTGTCCATCTTTATTCTCCATATTCAACTTTGTGGCCACGTCCTTCACCATCTACTCTATTCCTGCTGCTTTGCTCGGAGCATCTAATTTTACAGGGCCCTGTTTTGACTTTTTGTCACGCTCAAGCTAAATTTAAGATCGTTTAAGACGGTTTCTAAACTTTAAGCCTGCAGAAAATTCTTGATTCAGTCACTGGACCTGCTGCTGGATGAATTTCCTGCTGCATTAACAGGGCAAGTTGTTAAAAGTTCTCACTTTGTTAGTCGATTGGTTCTTTTGCGTCTTGCTTGATTGGCTGTTTAACTAGTTGATTTGCTAGACGCTGTATTAGACAGATGAATGGTTGGTTGATTGATCAATTAATCAAGCAGGTTGGTTGGCCATGTGATAAAATGGTTTGGTTAATTAGTTGACTCCAGCGGTTAAATGAAAAGGTTTGTTGGTTGATAGGTTTTGTTCATTGCTCGTCGGTTGAACGTCTCAGTAGTTGATAAATGTTGGTACATTGGGACGGATGTTTGAATGGATGGATGATTAATTGGTTAATTAGTCTCAACGGTTGGTTGGTTGGTTGACAGGTTTATCAATTCTGTTGTCATGGAGTTCATCTTTCAGAAATGAATGCGGCTGATAGAATATGAACTCTTTCAAACCACTGATACTTGTATCATTTTACCTAATGGTTGCCCTGGAGACGATGTAGATTAAGTGGAATATAAATGTAAACGGGTATTGGTGGCAATGAGAGAGTTAATCTTCTACTTCTTCTTTTGGTGTTTTTTGGCAGTTAGCAAGAAAACTGAAGGTGTGCATTACTGCCACCTACTGGTATGGATGATAGATGAGAGCTAGATGATCACCTGATTACTTTGAGACAATACAACCAACTTAAGTTGATGCAAATATCTAATTGTTTTTGAGTAGTTAAAACATAAAACTATGTCTCATAGCCAATAACAGTAACATTTTCTCTCTTTTTTTAGTGTGAGAAAGATTCTGATGCGAATTATTACTTTTTAAAAAAGTGGCATTTATAAGTGTCTAAATTGACTGGACTGAACCTGAACAAGGCAGGTTTCTGTGGCGGCGCTGTCTGAGTGTCGAACCAGAAACCTACGCCTGTATTTGGTGGATGTGATGGGAAGGTAAACCTTTCCTTTCTTCATCATGCTGTATTTAACGTTGAGCACCTCTAGCTGTGTTGTATCTCCGAGTGCAGATGACGTCGGTTGCATTAAACTATTGGAAGGTGATCTTCTCTGCCCTATAAACTCAACCTGCTCTAACTTGGCTCCGGACAACTCTTGGCCTTCCATGGTGAATACAGTTATATTTTTTTGTTCTCTCACTCGTGCGGACTGTCGGAAACCAGCCACAGGCTGCTGCTCTGCTGACCCGCAGCCTCTAGCTCCACCCTCTCACACCACAAGCCCTGACCCGGACTGAAGGGATCATACAGCCAATCACCCTGTAGTGCTGCGGGCCGGTTCCCTGCTGCAGAGCAAAATATTTAACTTGATGGCTCCATCAGCGGGCGAATGTGGAGGAAAGTGTGATTTTTTATATATTTTTTTTCCTACCCAAGAAGAAAATCAAAGAATATATTTGGAATGACGACACATGTACAAAATGAAATAATCCGAAGCTTTTATCCTCTAATATGAAATTATTTACGTTAAATATGAAAGAGATTCTCGTTTTTATCTGCATTTTTTTATATTTTGTGCATTTTCTGCCTCGGTTTTTAGGAAATCTAATCTGCTCCACCTGCTAGATTCTGTATCAGTTCAAATGTTTGACAAGCTTTCAATAAGGAGGCAGGAGGTTCTGCCGATTGTTCCCACAGCGTGTCATTTAAGGTAAACAAGTGAATACATGTAGAAATTAGATTAGAATTAGCATCCTGTTCAGAAGTTTGCTTTGGGATGAAGCTGAATCTGCTCTTGTTTTTCATTTCCCATGCAGACCTGGAGTTTGACACGTGTGTAAAAGAAATCCTCCATAACTGCAGCTGACGGCCGAGCTGTCAGTGTCGGAGTGTCGGGACCAACCCGGATCTGGGATGGATCTGCTCTGCCACCGTCCTCAATCAGCTGCCATTGATTAATTGGATTAACCCAAAATGATCCTAATGGCTGATCAATTTCCATTAGACATCCTTAAACACATCTTAATGAGATTGGAGGAGAGTCAACAGTTGTGTGTTGAATCTCATTTGCAACCCTGCGACTTTCTCGCCTTTACGTTGATTGAAGCCCTCATGCCTGTAGATGGCATGTAGGGGCTGTGAGAGCAGAGATGAGCCGTCCAAACCAGCCTGGCTCTGTGTGAATAAAGTTATCAACCCCCAACAACTGGCAGTTGTCTGTCAAGACTTTGACTAGGTCTCCTCTGAACCTAAGGTCATGTGACCAAGGTGTGGTCCAAAGGTGACAGAACCCTCTCAGCAGTGGCCTCCAGACTCTGGAGCTCTCTGCCCTTTAGGTTTATTGGTAAAAAGAACAACCACTCAGGATTCTTCACACCTTAGAGTTGCTGCTATGGCATGCTAAATGTGGAAAAAGTGTAACGGGAAGTACTATTTTCCCTGTATATGCTTCTTTAACATCATTTCTACTCGTTTTCCTTCTTTACCACGAAGCACAGATCCCAGGAAGTACCCAGTTACCCCCCCTCTCCTCTTTCCTCCCTTGTTTTGTCTGCTGCCGTCTCCTTGCCAGCTCCTCTGAGATCCCACTGTTGTTGTTCTAAACAAGCAGCAGGGGGTTGTGGGTAGAGGCCTGCACTCATGCTGGGGGTGTGAGTCACCGAAAGAAGGGAGGACGTGTCTCTCTTCCTTCCTTTCTTTTTCTCCTTGTGAACTCGGGGTCACCCCCTCAGCGGAGGAGACTCTGCAGGTCGGCTGACTCACGCGCCGACGTAGGAAATATGCAAACAAGTTCTGCTAATGCGCATCGTTTCGTTTGCACATTGCACCGGCGCATTAGAGCAGGAACACTGGAACGTGGCAGACCCATCCAACCATAAAGAACCATAAAGAACCATAAAGCACAATAAAAGCAAACCTGCACATAAATCTGAAACCCCTGGAAGCAGCCGAGCGTAGGAGACCCTTTGCTCTCCGGAGAACAAAATCATATGGCATAACCCATAAACATGTAAACAAACACCCACGCAGGCAGCATTATAAATAGCGACACACTGAATGCATATGTTCACATGTGCCGAAAGTGTGTTTTGAATACACTCTGGACGTCTGCCAGCGACTAGAAATCATAAGTTTTATTGGCGAGGAAAGACATGTGGTGATGGTAGCAGCAGGCAGGTAGCATGAAGAGGGGGTTGAAGGGGGGGAGGGACTGCTGTAGGTATTCACAACTCGTGGATTGAGATATATGGCTGTATCAAAGCTTTCTGTGTACAAGCCGAGAGGAAATGCACAGCGGATCCCCCGTTGTACGCAGCTGTACGGTCCACATCTCTGGCGGAATACTTAGCCCAGGGATTATGGGGCCTCCTGCATTTGCATAACTCCATTAAGACATCTTAGGCTCCTTTTCTGTCTCTATCTGGCGCACTCACGCAGAGACACCTGTGTAGGGAGAAGCCATAAAGATGCTCCCCCCGTGAAAAGGCGAATTACATTTTCCTTTTCACATTTGTGGAAGACGTAATCCACGGCGGAGCGCCAAAAGCCAAGGCGAAGTGGTGAAGAAATGAACATCCACTGTGGAGCTTCCAGGTTCACGTCCGACTGAAGTTCAAGAACTGGAGAATGTCGGACTTTGTTTTTATTTCAAGTCGTGGCTGTTTTTAACCCTGTTCGGTCGTCTTCATTTAGATCAATCTGAGTGCTTGTGGTCCAGGAGACATGCTTGCATCTTAAACTGTGTAGAGCTAGCGTTTTAACGGCGTATGATGGGTGAACAGTATTTCAGTGCAGCTGCTAGATGAACTCCCTGGTTCTAGAATGGATGAGCTATAATTAGCTTGACAGCATCAACGCCTCCCTGGGTCAGCCTCGTTTTCTTCCTCTAAGACAATAAGATCAGTCGTCCTGGGCTCTCCGGCTATAGATAGGCCGACTGTGTGTGGTGCTAAGGAGAGCGATGACCCAGAGGTCGCTTCCCTTTTCTAGTGTCTTTATACCACCGGCCCCCGCAGTGTCCCCCTCCTCCCTGCCACTCTCTCTTCCCCTTTCCCTCTTTCTCTTCTTCAGTGGCGTGAATCATGAAAGCGAACCCTGTGAAGTCGATGGGCCTTTTTCCTCTGTGGCGCCGTTTTCTTTTTCTCTCTCTCTCTCGCAGAGAGAAACGGAGAGATGAGGTATTGATTTGAGAGCCTCTGGGAGGAGAACAATAGGTCCCTCACTGAAGCCACTCTGCAGCACAAACACCTTCCCTGAAGCCTCTCAGCGCCAGAGCAGGACCTGGGAGGAAGAGAAAAAGCAGTTCTGCTCTCTGTTGCTCCGTCTTCCTCCACTTGCAGCTGCTTGTTGATAGCCTGCAGCGGTGGGATGAAGAAGAGGAGGCCAGACCTTAGCGCTTGTCTGGTCCCTGCAGATCAGCTAGCTGGATAGGCCAGAACCCAAAACCCTGGGCCAAACACACAGGAGAACCTCTGAGTACCAACACCCGGGAGGTCAGGGGTTCAAATCCGCCTGAAGGTTTTGAACCCCACTCTGAACTTTCTGGGCATGTAAAGCCAACCTGCTCCACCCTGCCCTCTCCCCTCTCCGCCACCCACCTACCCACCCACCCACATGCAGCTTGAAGACGGTCCCAGGTCGATGGCTTGCCAGCGCATTGGATAACAGCTTCCAGATTGGACTGATTGATGACCGCAGAAGGTCTACAATGATGTCATTGCCAAAACTGCATGAGATCATTAACAGAAGACAGCAGAAAACGCCTCATCCATCTTGTTAGTTTATGAGCCTGTTGTCCGGGGAAGGCACCGGACATAAAGAGACAAAATAATTATGAGCTGTCTCAGTCCAGAAGGGGAAACGGCAATTCATTTTCTTCTTTTGGTGTTTATAATCACTCTAAGCATAAAATTGTTCAAAAACTAAACTATACAAAGGCTATTATTCATCTGCATCATTAATTCTGAGAATAAAAAACATTTTTCATGGTGGTGTACAATTCACGTAAACGATGTGTTATGCAGTAATCTTCATGATAAACAAACTGATGCTACCTCAAGAGACCTCGGCTCCTCTAATCCTCTCCGCCGGGCTGAGGTCGCGGCGGCCATCTTTACCATCTCTCCTACACACACCCGGGCCAGCCCAGACACGGAGCAGGGCCACCGGGCCCGGCCCCGACTTGCGCTGATCATTTCATTATACGGAGCGGCCGAAAGATGCCAGAGGCCGCCGAGCGAGTTGCCCTCGAATATTAAAACATATCGATTTGCTTTTGAAGAGATCCTGATGAATCCAAAGATCAGGGTTGAATTTTATGTTTTATTGACTGAATATTTATTTCCAGAAAAGTTTAGCTTCATCATAGCACTGATAAACAGCTACGCATATTAAGGAAGGATTCGGAACCTCCAGACTGTCTTCAACAAAGTTCCTGGTGCTTACCTCTGGTTTGTTGTTTGCTTGAAGGTGATGGATGACCTGCAGCAATTCATATCACAGAGGCTCCTTTGTATGTTGTCGACAATGCGCTGGACAGGAAATGAGAAAGGTTCTTCACCGACGGCAAGCTGCAAACAAAAATATGACATCCAACTTTTCAGTGCTTTCTCTCGCTTTGACGCGTTGGTCATTCCTATAGGACAGAAGATGGATGTTTCATAAGAAGACATGAAGCTGTGACCACTGAGGCATTCAGCCATCGATGCTTCAGTGAGTCTTAACACTTTGCCTTTGTCCGACTTTTTATATTTAATAATTTGGTAAAGCAGTTTGACTTTACTGCAAGACGAAACCGTTCCGTATTGGTAAAGCCATACGCCCTTATTGGTAAGATGGTTAGGGTTAGCTATCAAGCACCTCTTTGAACTTGACAGCAAAGGAAACGTGTAAGAAAATGGAAAAATTATACAAGTAGATGATGGAAGGAGAGGTTTCATCCCTAAAAAACAAAGTTCTCCATCTAGTCATCCTTTGTATTGAGCTTCTTCAAGATGGACGACAGAGGAATCAGGTCCTGACTGTAAACCCCAACATGTCTGGAAACTGTACAGTTGTTAAGGATTTTGTTTCTGGACGGATGTTTGTGTGCATATAAATGAAGATGAATGCAAATTTTCCATTTTGTTGATTGACTGCCTTTTGTTATTTTTAGTTTCTTCTGTCCTTTTTAAGTGTCAGAATGAAATTTTAAGACAATGTTCCGTGCAAACTGACAATAAAGTAATTATTTGTTCCTGTTTCTCCCCAGAGACTCTCTCTCCCTCTGGGAGATTCCAAGGTGTTGAGAAGCCAGACCTTCTTCCAAAATCTCCAACAGGATCCAGATCAGATCCCCAAACCATCTTCATGTGCTTCTGCTGAGGTAGACATGCAGTAACTCTACTCTAACCACCAGAAAGCTTTGAAAACTACTGACCAAGATGACTTTGAGAGATTACAAGAAAGCCCAGGAGCAAAATGCAAAGAAATGACGGGATTACTCGAGGTTTTGGCATGACCAAATAATATTTGTTGGTTTAATTCTAATTCCTTTCCATGCTCTAACAGGGAACCAAGAGGCTATTGAAGGGACCCTGTGGGTGATTTTCCACTCTGTGAAGAATTAATATACCCACTAGAACCCAACCTCACTTTGCTTTCTCTCCTTCTCTGTCACCGGCCTTTCTTTCTCTTCATTGCCACTCGCTTGAGGCTACATCCCAGCGCGAGGCACGAGGGGAATTCTAAACGTTCAGGATGAGTTGTTTGTCTTACTTTGGGGAGTCAGCGGCAGCTGGAGACAAGAAGAAAGGGTGTCTGAAAACGGAAAGCTTCTCTCCTGCCTCCCGTCATGCAAAGACCAGAGTGGGTGGTAGAGTTGCGGGGGTGGGGGATTCGGTGGGGCAACGGTGAGGCAGAGACGGGGCGGTTGGGTTATTAATTTCCACTATGCAGCATCATGCAGCTGGTGGCTCCAAAGCGTGGTTTGGCGGTAATGAAAATGGTCCAAGTGGAGGATTAATGGCTCGTAAAGACGGAGCGTTTAGACGAGACGACCGCCTCAATCCGGACAGCGGTGACTAATCGCAACGGATGCACGCATTAGCACACGTGTAGCCACCGAGCTACACCTTCCCGTGTTATGTCACCCCTCGCTTTCTACGGCTCGGTGTCTCATCTTGGTGTGAATTGTGTCTAGGTCAGAGGTCAAGGCGTGCTGAGAATCATCTTGATTTATGCCCCCTGAGCTCAGCTATGGCCATGCAGCATGTTGGGGCCAAATGGGGTGAGGTTCCCCCTAGCTTTGCCCCCCCACCCCCTTTTTTTTCTCCCACTAACAGGCCCACCACATCATCAAGCCGGACAAATGGGCTTTCCGCCGGCCAGCCATTTTTCCTTCTCTGAGGCTGGAGGTACATCATATATCTCTAAAACCGCCCAATAAGGCGCTGGGGAACAGGTTTTTAAAAGAAATCGATTCAGATGCTTTACAGCGGGCGCGTGTGTGTTTGGGGTTGACTTTGTGGCAGACGTGGCTTCAGCTGTCATGGCTTCAGCGCCGGGGGAGTAAATGGCAACACAGGCCATAAAACACACGATTTCCACCAAGACAGGCAGCCAGCCCTGTTTAAACCATTAGCCTGACATGTAGACACACACTATAAAGATCTGATGGGGGTCCAGAGCTGCAGTTTGACACATTGACGCTGATATGGAGGTTTTTATCACATCAGCTGAGGTGTCAATTACTAACAGGTCTCCTCCTTTTGTGGCAACCAACATTAACACGAAACAGTAAGAAGAACATTTTGGTTATTCTGCCCATAAATGTGTAAAAAGAGGTGAATCTCTGACTAACTCTTTTAGAAGATTTGTGTTTTTATTTAGAAATATGTGTAAATTATGTAAATCATGCACAAAAGCTATTTTAATCTTTAATTTTGTAGTAAAATGTCTGTCACTAGCTTCTAAATGTTTGGCGCACCCAAAGGGGGCTTGAGAGGTAGAATGCCCACCTCTACCTCCTTTAGCTTTGGGAATGAGGCACAACATAAAACATGGACTTTATACTCAAACGACTCATAGGCAGGCATTACAATGCTTGATGGCATTATGCACCATCATCACCAACATACCTTTTTGTTTGGAGTCTTTGCTTATGTTACTTCTTTATGTGGATTTGTTATTTTCATTATTTTCCTTTGTCCAAGTTTATTTCCTCTGTTCAGTTATTCCTATTTTGATTTTATTAGCCTTACTCAGTTTAGTCTGCTCTTAACTTAGACTATGTCTATTATTGATTAATGTCTTGTGTTTAGTTCGTTATTTCAGTTAGATTCATTTTCCTAGTCTTCCTGTTTGTCCTCTCTCACCCCCTTGTGTCATTCTCTCTCTCTCTCTCCCTCAGTCTGCCTCTCTGGTCTCCTCTCTCAGCTGCAGCCTGTTACCAATCAGCCACCGTTTCTCCATCTACAAATCAGACTCTAGTATTTCAGCTCCTTGTTGTCGGTCAGTCACTGCCAGATTCCAGTTTGTCAACCTCTTGCTCTCCTGTGATCTGGCCGCTGTATTTTTAGTTATTGATTTTTTTTAACCATTGTTATGTTGAACTTGCCGTCATCTGACTGTAATCATTAGCTTTATTGGATAATTAATTTGTGCATAGGGCCTGCATGGTTTGGATGGTCTATTTGTTCCCGTCATGAATACAATGATGGTTGATGGTTGAGGTAATTCTTTGTCTGACAGTGAAATTTGTTTGATCTGAGTCTGAAGAGGTTGAATAGTAGATTTGCACATTGTAGTTTAGCTTTCTTGATTTGGTAGGACAAGCAGCATGTCCTAACGCCAAAGTATTAAAAAGTTGAGAGGTGAACATTTTCAAAGTAGCGACAGTGACCTATAATGGAAAATACAATTCAGCAGCTCTTGTGGGTTTCGGTGACGTGTTGTTTGCATTCGGGGCAAGGAGCCACAGAGAAGCACATCAGAATGTGAGTCTTGGCCTGAGAATGGACTGTGGTCTGTCGTCTGAAACTAGAGACCTTATTCAGTCCTCCAAGCTAAACATGGACTAACACGACATTTTGTTGAAGAGACCAGTCCAACAAAAAGCAAAGCAAAAATGTTACCGCAGGGTAACTGGACAGGAAGGAAGGGAAGACATTTAAAATGACCAGGATTAGACCAGTAAGGTCACAAGCCCTTGTCCAGTTAAGTACAAATCTGAAAGGACTGAGTGTAAGAGCCAAGATGGTTCCTGGCGCCTCAGCCTTTTTGGATCACAGTGTGAGGCTGGGTCAGTATAGACCTAAGAAAATCCTAATCCTTAAAAAAAGAACCAAAATGACAGGATATACACATGATGTCTTGTGAATACTGTCAAACAGCTTAGTAGCTGCTGGACAAAGTAATATAATATAGTAATTGGTTTGCAAGTGGATAATTTAAATATAGAAGTGTCAAAAAAAAAGTTTGCTTTGTTTCGGTGAGCATGCAGCCATGTTGGATTTGGAGTTGGTGACTGGTGGAAAGACTGGTTACGTTTCTTCTTCTGTTAATTGTTAATAATTATAAAACTAAGTTGCATGGCTGAGGTGTGTGTCTTAACTCACAAACATACAAAGTGTGAATTTTGGAGACTTAAACACAAATTGCAGATGGTCCACATTTGCTCAGATTTGCTCTTAAAACACAAATTATACTTTGGCTACAAAAACAAAGACTGACACGTACAATTCGCTAATCTCCCATTAAAACGAGTCCTGATCAAATGCTCTTGCGTGAAATGATTGGTCCAGTTCAAGC
Source organism: Xiphophorus hellerii (assembly GCF_003331165.1). Lineage (NCBI taxonomy): Eukaryota > Metazoa > Chordata > Actinopteri > Cyprinodontiformes > Poeciliidae > Xiphophorus > Xiphophorus hellerii. Next base: position 4,295,152 of record NC_045695.1, on the reverse strand, counting down.
TGTCGTTGCGGGATCCAGTGATGGCGCGGAAATCTATTCTCCAAATGATCCACACCTCCACCTCAGACTCTCGTCTGAGAGTCTGAGGTGGATGCTCTGTGACTACATCCATCGCCTGCTGGCGTCGGCGCGCCCGCTGCTTTCTTTTGCCGCCAGTCCCATCAGGCGCACGCGCAAGCGTCTGTGTGCCGTCGGCGTGGAGGATGAGAGCACGTGTGTCTGATTTATCATGCCCCCCCACTACTTGCTCCTCCCGTGAACCGGACCGGCTGCCGGCGTGACCGCCCATGCACAGATGTGTCTGAGGACTGGGCTGAGGTGTGAGTTCTCCTGTCAGCTCCCTGACGGCGTGACATGAAAATCTATTTGTTTTCATGTTTTAAAGGAGACCATTTGTGGTGGCGGTGGTGGGATCATAAACCCTATCCAGAGCTCATCTTTTGCAGTAAATTGGAAGGCCCCTGACGGCTCCTGCAGCCGCTTCTTCCCTTTGTCGACTTGGCCTTGCACCTGGCCCTTCTGCTGAAGCCTGTCATCCATTTTACCCATCTCTTCTTCAGAGGAGCCCACCCTGCAGGAGGGAGTGTGTGTGGAGGGGGGGTGAGGGTCAAGGTGTTCAGGCTGCACTCTTAAACTCCTCGGCTTCACTTTGAGGCTCGTCCTGCTGGTTTAAAGGTGAAAGCGAGCAGAAACGGTGCGGCAGGGAGGCGGGGATGTTTCTGAGCTAATATGGGGGAGAACAAGGCGGTGGGTGTAAGGCTGAGTCAGCACCGGAGTATGGATTCCCATCCCTTCAAAGCTTCCTTCGCCTTCACCAGAGTCGGAGCCCGTCTGGGACAAATGAACTTCCCGGTTCGCAAATCTAATTCCTCCTCTTTTCCAGGGGAAAACCCATCGAGGGGCATTAGATTTGTCTCCAGCAGCCGTGGCTCTAAAGGAATCACCCTGTTTTATAAATAAATGATAAAATTGTGTCTTGCTGCCGTATCGTGGAAAGCAGTCCTCCCTCTGCGTTTCCTGGGAAACCGCTGAAATTCCCACGCACATTTTATTCGTGCAGAAACAACAACCACAGGTGTGTGAACGCGGGGAGCGGCTGAGCCCAGACCCGTTGACTTGTCACCCCCCACGCCTCCCTGCAGCTCCTATAGCCTGAGATGGATAAGGCCTCGCTGGCTGATAACGCAGCCCGAGTGGAGCTGGCTAATTACTGCAGCAGTGGGTAGGGCTATTCATTTCCAGTGTAAAACAACCCAGATAACGCAGCTCTTTTTCTTTTTCTCTTTTCGCTGTTGTACAGTATCACAGGGGCCGGTGATTGAATTAACCAGCGTTCCCCTGGTGACTGAGAGGCGGTAATTACTGCGTAATTTAAGATTACATTATTAACCGTCTGACTTTATTAGAATGTAACTTCACCTCTGCAGTTAGTTACATCCTTATCGCTGAAAAAGAGAAAGATGATTAAGGGGGAAAGAGGAAATTGCCGCAATTGTCCGTGTGTAACTGGGAGTGTGTCGGGCTTATTAGCGGTGGGACGGAGCCACAGGAGGATTTCACGCCTGTGTTGTGACAAGGAAACGCAGAGCGGCTACTGGCCTGTTTTCTCTGCCTGGGCTTATTTAATGTCAGGAAAGAGGAGAAATATCTCTGGGCCACTTACCTTAACTTGTGTTTATATCAGGCTGTCGACGTGAAAAGGCCAGTGAGTTCACAGAGCACACCGTCTCCACTTGGAAGGCTTTAACCTCGAACCAATAAACACTCTGCTCTCTGATTTCAGTCAGCCTAGAGTCTGGACTTTGACTAGGCCGTTGCAAATCTCAGTCCTTCTCTTCTTTAGCCGTTGGGACAATGTCTACGGTCGTCGTCCTGGTAACAATCCATTTTGGGTCAAACCTCTGACTCTAGGTAAGGTAAGGTTATTTTATTTATGTAGCACATTTGTAGCAACAAGTCAGTTCAAAGTGCCAATAGAAAGACAAAAAGGTAAAAGTATGAAACTAAATATTGGTTCCCCATGTTAATAAGAACAAGTAGGCCAAAATTTATTAAGATTCTCTGGATGTTAAGTTTGCTTGATTCTATTAGTAAGCATACAGTATAAAGCTAAATGTTGGTTCTCCATGTTTGATTCTTGTTCTGGGTTGCTAAGTAAACTAACAGGCGTTTCTCCAGGTCTCACTCCGATATTAAAAGGATAAAGCTAAATGTTGGTCTAAAGTAATAAGAACTCCACATTCTTCTTCATGGCTACAATTAGTAAGTATAAAATCAAATGTCTGTTCCATTTGTTCTGGGTTGCTGAGTAGATGGTGCTTTCTAAGTAGAAGCATTTTACAACCCAGCGCTGGCCAACCGTCCCACAGCATGATGTTGCCACCATTGGTTGGTCCGTTAGCTCAATCCAAATTCCTGCAGTCACCTTCCATCTGCTCCCGTCAAGGTCGAGCCAGATTGGAAAGCGTGGGGCAAATTCAACATGGCGACCAGAGTTTTTCCTTTGCGTCTGTGCTGAACGTTTATCCGACCAAACATCCTGCCGGGCGGCGAAGAAATGCAGAATGTGAGGTGAGGATTCGGTTTTAGCAGCTCATTCTCATTCTCATGGTGTGGGCTGACCTCCGTGGTCCTGTCAAAAATAATAAACCACTCTAATTATCTCAGAAAGTCAGGCTTATTACAGGCGGCAGTGGAGTTTTAGCCCTTCCTTCATGCTAACGGTTTGTCCCCCGGGAGCGACTGGTAGTTACTGGACTAAACTCTAATCCTGTCTTCATCTGCTCCAAGGTAAACAAGCTGCTGCTGATTCTGATATATCATCTAATTGGAGGCCTGTGTTAGGTGTATGTACATTATGAAACTACGTAAACATGCTACTTTTCCCATTGGAACTCAAGGAATGTGTGTTTTTGCATTCCACATCTTTTAAAGGCAAAATTAATGCAGAAAAAGTCTGGGGGTGGGGGGGAAATATAAAATCCAATGTTTCCCAGGTTTGGATGAGTGGGAAAATGAAACCTTATTTAAAAAATGTATATGTGCTGACACTTTCTTTTTTGTTACGTCGTAATTATTTTTGTACCATTTTTCTCCTTCCCTTGAAAAATTGCCTGATAATTTATGAAGTGTGGGGGGCGGGAAAGTACATTTTGTTGAGGTTGTAGACGGCAAAGTAAAATCAGGATTAACTGTATCAAAGAAACTCTTACAGCATAAAAAAGTTTGACTGAGCTGAGCTGCCGAACCTCAATAGTAGACGTGTTTTAATGAAAAATCGAAACCAAGTATGTAAAAACAGAGAATCAAGCAGATTTTAAACACATGCAAGAATTATGCCCTCATTGTTGTGTTCACCGGTCAAAGGACCAGAGAAGGTGCAGGAATCATACATTTAAACGAGAAATTTGCAACTGGCATGCATAAAACCCCCGATTTTAAAGTTAAAAGAGCGGAATGGAAAGCGATGTTTTGGCCTTGATCTTTAACATATACGGTCTGACTCACAGTTTCGCAAGAATTAGCCAGTTTCAAGGTAAAAGGTTAAGAATCAAAGGAAATTCGACGTCTTGACTCTCTGTCAGAGTTGTCAAACGGCTGCTGGTGAGAGCTGCGTTCCCACATTCGCCGATCAGCTTTTATTTGCAAATGTTGCCTTTGAGGGGAGGGAGAGCATCTCAAATTCTGACCTGGAAATACATTAAGCCGCTCCCAAACGTACGGAGAACGTCTCCGCTTGCCCTCACACGCTACAGGAACGGAGCTGCTCGGCGGCGCACACACAGAGCGGCACAGCCAGAGAGAAAACGCAGCGTTGTGTAAAAAGAAACAAAAGTTGACCCGAAGCTGAAGCAAGATTAACCCCCCGATCGCTGGATTCACGCACAAATCCTCTCAGGGTGCAAAATCACGGGCCAGGCCGCGGATAATGATTACACATCCCTTCATTAGCATCATATCACTTCTATGGATTAGACTGAACAATAGCAGCCGTTGTTGGAGCGCCTACCAAAGCATCTGGCACATGAGGGGCTGGAGACGATCCTCGCTGGTGGGGCACAAGTCACCGAGGTGTCAGACGAAGGCAGGACGCAACCGCAGAGAGAGGCAGTCGGTCCAGTGACGAAAGGCTCTTTGCTTTGACAGAAAATGGCAAATATAAGGCGCAACATTTCAGACATCCGTTCTCCAGCCGAGGAGGAAGTCGAGCGTCAGGACAGAAATGGAGGTCAGCAGCTGAAGAGGTCGAGCCGTGTCGATAGCTCCCATTGCAGTTCAGCCTGTGTAAATCGAAGAAGAAATCACTACAGAGGTGAAAGAGAGGCAAAGAAAACGCACCGTGTTCGCTGGGGGAAGAGGGAAGGGAGTTCGGTAAAGATTGGGATGATGATGAGGCAAAAAGAGGAGGAGAAGAGAACACACCAACAACACACACCTGATTACTTCAGTCCCCGACTGCTGCTTCTCTCTTCCAGGAGGAAAGAGTCTCTGTGGAAACTGGAACCTTCACTATGAAGCATATTAATCATGTTTCTGCCTCTAATCAGTTCAGAAATACTTTATTCATCCAGGGAAATGAAGTAACACTCCACAACTTACAAGCCTTCATGTTAGTTTGTGCGAAATTTTTGTTTTTGAGCCATTACTTCTTGGTGTTTAAATAATAGTTTGGTGGATTTATTGACCAACGGTCTCCTGATCCGAGGAAAGCGGCATATTTCCGACTGATTTCACCCCAAATTTTCCTCAGGATAGACCTGTGGTCTGTCACCATTGATGCTAGTACTCTGACATTAAGACAAAAACACATAACAAAGACCTTAAAAAAAGAACTGAACTATAATTGAGCGAATAAGTAAGCGTGTCTTTGCAGTTATGAAAAGACACTGGAAATAACTGTCGTTTGGCAAGGAGAGAAGGAAATGTACTTTGGTTCCAGTTTGCTCCAAAATTTGGCAAAGCAGTAACGACATTGTGTGGAGAAAAAGAAAGTGAATTGTTAATTAAACGGCTGCTGGAACAGGTCTCTGCACTAATGAGGTTAAACAGCAACAGGTCAGCATGACTGACTGACGAGGAAGAAAAGTTTCAAGAAATCTGAGAATCTGCTAATCAACAGTTACAAAACCAGAAAATGTGGCAAATCTCTCTGCACAACTTTAGGATAATTACGGCAGAATTAGCCGCTGCTGATTATCCCGGATGCTAAACGGTGGTAGTGGAGTGTTGTTCGCAAAGCGCTCCGGTGTTGAGTCGTGTGATTTTTGACGTTCTCCTACATGTGGAGCGAGAACCGGGATCAGAGTTAGTTTAGAGCCAGAATCATCTTTTAACCTGGAGCTTTTTGTAAAGATGTCGGCCCTAAGCCAAGAAACGCCAACAGTGATTTGTAAACATTACCTCATCCCTGTCATGCAGCGGGGACCTCGGCCCCCCCCTGCTGGGCCCCATGTCTGTGGGAACTGAAGCCCACTCCACTGGCAGGAACAAAGGGCAGCCCTCGGCCCCTGCCCCAGCCACTGCTGCCCCAGCCCACCTCACAACAAAAGGGGCCATGGGGCCTTCATTCCCAGGCAACGATATAAATGGTGGCCCCCCGACTCCAGAGGATGGAGCGGGGTCTGAAACCGAACGGGGTTTGAAGGGAAGAAAAATGGCAAAGGAGTCATGAAAGAGCTTCCCTCCATCGCCCCCCCAACTCCAAGAGGTCCTTTTGTTGGACAGGGCTGAGGGGACATGGGGGTGTGGGGGCTGAGGGGACTGCAGCCAGAGGAGACAAAGGACAGGTCGGAGGGAGTCACAGGGGTCAAAACTGCCACACACCCCTTTCACACATCCACTGAGTCCCTATCAAACCGATACCCCATCGTCACCCCGCCGGGCCGACCAGGACGCCTTCCCTCTCAGCCCTGCACATCTGGTGCAAGAGTGAGTCCCAGAAATATTTCGGCTGACGGAGAAAAAACCTGCATGAAGGAATCCACATGTGGAAGGTGTTGCTAGAATGTGGTTCTGACAGAATGAAGCTGAAAGTCTCTTTAGCACCTAAACGTCTCTCAGTAACTCTACCTCAGTGTGGTAACTCATCTGGCGTTAATAATACTTTGATACTGACTCAAAATCTACAGTTTGGGTTATTTGTGTCCTCAACTGCTTGAAAGAACTTTTAATTTTGTACCGGATCAATTTTAAGCCAGTAGGCGTTTTGTTGTAGAAAACATTCCACTGAGTTAGTTTTTCGCCAGATGAAGCATGACACTCAGCTTTAGTTCAGACGTTTATCTCAGCAGAATGTTTCCTACAAGTCTTGGGGGATTTTTGAGACAGGATTCAGGCTTGTTTTTATTTTGTTCAGTTGGCTCCTTGGAGTAATCTTGGTAGGACGGCCACTTCATGGGATGGTCTTCTGCGGTTCTTTATTTTCTGGATTTGTGGGTAATGACTCTGACTGATAGACATCACTAGCTATGTTCAAACATTTAAGATATTGCCAAAATGAAAATAATTTTAAAAAGCATATTATGCATGGTGTGGGGTGAATCAACCAGGCGATGCAGGGCCCCATCATGACTTTAATAAAAAGGAAGTAGATGTTACTAACTAGCATCTCAGAAAAATGGAGAAAGGTTTTCAGGAATGTGTTGCTGTAAGGCAAGTTGACATAGTTCGTCATGTAGACTAGTATTAGCAATGTCACATGCTGTCTTCAGACATAGAGAAAGAAATGCATTCCTAAAAGCAGAAACAGCTGATCAGTCATGCAAGGCAAGTGTATGCTGAAACTTTTGAATGTGCAAAGGAAATGACATTGTCGGTGACATTGTACCGGCCACTGATATGTCAACAATGATCTCAGTAATGTCTTTGTTAGCTTTGAAATGACAGAAGGTGCGTCAAATTTGCTTGATTTTCTCTATAGTCAAGAGGATTTGGTCAACTGGCCCACACAGGGACCAGAAATTAGTCTGTCTCTCAACATCCTCGCGGTTGTTTGAGGCAGTAAAGAGGTCAGGCAGACAATTGGGGTACAACTCAGTCCTGCGTAGATGATCCTTCAGTGCTGGGGGTCAGTCACCAGTCATTTCAGCCTCCTCGCAGATGGGAGCCGTTTCTCCGATGCTCGCCGTTCTCCTTCTGAAGCCCAACCAACCAGTTAGACTAAGATGGCTTCCAACTCTGCAGTCGGTGTATTTACACCACACAGATTTTGTCCTCAAATTAAAGACAACGCGTTCCTGAGGATTCGAGCAAAATTAAATTTAATGTTGTGCCTCGTGCTTAAACTACACATTCTATCAAGGCAAACGGCAATAAAGACAATTTCAAAGCCATTTGTGGCTTGTTTCAGCGCACTCGCTCCCAGGCAGGGGTTTACCGAGGACCAGACCCCCCGCCAGCCAGCACCCCCAACCCGCATTAACTACTTCTTCTCCATCCTCTGTGCAACATTGTGGCCACAGATTGTGTGGAATGCAATTAGAGAGCCTAAATTAAGTAGTAATGGAGAACCTGGTCTCCCTACCAGTGTTGCCATCGCAACACCGCCTCTAGTAGTTTTGCTACTTTATCTGCAAAATGCACCATTGAGCCATAAACCGCCTCTGTCTGCAAGGTGGTGGGGGCGGAGGTGGGAGGGGGGGTAGTGCAGGGAGGTGGAGGATGAGGGGTAACAGCTGCGTGCTATGAGGTTTCCTTCTTGCATCTTGTGATTTTTGCCGGCCGTCAAATATTTACCGCCTAATACAGCGTGATGCGCTCCTGCGAGAGGATGAGGGGCCAGATTTCAAAGACCCCCTCGAAGGGTGACGTACGTTCAGCGAGCTTTGATGGCGCCGCTCCCCTCGGGTCGCCGCGGCGGCTCGGCTTTGTAAACAGCCTGTAGTCGCGGGGGCCTCGTTGACTAACGCGACGAGCTCTGAGGAGGATTTTCATCAGGATATTTTTGTGTTTTCCTGCCAAAAAAAACAAAAAAAAAAACAGGATTAAAACTGTAATGAAGCAAAAGGTGCAATCACACCTGCAGACAAGAAAAAAAAAAGTTTCCTCTCCCGTATTCTGCTGGTTGAGTCTGGTTGGTTCACACGTCTTGATTTGCAAGTGAGCACAGACTTGTTAAAAATCACATCAAGTAGTTGACACCGAGTTAGAAAATTAGATCTCACAAGGTAAAAAAAAAAAAAGTTTTGCTGCAAAAAATAAGTTACTTCAACAATTCAAATGTTTACTGAATTCATACCTGAAAGTACTAAAATACAATCTTCCAATAACAGCGATGCGGCAACAACGGAGGACAGAAGCCAACTTCTTTGATGTTTCTGAAGAAGTTCAAACTTTTTTGACTGTTTTGGTGGAAAGACATCAGCCAAGACCTGAGAGAGGCAATTATTACCATCCATCAATCTGGGAAGGGATCAGGATCAGGAGGCAACTTCCAAACTACTTTGGAAGTTGCATTCTCGGTACATTACCGATACATTATCGGTATGAATCAAGCAGTTATGAGTTAACTCACGACCAGGGTCTCCAGGCATCAGCAATGACTCTTTCAAGAACTTTGAATTAATATGAGTTACAACAACATTCAGTTTCCCCTTGGGATCAATAAAGTATTTTTGATTTGAATTGAATCAGCAATGACCTTCATGGACCCTTGATTCTGATGTAAAATGGGAACTTGAAGTCTAGAAGGAAAAAATACACATTTACCAAACTAGGGTCCGTTCAGCTGCACACACAGGGTTTCAAAGAGGAAGTAGAGGATGAACAATTCAATGAGACTATAGATTCACCCTGATTTTTTTTTTTGCCTGATTATGATATAAAATAACTGAGTAAGGGTCAGAAGGTGAGGAATATATAAATACCCCAACCTGCTTCTAAAGGACTTTAAAAGGGGCAATGCCAGGGTGGGAAGATGTGACCTCACTGATGTCAGATCCTGGGTTGTTTTGTTGCTTTGAGTATTTGATTCCGTGTTCATGGTTTTATTGCAAGTTTTGTTAATATTAATTAAATCTTCAGATCAACTCATCACCTCAACACACACCATAACTATGTTATAAAATGTGAGTGAAAAGATGTAAAGATGAGGAAGATGAGGAAGACATTTGCTGTCTTCAAGTCCTCTGTACATCAATGTGTTCTAGAGCTAAAAGTAAAATACGTTCCACCACAAAGCATGGTGGTGGAGGAGTGATGACCTGGGTTTGTTTGGTAGCTCTAGGATGAGGTTCCTTGGCGGTCTGACAGAACCTAAGGAGAAGCAAATGAACTGTGACCTTCCAGAAGGCACCATGACAACCAGAATGGGTTATCAACCAGAATCTGTTATACTTTCTTCTGACTGGAATCTGAACTCCAGGGAGTCTTCTGAGGTCAATTCCATTCAAATCTGCTCACTTGGTCCATGATGTGATTCTGGAAATGTATGAATGATGCCGTTCCTCTTTCAGTGTGTCTGAGAAATGCCCTGCGGACAGCGACTCTGGAGAGTCTGGATCAGATCAGGATTTCATCCTGCAGGCTAACAGGTGTGGATCGTTTCGCTCTAATCCAGTGTTTCCCAAAGTGTGGGGCGCGCCCCCTAGGGGGTCGCAGTGCTATTGCAGTGGGGGGGGGGGAAGCGGTATGGGTGAATGGAAGAAAAAAAAACTGTTGCACTGTGTGTTTCACTGTAAAGATGGTTTGTAGTGTGTTTTGTTGCAACTTGAAGTGTGAAATAAACTTCAGTGGAGTTTGAAAACAAAATATGTGTTTAGGTTTATGTCTGGTTGAAACATGTGTGTGCCCAGTTGATTCTTTTTTCTCTTTTGGGGGGGATTTTATTGTAATCCATAGGGGGGGCCCAGAAAATCTTTGGGAACCAGTGCTCTAATCCAACTTTGTTTCACATGGGAGTGAGGAGAGGTGGTCCTGCACATGTCGGAGCCGCGTTTCCACGCAGCAGCTGTGAGCAAAGGTGCCACTAATTTACACGAACAACAAACACGCCAAAGGCAAAGTGAGGAGGCCCGACACGCGAGATTGGAGCAAACCTCATGACTTTAGCAGTTCTAAAGGACATCCTGAATGGGGACGCCGTGGCAGGGTGCACCACATGTTGAAGGACACCAGCAGACGAAGCTGGTTCTATTCCGGTGGTCATTAGTAGCCATGGTTGGACATGTAGGTGAAGGGAGGCCATGGAGAATCAGACTACAGCAAAACTTTTCTGGTAAAACACGAAACCTGTCTAATAAACAAAGAGATAAAAAAAGCATGGGAAGCTATGGAATCTGATTATTTTCAAGGGTTTGGATAAATAATTACAGAAAGCACAGAATGTGGAAAATTATCAGTACTTCCAGACTTCCTTCCCCATGTCCAAATACTTCATCAGCCATTCTCTATAAACCCCAAAAGTGCTAACATGAAAGCCGAGGCAGTTCTCCTGTTTCCCTGCATCTCGACATGATGCAGCCCGGTCCGTAGGAACCCATTTCTCTCCTCTGCTACCAGACCCATCGGGCCCCGGGACGGCTTGCCGCTGCTTTGCGTCACGGACTCATCACACCTTCCGCCGGCGCCGACGAGTGTGAAGGAACAGACTGCTGTCCACAGCGAGGAAGCATGGAGTCAAGGTGATATGTCTAACGCTTCATCACCGCTGTTGTGACATCTCTTTGATGTTTGAGGCGTATAAATATCCGCCGGCTCCTATTCCGAGGCTCCGTTTGTCTGCTGGGCGAGGAGAAGCGGGAGGACGATGTAGAGGAGGAAGTGGGAGGAGCCGAGCCGGCAGGCTGCTCTGCTACGGGAAGCTCTGGACGGCGGCCAGGAATCCCGGCCAAGGTGTGTCGCTTGCTGTGGTCTACTGGTAGAGCCTGCTGGAGAGAACATCACACCGTCTCCACGCCAACTGCCTGGACTGCAGTGACCAGAAGTGTTGCTTTCAGACTCACAGCTGTGTTTAGTTCTACTAGTTCTGACTCAGGCGAGCTCCACACCAACCCACACTTTCCCTTTGCTTATTTTTACTAAAACTAAATTTCCACTCTAATGAATTTTGGTCACGAAAAGGTCAAAGGTTTAACAGATGAAGATAACTTCTAAAGCCAAAACATGCACCAATATACAGGAGGTAAAGCGTCTTACTCCTCACCTTTTCCTCTCAGCAGTAAAAAGTTAATAAAAATCAGTGGAGAGTTTTCATTTTTGTCAGATTTGGGCGACGTTGAGAGTTTTTGACTCGTGCCTCGGTGCCAAACGGGCCTCGATCAAATTTAAAACGATCAAATGCGGGAAAAGGAGCGAGATGGAGGAAGTGGAATGAGAACAGGAAGAGGAAAATAAAATAAAGTTTATGAAGTTGGGAAATGTAATTGAAGGCTGCTGGGGGAAGCAGCAGACTGCCATACCTGCTGCACACACTCATACACACACACACCCCCAACCCCACGCCTACACACACTCTCTCTCTACCTGGGGAGTGCGAATATGGTGTTCTCTTTGGCCAGAGGCTGGTAAATAATGGATGTGTTGGTGGAAGAGCAGGCAGTTTGAAATGTAAATGTGACGGATGGAGAGCACGCGTACGTACGTGCGTGGATGGATCATGGCTCTGGAAGTGCATGCGTGTGTGGGTGTGGGTGTGGGGGTGTGCGTGGGTGTGTGTGTGTGTGTGCGCTGTCACTCCGGGCCGGGGCTGGCTATGTGTCTCGAATGGTGATGGCTCGTCCTCGCTGTGGAGAGGAAAACAGGAGGAAGCGGGCCAGAGGTGTGCCAGCACTACGGCGTGAAGAGGAGGCAAAACAGAGGAAGAGGCTAAACTTCTGGCAGGAACGTTTCAGTCCGCTCGGAACAGCGGAAGCTTAATTGTTCAAATAAACTTGGAAAATGCTCTTACATGGCTAAATAAAAGAGAAAGTGCATGAATTATATTTTTGCATTAGTCTCATTCATTTTGAGACTAATGAACGTTTTCTATGTAATTCCTTGGTTTTGGTTTTGTTCATTTCTATTTTGTCATTTATCAGGAATCAGGAATTTTGTCGACATTTTGTTTAAGTTTACTTATCTGAGTCGATAAGTTCACTGCTCCCTAAGACTTTACTTTCTCTTTTAGTCAGGTTTGAACATTTTAAGAAGCTTTGAATTTCTTTATTTTTAACTTATGAGTAGTCCAAACTGAGACAATATATATATTTTTAGAGAAAATGTTGAAATATTCCTTATTAATGTAAACAGAGAGAAGGGAGGGATGGAGCGCTCAGATGGAAAAAGCCTGAGGAAAAGATCCCACTACCCTCTTTATAGCTTTATGGGTCACACACTCATCTACCAAAACACCTTTAATGCTTTTTATCTCTCTCACACACACACTTTACACTAACTCAGTTGTCCTTGATTTGTGTGATCCTATGGTGATTTTTTTTTTTTCTGTTTCTCCCAAGAAACGTTCTCGTTCCTGCTTCCTGAAACGAGAGGAAATGAATACTGGGACTCTGGGCCTGGGGGTCACGACCCCCGCGGTCCCTCGGTAAGGTTCCCTGGGATTGGTACTCGCCTCCGGACTCGAGGACATCGGGGGGGGAGGATCTCCCTCATTGGGAGCGGGAGCATGTGATGTCTGCGAGAGAGTGGGGAGGAAAAAAAGAGCAAAAAGCAGTAAAAGTGATGAGACGAAGCGAGTGTGAAGAGAAGGCAGGGTGCGTCGAGACGGGGGAGCGAAAGAGTGTGCGACATTGACAGAAAGACGGAGTGAAAGGAACTGGTGGTGGGAGAAAAAAAAGAGCAAGAGTGTGTGAGGGACAGCTCGTCCTTCAGGCTCACCTCACCCCCCACCGCTCCCCAGGGGGTCTGTCTTCTTGGCGGCAGTTTTACTGACGGCCATGAAATGGCGAGGATTTACAGTTGAAGGCTGCGACGACGCCACCGTTTCCTCGAACCTTTGCTGCATTGTAGCAAACAATAGCAGTGACATTAGAGAGGTAAATACTGCTGCCCCATCCAGCTTGTAATTAGTGGCGTAGAGATTTTGGTGGTCTGAAGGCAGACTGACACCAGCTACAACTTTCATGGACGTCAGATGAAGTGAAAAAGAAAAAAAAGTCACAAGTTGTAGCTGGCCCATTTTGCAGCTCTCTGCTAGCTCAATTCTGGGGTGAAACGGTTTCAATAGACACAAGAAATGTACAACCAGAATTCATTTTTCAAAGATTTACTGTCAATTTAATGAAAGATCTATGTTTATTGAGTTATTATTGATGTGCGTTGAGGGAAGTCAGGCGAGTAAACGATGAAAGAAAATCAGTTTTTCCGCTTGAATCTTCTATTAATTGTTTTTCTTATTTCTTCATTTCAAGAAATAAGAAATAAGCTATTTTTATGGTTAAAATTGCTGGATTTACGCATTGCTATTGAAATACATGAAAGACCCATGGTGACGCAGTGCAGTACCGTGCCTCGACGATAGGGGCAGTGCTGAGCCCCATAGACACAACGAGCAACAGGTGCGCTTCTTCTACTCATTGAAAAGACTGAGAGCAGTCGGGAGGGGAGGAGGATATAGACGGAGCAGAACTGCTACTGTTTTTGGCGTCCAGATTTCTGAAAATGAAAGAAAAATGAAAAACTACAATTTTTATTTTTTTCTACAACAGAATGACAGATATTTGTGGAGAAGGATAGGTGCATGGACGTCATAAAATAAAGGTAAAATAAGACAGTTTTAATCAGAAAAGAGAAAAAAATTTATCTTAAATATTCATTTATCTTCCTTGCTATTATATTTAGTTATGGTCGAAATGAAAATATAGCTTCTACATAGGATTTTGGGTTTGTACATGACTGGTGAAGTCCATCATGAGCCTCACCGGCACTGCGAGTCAATAAGAGTGAGAAAAGAGTCCCAACTCTTTATCATTTACGTGAGGGAATTTTGAGCAATATTGATGTCAGTGTCAAATTTCGGAGCTCTTAAAGTCAAACATCAGTGTGAACGTAGCATTTCCATTATGGTGCAACATGGTGCTGTTATTGTGAAAGTCCTATATTCTACTTCCGGTGACCAGTTAACATTAGCTTTGTAAATGGCCTCTTTGCACCTCAGCTTTCGCGTTCGGGGAAAAGCGGCTCAATCTTTTCCGATCTATTGAAAAAGGCTCTTTCCACTGGGTGTTTGCAGGACTTGTCCAAGGTAACAATTAATGATGAACATCGATCCAAAGCCCCGACAAGTAGCTGGAGAAAGGTTTTAAGATGTTCGCCTCGTTATACACGGATACGAAGATGAGTTTTACTTTCTTTAAACTTTGTGGCTAACATTAGCTTTAGCTTATGCTAGTAGGCAATATTCTCTGACATTTTTCTTGTAAAAATTTGCTAAGTATCTAAACATTTTTCATCCATTCTAACGGACAATGTTTTTACCATATTTTCAAGTATATTACGTGCGTTTATTGTCGTTAGTGTCAGAGACCAAGTAACGGATTTTACGGTTCAGGCTTTTTGCTTCTGAAGCCTGAGGAACAACAAGCCCATAGCTTAACAGTAGAGTAGCTCTGGTGTCAGAGTTCTAGTTCAGCTGACTGTTCAGGTTCAGAGTTGTTGCTTTTAGAAAAATATGGCCGTGTACCTTAAGGTCTCCGTGTTACTTCGCTTTATTAGTTTTGCATGTTTCTTGTGAAGCAGGACGGTGTTTACAGCAGTAGCTCAGATCAGTAGCTCGGCTGTCTGGCTCTGGTCTGCTCTCTCGTTCCCATAAACCCTCTTTCAGGCTGAATACAGAAGTGATTCCATGGAAATAACACAGGGGGCTCCTTTACCTTCTGCTTTAGGCTGAAGAAGTTGATCCGGAGTGAAGTGACGGCTGTAAACTTTGCTGTGCGGCGTTAGCTTTAACTGGTAGCGACGAATATTTACAAGCCACCATCTTCTTAATTCAGGACCGTTTGGAAATCCATGAAAACTTAAAAGCCCATTATATTAGGAAGACAGCAATGTCCATAATACTATTTTATTTGCGTCTGAAATACGACTTTGTCTTTTCTAGCTGTCACGGTAACTCAAAGCGGAAAAAAGAGAGCCGCATTTACGCATGCGGTTGTGATGTCAGCGCGGCAGGTGCAAAGAGCCCATTGGCTTTCAAAGGATGGTGGGTGGGAATGAGCAGCTGCAGTCAGTTCCCAAATAAAAAAAATGCACCCAAAAATGTGCAAAATATTCTAAGGCGGCCAAGAAGGCTTCCTGTATAAGCTTGAATTTGTACATGCTTGGATTTTCGGAGAATAAAAATAGTGTTTGACCTATTCAATGCTTTTTGTCCATAGGAATGATTTATCCAAAATTCAGAAATTCCTCAAAATTCACTACTTTGTCCAGAAAATTATGACAATATTTCCAAATAACCAAATTTATGCTGGATTTTCTTTCATCCTGTTTCATTGAAGTATAAATAAAAAAATGTGGCAAAACAAAATTTTTGCCACATTTTTTTTTGTGGCAAAAAGAAAGTTAATTGTGAATGATAACTGTTTTCATTTCTCTCTTAGCTTAGATACAAGTTTAATCAGCGTAAAAACTTGCATAAACTTTGCCAAACCCTCTAGTGAAAACATATTCAAGTTCAAATGAAGTCTCAATAATTATCACTCAGCTCTTAACGTAATGACTGTCAGTAATTTAAAAACGCAGCTATTCTCAATTCCTGTACGAGCCTGCTGTGTTGGAATGCCAGCCAGCTAGCTTTTGTGTGAACAGTGACATGTTGACATGTTAAAGTTTAATTTGTTTATTTTCTTGTTGTTTTTTTAAACCTACTGCTGACATATTTGTTCCCGCCTCCTCTTATGAAAGAAAACGTTACATTGCTGTATCTCTCAATCACCACTAGGGGTGCTGTAGTGCAAACAAAAATTGTCAGAATTCATTTCTAAAGAGTTTAGTTTCTGATTCATGAAACAAAAAGTGACCCTCAGTGAAAATACACTTTTTTTTTTTTTTTTATCCAATTTTATACTTACTTTGTTTTAAACTGCCAAACAGGACTAGGTTCTGTTCCATCATGGAGGAAATGTTGTCATTTTGATCTTTTATTGATGTAATGATGATTTTAAATGATTTATTAAAGTTAAATTGTAGCAGAAAAATGAAATCTTGAAATCTGACATTTACCCTGATTAAGTAGCCATCCACTTAGAACCCATCAAAAAGTTATGATTATTTCTTTATGTGTTGGTTTGCAATCAAAGTGATCAATTTGACACGAGACAAACTAGTGTAAAAAAAAAAAAAAAAGGTAAAAAATATGTACTTCCTGTTTTGACTGTAAGAGCACAACCTAGTGGTGATTTCACGCAGCTTAGTCGTAAACTGGAAAGATGGCGACAAGGTTTCATCCTCTAAAAGAGGTGGAAGGACGCGTCAGTAGACATTTCAAAATAAGAGCATATTTACAAAGAAGAATATATACATATTTTATTTCATTTTTTTTAGATCCCGTTGTTTTTGTGGTCGTTCAGCCCCACAATGAAAGCCGAATGATAAATCTGATTCGCTGCACATCTCCACTTCGGATGCGAAATGCTCTGATAATTCCTCAACGTTCCGCTGGTAATAAGTGAGAAACGCGTCTGCCCGGCTTCTGCGAGTTTCTGTCGCCGCGGCGGCGGCGTCTCCAGCCGTGAAAGGTCCACTACACGCCACTTCAGCTCCTCCGACTGAGACGAGTGTGACAAACAGCTCAACAGGCTTTGGCACGCCAGCTGTCCAGAGGGGACACACACACACCCACACACACACACACACACACACACACACACACAGGGGCAGAAAATTCACACAGTGGTCCATTGACATGCGCGTCTCGGCATCCACACACACTCGCCACAAAACACACTTTGCTGCCAAGTGCAGTGTGGTAATCTTTACTAATGCCATGGGTCCTGAGGGCAGAGCATGTGAACGCTGCCAGGGGCCACACAGCATCACAGTCCGCAGCGCTTTGGAGAAGGAAAACCGACTCTTGTTTACTACTGATCGGGACCGTTCACATGACGGACCAAACGCAGTCCAGCCTGCAGACCCACCAGGGTCTGATCTCAGCAGCACCGGTCCGGCTTGCTGCTGGCCGGTCAGCCGCAGCCCAAACGCAACGCAGGAGACGGATTCCTGAACTGGGAATCCGTCTCCACGTCATCCAGATGTCGTCCAGATATTTGAGAGGTCACCCAGTGACAGAGTTGGGCAGTGACGAGTTACATTTACTCAATTACGTTTACTTGAGTAACTTTTTGAGGGGGGAAAAAAAGTAGTTTTAGACTCTTTACGTTTTACTTGAGTAATTTATTATGACATGTTGCTAAATCTCTGGATTCTCTTGATTGAAAAACAAACATGTTTTAACCAAATGTTCACCAGACACAGACACACACACCGGCAGTTTTTGTTAAAATTTCACAAGTTTTTTTCGTTGATTTGGAAAAATTCTCTTTCGCCTCATTTTGTCATTTTTTTGCTACTTGTATGAATAATTGTCATTTTGGTCCTTAAAATGCCAAAAATTTCCATTTAACTTTACATTTTGGTTCATCTGATGACATCATTTTTAAACATTAAATGATTGATAATTTCATCAGCTACTTATTTTGTTACTGTTGCTTAATTTCTCGGATGGCCACTTTTTACTTTTCGTTGAGTAAAAACGTGTTGAGCAGTGCCACGCTCACTTTCGTGTGGTTCTCGGGTTCTCCGCCCGTCTCTGCTCAGTGACACCAGACCGGGTTAGCTTCAGCTGCTCCTGACCTTCCTGCTCCTCTTCCTCGTTCTGCTCTCCTTCCTCTGGACGAGGAAGAGGCGGAGGAAGAGGGGAGCTGTCAGGAAGGAGTAAACGTGTGCAGCTTAGGGAGGCGTGGATATGATGAGGCTTCGGTGTTGTCGAGATGGATTAGCTGGATGACTTTGAGGGGTTTGTTCTCTTGTCTTTGAGCGTGCAGCCAGACTCGCCCTCCCCTCTTCTTCCTCCCCTCCAGATCTTCACGTCTCCCTCTCACTTTCTGTCCCCATCTTTGTTTGTTCGGATAGATTTTTTTATTTTCTCCCCCCCACCCCCTCGGTTTCTGCCTCGAAGCGTCGCGCAGGAACGTTAAAACGAACCAAATTGCTGCTGCAACAGAAGACGCCCGATTCTCTTCTCATCTGCCAGATTGACGGTTTCATTGAAGGTCCAGTTATTGTTTGCATCTCTGACAAAAAAAATAACATCTGTACTTGACATTTTCCTCCAAAGCAGCTAAATTTAATTGAAACCGTTGGACATGGACAGAATACATTTTGAATGTTATTTTCTGTGGACATTATCTCTTTTGTTCCATATTAAAATCTGTTTTGTAGAGCCTGGCCAATATTAATGGATATTAGGCATAATAAAATGAATGAAGATGTTAAATGCATGTGGTATCAGCAATGAATCTTCTGAAGGCAGAAAACTATTTTTTAGATCCAGCATGTGGATTTGGGGTCAATAAAATAAAATATAATATAAATATATATTGCTATTGGCAAGAATTTTGCTAGGGTAATAAAATTATGATATAATAAAGGTAAAATATAGACAACGGTACTGTTGAAGCAAATTTACAATAAGAAAAAAACCAAGTACATAGTTATTAGAGATAACATCCCAGTTATTATTAACATATTAAGACTTTAATGTATTAAGTTAAGTCCTAAGCTAATTAAGATTTGCTTTAGTGTAAATTACAACCAATTGGTCTGTGTTCACACAACTTGTTGACAATGCAAAGCAGACATGATGATAGAACATGATTTCAAAAAAGTAAAGTTTCGTTGCATCATTTCCTGAATTAAAGATCAATGACCCTTTGGAAAATAGATTTTTAATCAACCAATCAGCTCAGTGATGGATATAGGTTAGCTTCTGGTAACTTACCAGGAGCTAACCTATATCAAAAGTAGCTAGAGTTGGACTAGCATATTTGGGCCCCATATGAGTTTTGCCCATGGATGGGTGGTGATCCGTCCCAGGAGAGGCTAAGCTACCGAAACCGCCCCAACATAACATCGACTCATCCAGGAGATCCAAAGGAACCCAAATCCAAATCTAAAACTCTGGGGTGCTGGCGTGACGCTGGGGTTAAAAACAACCCACTTAAGGAGGCCTTACTCCTCGACACGGAAGTCACAGGTTCGATTCCTGGCCTGATCTTCCCCCATGTCTTATGACCTACTTTCCTGTCTAATCACTCTCAAATACAAGCTGCTTGAGCCAGTAAAAAATTTAAAAAATCTAAAACAGGTGGGGCCAAAGGTCATGATCCAACAGAAGTTAAAAGAGGTCGGACAAAAATGGCCACCATGGGGGAAAACATCTTGATGATCATTAAGAATGTTGGGGAATAGTCAGAGGACTCAAAATGGAAGTATATATACATATACACACATGTATTTCTATATATGTGTGTGTTCCTGTTGGCCCTGGCTGTCTGACGGTGTGTGATTGATGTGTCGAGGCGGCGTTAACACTTCTCATGCTGCTCCTACATGGAAGGAGGAGGCGGAGGCGTAATGTACATGAACGATTGATCACCTTGCCTCCGCCGCCTGATGACTTCTCCAAAGACGCTTCCCTGGGAATCGATAACCACCGCTCTCCGTTTCCGTCTGCCTCTCTCTCTCTGAACATCACCAGGACAGACAGAGAGCTCATTTATGAAGGAAAGGCACATTTGCATATGGAAAAATAATTAAAACAAACAAAGTGAAGCCCTCCCCCCCCCGCAGAGACGAGGAGAGGTGGGGGAGGAGGTGAGTAATGTGGGGATAGAAAGAGGTTTAATTGCTCCACACTGAGGTTGTGCCATTTATCTTCAGCTGCCGTTCCATTCGTCAGCGCGCCGCAGATGAGAGTTTATGTAGGTGTTCTCAGGATATCTGTTTCAAGGTAAGCACAGCGTCAGACTTTTAGAGGGCAGTCGGCGTAGAGCGATGACTCAGAGTTAACCTCATCCTTCCCTTTGGCTCCCTTGGTGACTCCAGTTTAGCAGCCTATAAAGAGCCATTGCATAAAAGGGTTTTCAGAGAGATGTTCTGCTCTGTAGCAGTCTGTCTCTTTCAATCGTTATGCTAGGAGCTTCCGCTGCTTAGTTCCTCCCTTTATAATGCGTGCGCGTGAAAACAAAGTGTGTGATTTGTTCGTACTCGCGCCCATCTTTGTCTCATTTGAGCGTGCGCGGCGGTTCTGAGCGGTCTCCCTCCGCCGGCTCCGCGGGGTGCGAGTCGTCCGTGCGCCGAGGCCTGTCCGCTACGTTAGCACCGCAGCAGCTAAAACTCCATTTTCAGCACGCCGTTTGAAGCCAGAGGATGAAAGAGTCACTCTCCTCTCCCCTCGCTCTTCTTCTGCTCTGATGGACAACTCCATAACCAGCCACTTCTTAATTAAAAGAACAGTTCTTTGTTTCTTTCCAGATGAAAGGCTGTTGACCTGATGGTGCTTTGGGTAGATAAGGACAATGAGGGTGTCACTGAAGTCATTTGGAGTTTTTAAAGGAGAGCGTCTGTGTCTACTGTAGACAGATGGTTTAGCCAAGAAGGTATCGTAGACAGAGGGTACATCTTCAGACAGTGTTTAGCACTTTAATAAGTTGGTCAAAAATCTTTCTTTAATGATTTCCTTTTATTCTATGAGCTTCGGTAAAAGACAGCTGGACTTCTTCACTTGAGAAGAAACCCTTAGAGTCTCTTTGTACCAATGCCACTGCCCCCAAATTTGGGTCCTCTACAGGTGAAGCGGTTAGATGGTTCCCATCTTTTGCCAAAGGCCTCTTTGGTTCTGATCAAGTGTTGGATGCAGGAGGTCTAAAGTTGGAGTCGGAACAATCACCAAACGGCCTTTTCCACCTGCATCTCCAGGTCCACTTATCTCGACTCGGCTTTATTCTGTTTAAGGATTTGCCTTTAGTCATGGGTACATGGTCTCAGACCCTTTTTTTAGAACCTACTTTGCTGATACTCCAAGCATGCAGAGTTGGGCTGAAAACAGCACAAGTCAGAAGACTGTTGGTCACTGATTGGCTAGGGGGCAGTCACTGGTTGCGTGATTTCCTGACAGTAACCCCTCCATTTCCTAAACATTCAACAGCCACTGAGCACTTTTGGAGTTTTTAATGACATTATTATCCTCCAGGACTGCGTCGTGTTTGTCAAAATCAAAGAGGTCTCACAATTTCTATAAATAATTGCTTTCACCTGAAGCATGAACTATGATCTTCATAGGATTTTACCTTTACCTGTTATCTTGTGGTTATCCTTCAAACCACAGAAATAATACTTTCTACATCACGGCATTACAGGAGAGAGGAGAGCACTGAGAGATGTTAGAAGTGCTTAATCGTTGCTAGCATAAGGATTGGCTCGTCTAGGTGGATAGTTAGCAGTAGCATGCTGGTTCTGTAAACTCCATCCTCAGCAGAGATCCTAAACAACACAAGATGTGTTTACTGAAAACACTTTGTCGCTGTTTTTCATCTGTACAACTCCTCTAGCATCTTGTCTTTGTAACTCCATAATTGCATTTGCCCCAGAAATACCTCCACAGCCTTTCCGCAGCGCTACCTCTAATGTCGCTAGTGATGTTTCAGCGCTGCCTCTGTTGGCCTTTCCCAATAATGTCAAACTCAAAGAGACAAATTATTAGAGTTACTAAAGTATGACAGCTTGCCATGTTGCTCCGGGTGGGAAAGATCAGCTCTTAGTTTGCCTTTTATGCTAAAGAACGAGCATTTCTGAAGCGTTTTCAAAACCGTTTTCCGTGCTAATTGAGCGAGAGCAGCTGAAACTGGAGGGAGAAATATATAACAACAAAAACACGCCTCAGGTATCATCCTTTAAAACAGTCTGAGGAACAACTAAGAGGGGAAAAAAAAGAGCATGGCATTTTGTTACGCATCAGGTATAAATATATGCCGTCAAATTAAATGAAGCTGCTCTCCAGCATCTATGCTATAGATGCAGCCCTTAGTTTCCCAGCTCGACAACAAAATAGCTGATTTAACCGGCGCTGGTGTTAAAGCTGCTCACCGAGAGTGAGCTTGCATGTTTTGCTCCCCTCCTCTTTCCAGATATTTGTAGTCTGCATTAGCATTCAGCCAAAGCAGCCTAGTTCACCCTCTGTAAGGAACTCGACATCATCCCAAGCTGGCTGTAGCTGCGGGCGAAAACAACAAGGCTTTAAAAACAGGCTGTCGAAGAAGAAACGCTCCCAGTCTATCAGAGCTCATTCTAATCGTGCGTTTCCTGTTTTTTATTTATTTATTTTTTTGCTGTTGCTCAGTGCGAGTGTGTGCGTAGAAGTCCCCGACGAGCTCTGCTGGGTGCTGGGAGTGTCTTCCCTTTTAAAGGATATCAGGCAACCAGGGATCCTCAGAAGCCGGCGTTGCCAGTTAATGCACCTCTGACGAGAGCGGCTGCACTTAAGACAATCGTAGCGCGAGCTGGTGTGCGGGTGCGCACGTTGGTGTGTAAAAGTCGAGGAAGAAAGAGCAGATGGGGAGGAGAGAGGGAGGAAGTTAGGACGTACAGGTAGAAGGAGCATGCTAAGTCGAAGCTTTATTCCCGTCTGTAGCCAAAGCCTTTTTCTGTTGCTCTTTCACAGATTGAAAAGCTTTATTTTGAAGATGTTTTGAATCTTTCCAGCACACTGCTGTGGATATCACTTGTGGGTTAGAAATATTTGCAGTTTACATATTAATCTTTAAATGTGTCGCTTTTGACAAAAACTGGATAAAAACCCAAATGGTCACCTTCAGATGAAAGGACACTTGATAAGATAGGAGAAGCAGCTGACCGCTAAGACTTAGACCTACCCTTGGCCACAAAACTGCTAGAAAACAAGGCTGAATTAACATGAACCAACTGGACTTCTGCTGTTGGATTTCTACTTGGACAAGTTTTATGATCAGATGAGACAAATACTGACCTCCTTGGTCACAGTAGTATGATCTGAAACAGACATTCAAACTGGGCTTAGGATGGCTAAAGCAGGTCAACATTGGGTTTCTGGAAAGTCTTGACCTCAACCTTGTTGAACTTTTGTGAGCTACTCTTCAAAGGAAGGTCCATGCTAGCAACCCAAGCAAGTCCAACGAACTTTACCAAATCTAATAAGGAGGACGTTCAAAGACCCAAACAGAAATCGAACCAGACGCTTGTTGATGCGTTCAAGTCAGATGCAACTTACTGCAGTTTGTGTCCTTGATCTGGACTGAAGACGTGGCCATCTTAAAGCTGCTGGAAAACCTCAATGTCTTATCTAAATCCTGTTTGTTTTTAGAACCACATTAGGTGGATTGGTAGATATCAGGATACAAGGTCTTCTAATACTCCCAAAGAGGCGTTCATTAAAAATCTGAACAACAAATACGCCGGATTCCTCGAAGCCTCTATCTATTGGAATGAATGTCCGTTCTCGCTGAACGAGACGTTGAGATTCCGAGATGTTGCACAAACGCATCACCGTGTGCATTATAACCGCAATGCATTTCATTTGGTGTTGTGTGCGATCTCTAAAATGACATGCTGGGAGCCAGCAGCACATTTGAATCCAAACAGAGATGTTCTCCTAGCAGGTTTCTGAACCTAACCAATCAGTTTGAACACCTAAATCATAAGGGAAGTTTAGGTTTTACTTGAAACTGATTACTAAAAGAGCTGAAATGTTGCTTAAAATCAAAATGTGGATGAAAATGGATGAGTAACGAAGGTGTACCTCCAGGATTCGTCTAAAAATAAGAACAACAGTTGTTGTTTTACAGCAGTTCTAATCATGTCTGATGCCACGATGCTGGTCCGAAATCACAGATGATTTTATACCACGGTTAAAGTGATGTTGTTTTTGGTTTTTGGTTTTTTTTTGACGTTCAAAAAATAAACCTAAGATGAAAGATTTATTTACTGCATAGAAAACAATCAACATTTCAACATATTTTTACTTAACTAAGAGTAAAAATGTATTTGGTAAAAAGTACGGAGCAACTGATCAAATTATCAGTCGGTTAATATTTTAAAATCACAACATCGTACAGATCGAAGTATAAAATTAAGTAGAAATTTTGTTATTTTAAGGACTAAAATGACAAGAATTGATATAAGTAACAGCAAATAAAATCTGTCAATAAAAAAAACTTCTCACATTTTAACAAAAACTGTCTGTGTTTGGTGAATTTTTGGTTAAAACATGTTTGTTTTTCATTCAGAGGGTAGAAAATTCAGAAATTTAACTAAAGTAAGAGTAAAAGGTTTTTTTTTGTTCTTTTTTTTTTTTTAAAGTTACTCAAGTAAAATATAATTGAGTAAATGTAACTGGTTACTACCCTGTTCTGCCCTGATCTTTCACAACAGTCCTTTCCACTGATTTCGGGTTAAATATCGAACTATTTTTTTTGTCATTATTTGGTAAAAAAAAAAAAAAAACGTTCTAAAGTTCCAGCAGCTTTTGCGGGGAGTGGCAGCCGAGCCCGTCGCCGCGGTAAGCAAGCTGCGGGTTTTACTCTGACCTCTGCGTGCACTGAGCTAGCAGCCGACGTGCTGCTGCTGCTGCTGCTGCTGCTGGATGTGAGAGACTCAGCGGGAGAGGAAGAATTCCTCCTCGTCCTCTCCCCTCCGCCACCCTGTCCCCCCCCCAGCTCCAGTCCTGCTCTCCGCTGGAGTCGGCGGTCCATCTCGTGCTGCAGATTGCCTGTGACAGCCGCACCATTTCAAGTCGGCGGGTTGAGCTAAATTGGAGTGAGCAATACCACCTGTGCCTGCTGGAGGGCCGCTCTGGTTGGAGTTGTTGCTCGGGCGAGAGGAACCTTGAAGAGAGAGAGAGAGTGAGGGGGGAGCAGAAAGCTGCTACCTGCATCAAAGCCTTGGTTTCACATGCAATCTTGCCAGCTGGCTCCCCTGTGAGAGGAGGGGGGATCTCTCTCTCTCTCTCTCTCTCTCTCTCGGTTTCTGTTTCTGCAGGTGCACATCTTCTTCTCCTTATCCCCAGTTTTAACTTTTCTTCGTCCTCCTCCTCCTCTCTCTTCGTTTGCTCCTCGTGGGTTTTCTGTCCGAGTCAGATGGGAACTGACAGAACTGCGAGCGAAAGCTTAGAATCAGACCCCTGAAAGCCGCCACACACCCCACGTCGAGTCCGGGTCTCCTCAGTTTACACCTGAATTCACCCCCTAATGCCCCCCCCCCAAAAAACAGCCTTTAATTTTACCTGCTACAACACAGCTCAGGTTCTCACAGAAAAGTATGTACTCCTTTACAGAAATAATCTGTTTCATCCATTGGCGATCGGCTAATTAGCATCGCCTCCTTGTTCACCAATGTGCCAAAATGACCATTTGTAAAAAAGAATTTAGTAACATTTTATTTGAAGGCGTGTGTGCATAAGACTGACATGACACCGTCATAAATATGACAAAAGTCAGTCATGAACATGAAGAAGTCTATGAATGTTTATGACTGTTATGAATTCAGTGAATTCAGTAAATAATGACACTTTAATGCAAAGTTGCATTAGTAGTGACATCTTATCTTATTTACCAAATAATGCACATCCATCCATCCATTTTCTGTTCACCCTTTGTCCCTAATGGGGTCGGGAGGGTTGCTGGTGTCTATCTCCAGCTACGTTCCAGGCGAGAGGCGGGGTTCACCCTGGACAGGTCGCCAGTCTGTCGCAGGGCAACACAGAGACATACAGGACAAACAACCATACACACACACACACACACACACCTAGGGAGAATTTAGAGAGACCAATTAACCTGACAGTCATGTTTTTGGACTGTGGGAGGAAGCCGGAGTACCCAGAGAGAACCCACGCATGCACAGGGAGAACATGCAAACTCCTTGCAGAAAGACCCCGGCCGGGAATCGAACCCAGGGCCTTCTTGCTGTAAGGCAACAGTGCTACCAACTGCACCACTGTGCAGCCCAAATAATGCACAGTTCAAGTAAAACCCACGTCTCTGTTCACCTTGGTGTGACCTGTGCTCCAGTTCAGCCTTCCGAAGCGCTGGAGGCTTTGACCGAAGCTGAACCCAATCTTTGTGGTGTGCTAAAATGGGGCAGATTAGGTAAATGATCAAATGGAAAATAAAAGCGAGGCAGAGTTGATGTTTTTTTAAAAAAAATAATATTAGGCAGTTTGTTGAACGCAATCTCTTCAAAATTAGCATTAGCATCAGGTCTAAAGCTGCAGATTCCACAGCGAAAATCAACTCTAATCTAAGCCCCATGACTCAGGATGCGCTAAATGCGCTATCTTTAATCCAATCTGAATCGCTTCAGTTACTATTTTTATTAATTTTTTTTTTTTTTCTTAGAAGGAAAACTTGCAGTCAAAAATGTTTAGGCCCTGATATTCTAAAATCTAATGTTCATCATGACTCGTCAGAAGTGAGCAGTCTGAATGTTACCAACACGTTTCTTTGCTCCTTCAAGTCGTCCAGACAGGCTGATGGGAGCGAACAGGGAGGAGGGGAGGGCTGCTGTCTCCTTCCCCCTTCTCACACCCCACCCCCCACCCCCTCCCAGGCAGGATACAGTAGGCATCATTTAGTGGGGGGTGAGGGGAGTGAACAGTGCGGGGTTATCCACGAGGTCGCCACGCTCGCCGCACGGCCGAGCTCATTTCCACCGACAGAGAGAGGCAGCCGCTGAAACGGCTCATTCACTTTCTGATCACACACACACACACCCCTCTCTCTCTCTCTCTCTCTCCTTCACACACACATGCTGCAGCCTGGCTTCATTGTGCTGCTATTTTCCTCATCCTTCACTTTCCCCTCTGTGCTGAAATATTTTCTTCCCGGCCCCGACGGTTCATTTTGTGTCGTCGTCGCTCTCCACTCCTCCTCACACCTTTTGTTTTTCTAACTATCACTGCATCGGCACGCTCCGATTATATGCAGATTGACTTGCGCAGACAAACCCCTCCCCGCGGTCACTCTACTCTAATCCGAGTGTCTGTGTTTCACAGTCTTGCTAATACCTCTCTCTAGCTAATCTGATAAGCACAGCTAATGATATTTCGCTGAATGCCTTCAGATGACAGCAGTCGTGAAGCAGCAGCTCGTTCTGCAAAGCTAGCAGCATTTCCGCGGCGGCCTTCTGGCGTCCAACCAGTCCGCCGCCACGAGGTCGCGGCTTCCTGCGCGGCGGCGGCTGCTGCTAGCTTACACGTTTAGTTTTGCTTTCAAGGAAATATAGCGTCAATAAGTTCTGCTCTGATGTCAACGGTTCTGTTAAAGTTGCTGCAGACAATGTTCACCATCCAAATGTTTCGGCTTTGTTGACTCATACCTCATAAATCTGGTCATATTACATTCATGTTGGAGTTATTGGGCCAGAGCACAGAGCTGTGGAACATCAACAACCGACAACCGTCCAATGAAAACCAGAAACACAAACTGAAGCTGTCTGATTAGATAAAAGCAGCTAGATTTTCTGGATGTAAAAACTGATTCATTGATATTTTTATAATGAATCAAAATTTATTCACATAGAACATTTAGGAACAACTGCAGAACACAAAAACAGGAAGTTCATTGCTGTTGGTTTCCTGTCCTGACATTGTGCTGCCAATTCTGGATGAAAACTGAGACTGGTTCAACAGATGCTCTTTCAAATTCTTGTATTTAATCTGTATTTCTTTGCTCGGTTGTTTCCAAGGCAACAAATTGCTGCCCGTGGATCGATAGCGCCACATGCCGCGGCTCCCTTCTCGCCCCGGCCAGGCAGGAAGGGGCCGCAGCCGGCCGGCGCGGTCAATGACCGGGTCCCGCTCCGCTGACGGTGGTTCGTTAAAGAGCGTGGTGTTAACGGTGTCGGGACCGATCCTCCGGGGCGGCCTCGCTCTCCTAACGAGCAGCCCGATCGATGGCTGTCTGGCGGATCAGGCTGACGCGTGGAGGAAGCTTCACCTTAACTAGCGGCCACTTCCTGCTCTGCTCTGGGTTACATCTGCTTCCACACACATCACTGATCACAGTCCAGCTTGGAAAGGAAAGTACACCCTGCTGTAGTTTAACAGTTCATCAAGAGGGGAAAGCAATCGCATCGAGTATACAAAAATTTTTATCGATATTTGCTATATTTTTATAAAAATGGAGAAAGTTTGTGTGTGGAAAAAGCAAGTACACCCCATGGATGCCCCATTCTTAAGTCGTCACGGGGAGGATTTTTGTTCACTCTTCTTCAACATGTTGAGCCCTCTTCTCGACGACTTTCCACCTCTGCTGCTCTCCCTCTTCCTCTTTGTGCACACCCAGAGGTCATTGCTGATGTCTTTCCTACCTGGGGTTGCGCTAACAGGAACTTGTTTCAGCAGCAAACAGCTATTTCCCTGTGACATCCAATGAAAGCAGAAAGTGTGCACCGAGTTGTTGTTTTTTTCCCACACACCTTTTTTTTCCCCGTCATTTTGGGGTTTTTTTTTTACTTTTTGTTGATAGAAACTTGACTGTGCCGCTATTTTTTATTTTTTAAGTTTGTGCTGCTGTGACAAATTCACCCCAATCGGTGCCGTCGGAACTGCTGCTTTTCTTCCCTCGTTCCTCTTTCGGTGGGGGCGGTGGCGGGGTGCAGATATTTTTAAATCCGCGGCTCTGTGGGGTTTCTCTCTCTGTGTTCCTGCCGCCGCCGCGCTGCTCCTGTCAACTCGCTGGCACTCGTGTGTTTTGCAAACACACCCAAAAACATATTTACAGGAAGTGCCTGACAGTAAGGGAGAAGCTGGATCGCGGCTCTGCTGTCTTAAGGGGCCCGATGTTTGGCTGCTGGTGCACTGTCTGTCCATCTGTCCTCAAAGAGACGCTTGTCCCAGCCTCAAGGGTCATTGAGGACACAGAGGAGGAGGAGAAGAAGAAGAGACCCAAGTGAGGTGCTTCAGGGTGCGCTCGTTTTTAACACAAACAGACACAGAGCTCGGCTTCTGCTGACTTGTTTTTTATTGCACACTTGCGAAAAACACAATACAGATTTTTCACGGCGAAGACGACGTACAGAGACGTCATGCTCACCGTCTTGAGAAAATCAACATTTCGCAGATGATCCGCGCTTTAAAGGAGCCGAATTTGCTCCAGATTTAGAGATTTGTGCTCGGCGCTGGAGTGTGACTGCAGCTAATGCGTCGAATTAAACCCCGGAGTTCGCTTCCGAGGTCGTCCCTTTTGTTCGCTCCTGCGCACAGGCCCCTGTCAGATCTGCAGAGACAGAGCACAAAAAAAAAAAAAAAACAATCAAAAAGGCAAAGAGAGAATACTATTTATCAGTGCGACAGATTCCAAAAAGCCACTAAAACATGATTCCTATCTCGTCATTGTTGAGCGACGTAAACCTTGAACGCCGCTTTGTGTCGGATTAAACGCGAGGAACGGCGTGCGCGATGAGTTTCCGGTTACGTAAAGCGATAAGACGCACCTCGGCTCTGCCGGAGCGAGATACTTCCAGTGGAAGAGACGTGACAATGTGACATCACGCCGATGGGGGGGGAAATAAGCGGGAGTAGAGATACGTGAGCAAAAATCTACAGCTTCCATCCCTGAGCTCGGCTGACAAAACTGTCTTTAGGTGGCGCGGATTATGGATTAATCTATAATAACTGGGGAAGGAGCAGAGAAAAGGAAGAGAAGGAGCCCCTCCGAGTCCACTGCCTCATCAGCTAATGTTCCCGCTAATATTCCCAAATTATATCATTTAGACCTGTATCAGCGCTGCAGAATTAATCATCATTTCCCTGACACTACCCATCCCTCCCCCCGTTTCATTAGATCTACTGTTTCTGCCGCTCTCATTTCTACAAAGTTGGAGTTCTCTTGGTCCAACCATTCTGCTTCTCCTAATAATCCGTTTATCCACCTTATTCTCATTCCTTTTCTTCTGAGCTGTCTTCATAACAGCTGCAGGAAGTCTTCCTGAAGCGTCAGGGCTTTACAGACAGACGCCCTCTTCCTCATCGTCATCAATTGACTCCCCCAGTCATAATTACATGCCGTTTCACGTCGCCTTATTACCATCCAGTTTGTGTTTCTAACCTAAAGAAAATGATGAACACGAAGGAGTCTCCCTGCTTAACGTTGATGTGTCGATCTGAAAGGAAAACGAGAAAGCCAAAGTTTGTGACCTGATGGAATGTGCAATTTTGAGACGGTTGCGGCAACAAAAAAAGGCAGGAAGCGGAGCTTAAGATTATCAAATTTTCTTTGGAAGAGACCAAACTCGATGGCTTGTTAAGTGAGAATACCTTTGTATATGTTCGAATATGAAGTTAGATTTGTTTTTTTTTTTAAACTGATCAAATAAGTATCAGAAATTAAATAAAACGCATTGATATCACCACAGAACGACTTTATACCTACGTCTTATTAAAATCAAGAGATGCCTAATTTTCAGTCTTTTGAGAGATTCCAACTATAATTGTGGTATGGTAGTACGTAGTGCACCTGTATCGTCAGAGTACAACTAGACATACAGACCAAAACTAACTCGATAGCCTAAATTGCCTAAAATCAACCGTTTTTCACTGCAACCTAAGTCTAGCATGTTGGAAAGTTAGCATGCTAACGCTAACATATCGAGAACTTCAGACATTTATAAGTGGCTAACCAATGTTTTAACACTGGATTTGTTAAAAAAAAAAAAAAAAAACAATATGCTTTTTTGGCATAATGACGGTTATTCAAACATCTAGCAATTGGAGAAGTTGCTTTTTTAACATTGGTGCTATTCTCAAAGGAGGGATAAAACCAGGCTTGTATTGCACATCAATGAGCTTAGGAAATTAGCATTCTCGTGCTAATATTAACATATTCAAGCTAACGTTTAAAGAATCCATGAGTTATTGTGATTTTTGAAATAAAAGTTAAAAGAAAAAACCTCTGGCCGTACAGAACACAGCGTGACGGTTCATTGTCGGCCTCGCCTGTTTGGGAAGTCATTATGCTAATGCTCGTATTGACATGCTAAAGCTAACATCCACTGTTGGTTACAGGAGGAAGTTGAATTATTGTGATTGCCGGTTTCTCAGATTGTCTCAGAGCATTGAAGAGAGTTCAATCTGATTTATCTATAACTCTAAAAATACTGTCTGATATGAGATATTTCATTTATTTATGGGTGATATGTCCCTTTTTAAAAAAAAAATCTGAGCAGCGTTCACTCCATGCCGGTATGAGTGAGTACAAAACAATGAAAGAAGTTAATTAGATTTGATGGAGGTTACACGTTTTTAACCAAGAACAATCCAAATTTGAGATCTGATGTACTATAACCCATTTGGCTGCAGACTGAACCGCCGTCTTCGTTACTCAGGTGAAGTCGTTTGCCTGGCAGTGCTGCTGTGAAATGATCGGCCTCCGCTGCGAGCAGCCGGCCGGCCGGCCGCGGGGCGCACACAGGTGAGACCAACCGAGGTGGCGACGCAGAACGTGACATAATGAAGCGCGGCTATGAAATTCCATCTGCGTGGCCCTACGGTTTACAGCCTGCCTCTTGGGTCTCTACCTGCTCAGATTTACTGGCTGTTCCTGCCTCCTGGATCCACCCTCGGTTTGTTTACGATGAAGGTTGGCAGTAAAGCTGGATCACTGGCCTGCGTGGGCCACTTTGTATCTTTGAGCAGATCAAGAAAAGGGTTCAACTGGAATAGATGATGCCGGCCTCTCAGTGTGTTTTAATATCCTGCTCCTGACAGTGCCACCCCCCCCTCCATCCCCCTCCCGGGTCCTACCCTGTCTGTGAGCTCTGGATGGGTGGATGGATGGAGGTGGAGTGGTATCGGTGAGGAGGTGCGCCCCTACCCTCCACCCATTCTCGCTCTGCCGCTTCAACAATAGCATTTGCATATTTTTATACTCCGTCTTTCCTCTTGCCTCTCTCTCAAAGAAAAACAGCCCGGAGCGTGAATACTCCAGCAGAAGCAGGAGGCGTGCGTAGGGAAAAACGGAAGCTGGGGAGACGCCGTGTCCGCTTTGCTTGGGGAAGGAGACAAACGTACACACATTCAGACTAATGTACACACTGGGCCCTTACCCTCACAGGTTCTGCACCGGGGACGAGGAGGAACCAAAGTTTGGTGCTTGTGAGGGTCTCCTGAAAGAGGAACAAAGGGAAGGGTCCAAATTACAATCAGGCCATTGCCATTGTTGCCACATTTTACATGTGCCTGGTCTAGACCACTTTGCTAATATTCACTACCCTTTGCGATACATTTCATGCTTCATCCGAAAACAACCGAACTCACAATAAAATATAGCGCTGTATTAGCAGTAGTCATTTTTGTATAGTTTTTTCACAGTTGGACCTAAAAAGTCTTGCCGCATAATTCACCAAAATAATTTTGCTTTTGAGTGTAATTAGTCAGTTTTTCCATGTGTGCATATTGTTTTTGTTCTACGTATGTTGCTACAAGAGAGAATTTAAAAGCAACTGCTTGATATTCAGTAACATAACCTTATGAAGCCCCAACAGTCTATTAGCTAAATATCTGAAACCAACTTACTGACAATGACAACAACTTTTTTATCTCCTAAGTGTCCAATTAAATGTCTCCACTTAAGAAATACTATGTTTCAATTTTTAGCTACTGCAGGACCTTGGTTTTAGCATTTTAATTTTATACACCACAGATGCTAATCTTCTAATCATATCATCAGCATACAAATTCTCTAACCATTATCCAACCACAGCATTGGCTGGCGAATTTTTCAACCATTGGTTTAGCATGCTAGTTTACCCAGATGTTGGCATGCTAACTATCTAAACAGTTATAGCATGGCAATTTTTCAACAATGCGATTAGTGTCCTAATCTCTCAACCGTAGCATCCGATGCTTTTTGTAAACAACATTTAGCATTTAGCCTGCATTTTGAGACATTTTTGCTGAACATTTGTGACTTCAAATATCTGGCGTCCTAATCGGAGACGCAACTGCTGATTTAAAAAAAAAGTGTCTGGAGATTTTCAAGAAAAACTGCTGCATCTTGAGTCGGTCGTCACGTCAATCAACACATAGAACGTGAAACGTAAAGCGTAGTTAATTGTATTCAACTAGAAAACACACATTTAATCCCCAGTTTGTCTCAGGTGTGGCACAAGCTCCTGTTGCCGCATTTTTGATGAACACCTCAGAGACGAGTGAGAACCAGCGAATGAAAAGAGCAGCATTACGTAATTGCATCATTCAGAGATGCTGACAATGCAACCAGACATGTTTGTCATTGCTAGGAGGGGGAGAGGGGATGGATTTGTTTGTGGACTAATCCAGAAAGGCTTCAGACAAACAGCCGTGCAAAGTGTGGAGGAAGGCATTTCAAAGCAGCCATAACCGCAGAGAATGCTCCGCTAAGCTCACACCTCCGCCATGAAGGTTACACTCTGAGGATAACTAGATGCACAGCAGAGCTGCATGTAATTTCATTTTACATGACACCCCGCGTTATATAAAGTTCAGGCAGACAAAAGGAGGCGTCCCTGCGGAGGACCTTGACTCGGCTCTTCGGGCTGCAGTTTGAGGCGTTACGAAAGCAGCATGTGTCACCAGATGTAGTGATGAAGAGTTGCCTTTTCCTCCCAAACCGACGGCGCCGAACTTGTTACAGCCGACACCACCTTTCCACGCGGCACGAACGGCGTGAGGAGGATCTATGTCGGGATGGAAAACCTGGGTCCAGAGGGATTCTCAGACATCTTCAGAGCACATGTTCGCTGAAAGTGCAGAGGGATATTTGACTTGACAGAGCATGCTGAGGCAATTCTCCAACAACAAAGTTCTATTGTGCTCAACTCTGAGCTCCATTGTTTAATTCCCTTCTAACTGACGCTCGTCTGTAGAAACTAAAAGTCCCTTTAGATAAAAAACAGGCTAAAAGATCTAGAAAAACTCTAGCATCGCCAACCAGCTCAGCACTGCAGGGCCGCAATTAGCGGTCCGAGCTAACAGCGGTTAGTGAGTGACCTCCCCTGGGTCGATGTTAGGCCCGTCTGCTGTCCCTATTGTAGGATGATACCAATTTTTGATTTCTCAAATTCCTACATTTCAATAAAATTAAAGAGGAGATTCATTTCAGAGCCTTTATGTGAAAGAAACTTTCAAACTTTGGGGAAAGATTTTAGAAATTCAGGAAAACTTGAATTGCCTCTCCTAACAACCTTGAAGGCGAAAGATAAATATCCATGAGGCACCCTGAAAGAAGCCCGTTTCATTTCTGGAGATTAATTGCATGCACATGAACGTGTCGAAAATGTGATTCATTTCTGGCACAGAGAGTTATATCTGAAGCTGTGTTTGATAAATTTAGTCAATAATTGATTTTGTTTTCCAGATTGATTTTGTGTTCAGGGGAGGCAGGTGAGTAATCCTGCTAAGTAAAAATAAAGCTATGAGAAGTAAAATAGATGCTAACAACAATGAAAGAAAATCACTTTGTCCACTTGGATTTTCTATAACTTGTTTTTCTTATCGGAAATGTCAACATTTTATGGTCAAAATCTTAGAATTTGTGCATTGCCTGTTGAAATGCATGCAAGAAGAGCCGAGGTGAGGCAGTGCAGTACCACGCCTCACTGATAGGAGGCAGTGCTGATCCCCTTAGAGACAATGAGCAACAGGTGCTCTTCTTCTATGCATTGAAAAGATCGTCGAGGGAAAATACGGACGGAGCAGAACCGCTCAAATACACAACAAAAAGAAAACTTTTCTGTTTTGTTTTTATGAATTTGTTTAATGAAAAACTTACTTGTGACATTAATTTTCTATTTTGCTGCCTAAAATCTAGCAATAAGGTTATTTCGACCCAATCTAACATTGTTAACCTAAACGATGACTTATTTCTAAGAAAAACTGCTCAATCAAAAGATTATTTTTTTGTTAAATGTAAATATTTGTTATTTTTATGAGCCCCAAGCAAATTGTACATGAATATAGACAATGTAATTTTGGCCGAACCTAACCGTGTTTCAATATTTACCACGTCAAAATATGCTATTAATCATAAACATGATCACTATTTTCCTAAACTTGGAGTTTTCCTTTTGCTATTTATGATTTCTTCCATAAATCTTGATCAAATATGTTGTCAATATCTGGCCATGTCAACATTGTGATTATTTCTAGACGCCTTTATGGAAGGAAGCTGCAGATTTCTGTCCCAGTTGATGCTGATTTAGCCTGACCGTTTAAAGTGGAACAGAAGTCTGTCGTTTTCCAGCCTGCAGCC
This sequence comes from Xiphophorus hellerii, assembly GCF_003331165.1. Classification (NCBI taxonomy): domain Eukaryota; kingdom Metazoa; phylum Chordata; class Actinopteri; order Cyprinodontiformes; family Poeciliidae; genus Xiphophorus; species Xiphophorus hellerii. The sequence continues at coordinate 4,259,903 of NC_045695.1, read as the reverse complement.
TGTTTGCTCATTTTTACTCATCCTGGGTGACCTTAAACCCAAACAAAGACATGTTGCACTGTGGGAAAGTGAAACTTGCCGCCTGAACACGGCTCCAGCTCCACATCTATCTGTGGAAATGAGAGAAGGATGCTGCGTGTAATCAGCTGTTTACAGCCGCCGCAGCAGCTCCGGCCTAATGGCTCCAACATGGCCGACACGGGCTCAGTTACATCACCTAAATGAATGCCCTCTGTTCCAGATCACCCAGCTGCATGTTTCCAGTTTACCCAGTCTGGGTGTGAGAGGATGAAGAAGAGGAGGAAGAGGAGGTGGAGGTAGCGGGGGCATCCAGAGGAAGACGCATGTAAACCCATTTCCAAACAAACGGGCCAGTGTTCAATGCCTGAATGAATCAACGCGAGCGACCGCACAACAGGACATGGTGGCCATTTAACACTGGTGAGCCGATGGTGATTATACTGTACACATGCAGACAGAGTCAGAAATGAAACCAAACATGTGTGAGTTGAGGCTCACACATGTTTACACTCCAGAAAGTTGTCCATTTTTATTTAAAGGCCTTTATTCAGTCAGGTTCTTATTGAACTGACCTGCAGCCATATTGTGGGAGTAGATTTAGTGATGTGAAGGGGAGGGTTAGCCAAAGTTAGATGCAAAATAATACAAATGTATAATAAATAATGATGAATGTAAGAATGTGGATCGGATCTGTTGACTGACTTATAAACAACAAATATGCCTGAATATCCATTAAAACACAGCGTTGCCATAGAAGCTTACAGCTACCATCTTCCTTATCTCCACTTTTAAGGTGTTCAGCCAATCTGCACCAAGGAAAATAAACGGCACTCTGTGATTGGCTGCTCCGCAAACCAGCCAATAGGAAGTCAGCAATCATCGAGTCCAGGTATTTCAGCCCCGCAGGCCACATTTTCTTTGACATATCAAAATATGTTGTACAAAATAAATGTATATCTGAAAAATAATGCTAACTTTCCACAAATAATCTGAAGTCGAGTTCCACAGAAAATCCACCAATAGCGTCCGTTTGAATCACGCAGCTTTAAACACTGTCGTTCGTATCATGTAGCTCTAGCTAAAGTTGCAGCGGCGTTGAATTTTAATTTTGAAAAGGAGTGTGCCACTTCGTTTTTTTCCCTCACACTTAAACTCCAGCTTTTACTTTGAAAGGCCGCGGCTCAGATTACACAGACAGGAACCATAAAGACACGCAGATGACATTTCCTCCCGTCTCCCTCATGAATATCAAAGCCAGGCCAGAAAAACAAGGCAGGGCATTAGAGCCCTATTATTGTATTTGCATTCCCCATAACACGCGGCGTATTGGTTCCTGTATTTATTGCCTCATCAGCGCGGCGTGGCTGCTAGCAGCGGCTGATTTATTAGCCCAACGTCACATGGAGTGAGTTGGCGAACGGAGTGGAGGAAGGTTTTCCTGCTGGTGGACTTTCCTGACGATTGGCTTCTCTCCTGGCCCGGAGCCAGATCAGGACTTCTATCTGCACAGCTCTACGTCCGGCTTGAGGTTTCCGTTTTTGTTTTGCAGAGTCTCTTGGAAGTGCAGCCGAGGTCCTCCGCTCATCTCTTTTTTCCAATCTTTCTGGGATTTGGAGTGATTTGCGCCGCGCTTCCCCGAGGGAAATAAATACTTTGATTAATGTAATCCTGGGGAGGCTGATGTCCCTCCCCTCCCCCACCTGTACCTGAGGGACTGCTCAGCAAAACAAAAACAAGAAGAAGAAGAAGAAACGAGCAGAGAGCGACAACTGGACGAGTGCGGATTGGATTTGTTTGGTTTCTTAATTAGCGCGCCTTTACTGCGCAGCATCAGTCTTGATTAGCATGTAGCGCTATCCAACAGGACACTGTAAAAGTGTGGCTCACGCTCGTGTGACTCCTGGAAGTGGCAGCATTATGCTGGGTGGAACTGCTGGGGATACAGGTGCAAAGTTCTTCCCGGTGCTCGGATAATTCCTTGAAAACAAGAATTTGACGTGCAAGTTTAAATGTACTACATAGTTCCTATCACGAGTGTTGAACCAGATGGCAAAAGCAGTGGCAGCATGATCCTGTGGGATATGTGTAGCTTGAAGGAGAAGGGAGGGGGGGGGGGGGGTTCTTAAAAAATGACTCATAAAAATAGTAACTGAAAGCAAAACTTAAATTTATTGCACTTTTCATGCAAGAAAGACCAAGTGGCAGCATCATGCTGTGGGACCGCTGCTACTCAGACCAGCTCATCTGAAATATGAATGATCAGCTCCATCACCAGAACCTAAAAAACCTTATTTACCATATTTTTTTCTTTTTTTTTTTTGTTGTTGTTTTGTTTTGTTTCATTTTCCTCATAACTAGTTTAGAACAAATCCAAACTTTATATTTGTGTATATCAGTATATTTATGCCACTCACTTCTAATTATTTATTCAATTTTTTAAAAAAAAGGTCATTTATATATATTATTAAGTCATAACTAGTGTCATTTTAAGGCACATTTTTGTCTATTTATTAAAAAATGTTTTCTATCATTTAAAAAGCCTCAATGTTATGACTGGCGCACATATTTTGTAATATTTCATGTTAGAAATAAAGATGTATTTTTACATATTATTATTCACAAATATTATTTTTAGCGACTTTGCTCGACACGGTTCCTTTTGTCAAATATTGGGCCCCTGCCTCTTGAAAGTCTTCTGTTGCGGCCCTGCTGGGGGCACAAAACATGAGCACCACCTCCGCCTGCTTCAACTTTACTGTAAAAAGTCAGAACTGATATCCACCTAGAATTACACTAATGAGCGCAAACAGGGGCGCAAATATCGAAAATCTGCGCAATAATTCTGACGAAAGAGAGTCCAGTTAAACTCCTAACATCTCTTCACCTGCACATCTCCAGCATCTCCGCGCTTCAGCTTCACAGAGCGGTTACTGTGTGTGTGTGTGTGTGTGTATGTGAGACTCCATGAAGCATATTAATAATAAAAAGCCTGTCTGAATGAGGGGAAAATCCCCATTCATGTCTGACACCGAAGGCCTGCTTGAAGCCCATTTAATTAACGGTATATATTACCGTCTAAGTGCTGCGAAGTTCGGCTCTAAATCAGCGTTTGGGCCTGACACGCTCAACGTATGTCGGATTACAGCGAGCCGGACCGAGCGTGATGGGGGTGGGGGGGGGGGGGGGGCTGCAAATAAATTATGTACCCCACAGGCAACTTTAAGTGTGCCATAATTAAAAAGCGGCGGGAATTGCATCAGTTTAATGCGAATATGCGGCGGGCGAGCCACAGAAGTGTCTGAAATTTACGGCCGAAAATCATCTTTTATGGAGAAGAGAGACAATAGATTAATGCGAGCTAATTGATTTCCCCCCTTAATTCGCTGGAGCTGCTGTGCAACAAGCCTACATTAAAAAAATATATATATATATATATTTTTTTTTTTAAATCCTCATTTTATTAATTAGTGGCGCCTTGTAGGAGATGTATCTCTCTCTCTCCTCCCGCAGGAGCAACCCGCAAACTCCCGCGATACTTCGGGAATTCCTACCGCTATCGGTTGCGAGCCCCTCCCCCCCCATCCCGTCCTCTCCCCCAACAAAAAAAAAGTCGCGTCTCAGCCATATGTTTGCGCCAAACATCCGTGATGCACATGGAGGCCGGACCTGAGGAGCCTGAGTGGCGGCTCTGGTGCGCAGGCGCAGGTGGTGGGTGGGTGGGGTGGGGGGGTCAAAGCCATCATATGACAAATTCTCTCCCTGTCTGAGGATAAAATGTAAATAATCTGATATCTGAATTAGAATTTGGCTCGTCATATTTATTAGCTCTGTTGTGCGTCATCAGCTGAAGTTTGCGCCACTCAGTAGTTTTAATGTTGAGCACGAGGGTTTATTAAAAACATGAGTCCATTTAAACGGGATAGAAATGGACTCATTTGTGTTCCGATTTTATTATTTCAGTATTGAAGATGATAAACAAGGCGGGTAATCTGACACAAAATGGACTTTTTTTTTTTTCCTTTTTTTTTTTTTTGCGCCAACCTGCAGGACGAACGGGTGACGTTCGCATCATGAGTGAGCGCGACACCTGGCGGATTTGATGACCAAATCATACACACACTCCTACAAAAAAAATAAAAATGATTAAAAATAAACCAGACTGTCAGGAAGTAAATAATAGTAATAAAAAAAATAAAAAAAGAGCGACTCAACAGAGAGCAGCAGCAGGGGCGTGCACAGGAATAAGGGGGCCGCGCGTTCAGAAAGAAAACTACAATTAGTTATTTCACATGTTTGGGTCACTTTTAGACGGAAAGTGGTTTTCTTCCTTTAGTTTGTACAAAAAGTTCTCCGACGAACCCCCCCCCCCTCTCTCTCTCTCTCTCTCTCACACACACACACACACAAACGCAGAGTCGTTTTTCATCTCGACTCCAGTGCACAAACATACAGCTTAATGCGGCCAGTGTTCCCGTCTTTTATTGGCCTCACCATGGCGACGGGGCGCGGGGCTCAGCAATGCGGCTCCCCGTCACCCTCGGAGGCTTGGAGGAGGAGGAAGAGGAGGAACTCCGGGGGGAGGCGGGGGGGGAGGGAACATTCAAAGTCCGGCAACTCTGACGGGAAACAGTTCTAGTTTTCATATATATATATTATTTTTTAGCGGATAACTGCTTCGCTTTCTCTGCCCGCATGCATGTTGAAGATTAAAAAAAAAGAAGAAAACAACTTTAAGCAAACTTTAAGGTCGATTCGCCTTAACCGAGGATCCAGCCGATGGGTCAACACATTCCTCTCCTCTCTGGTTCTCGCCGCTTAAAATCTGATTGATTGCACTTTTCTCCGGCGGACGTTCGCTACGAAACCGGCGCAGCTTCTCCATCTGCTCCCCACTTCTATGATTTAGCGATAAAAAGGAAGAGGGGGCGGGGGGGATAACTGCCAGGCTGTTATTATTATTATTATTAATAATAATAAAAATAATAAAATCGGCTTTAGAAAAACTACTCATTAGCAGAACTTCCTCCAGATTGGCGCAGAAGAACGGGGTGAAACGTCGCGTAAAAAAAAAAAAAAAAGAGACGCGTATAAGGCGGACGCGCAGAAAGTGCGCTAAATCCGCCGAGGTGATGATGACGACGATGATGGTGGCGGTGGTTCTTACCTTCAGAGTGAAGGACGTGGCGCGGGTTTGCTCCCACGGAGCGTGGAAGCGGTTATATCTCCCTTCCCGGCGACTCGCTGCTCCCTCAGATTTTCTTTCCTCCGCCTCGACTGAGCAGGAGCGCCGCTCTGCTCCCGCTATTATTTTCACTAAAATATATGAAAATTTATGCAAATGAAAATCAGCACTAACTGTTCGTCTCTTGTTATACTTGGGGATGATTTTTTTTTTCTCCCTCCCCCCCCCCCCCCCACCCCTCTCTCTTTCTCTCCCCTCTCCTCACTCTTTCCCCGCTTTGCATACAGAATAAATGAACTTCCCCAGCAGGAAACTTGGGGACCTTTTTATATATATACACATATATATATATATATATAATAAGCAAATAAATAATAAATAAACACAGGATATATCAGAGAGGAGTTTGCGGCTGGTTTCTGGGGGAATATTTCCTAGAATGGCTTTTGACTCGCCTTTTATGGATGTTGTACATCCTTTTTCTTTTTTTCTCTCTTTTTTTTTTGCAGGGATTTCTGGGAAATTTATTCAGGAATCCTCACTGTATATTAATGCATAGAGGAGGGGCCCCATGGCTCCATGGGCCCCAAACGTTCCTGGTGCAGAGAGGACATTAGCGTTTCCTGATGGAAGGAAAGTCCAGAGCTGCATTGTTTTTATTCTACTGGAGATAAATAATAATATGAATAATAATAATAATTACTGTGAATTTAAAAAATGTCACTTTTTATCTTAAGTCCTGAAACTGTAGTTAGAATGAAATGAAAAAAACAAACATTTTTTTTAAAAAAAGAGGGAAAAGTTTAACTCTAAAGTTAGAAATCAGGACTTGAGTGTGTTTTCAAAGAGACGGAAATAAATTCAGAAATGATTTTTGTTTTCGAGGCTTTTTTCCATTTCAGACAGAAATCTGTTGTTTAAATAGAGACTGTCAGACTGTCTTTAAATAAACATGAGAATATTTAGTTCCTTCTAAGCAGCTATAGTTGTGAATTTAAGCGGTCGAAAAGACCTGGAGTTGGGCTTTAATCTGATGTAGTGGAGGTCACGGAGGGACCCATAGGGTCATCGTTTCAGGCCCAGACAGGGGAAGAGCTTCACTGCCAGCTGAACAGATTAAATTGTGGTTAAGAAGTAGAGACGTTTTTAAAAAAAAAAGAAAGAAAGAAAGAAAAAAGTCTAAAAGTTACCAGAGTAAAAGGAATCCTCACTACTTATTGGTTCATAGAAAGAGGGGACCCATGCGTTACAGCTTCAGTGGCCCTCGGTAACTCTACTGTCAATAATTTGACTCTTTCTCTGTTGTCAACTTTACATAAAAACTGTGTCAGTCCGAGGGGCCCCATGCGCTCCGTTGGGAGAGGCTCGAGCGCGAATCCAGACGCTTCAGGATGAACTTGGCAGCAATGGGAGCGAATGTGATTAGAAAGGACAAAGAAAAGTTGGCGACGGATCCATCTGATGGATGAGGACGTGCTGGCTGACGTCTACATCCGCAGATTTCCCCATAAACTTCTGGTCTACGCAATAATATTAATAAGTAATGAAATCATTCACTGCTGAGGACAGATTCATGAAACAAATGTAGCAAAAAAAAAAACAAAAATATATATATATATTTCAATTTAAATAATGTGGTGGAAAAGTGAAGGATGAGGAGATATTGGAAATATATATATGTATAAAGATAGAGTGCTGGGGGTGCCGTGGTGGCGCAGGGGTTCAGCACAACACGGATAAGGAGGTCGCAGGTTCGATTCCCGGCCTGGTGACCTTTACCGCATGTCTTCCCTCTTTACCTCCTTTCCTGACCTTTCACTTTCAAATAAAGGCCACTGTAACCCCCCCCCCCCCCCCCCCCCCCCCCCCCCCCGAGAAGAAAACAACAACAACAACAAAAGGGGGAATATTGCCTTCTAACTAAATTGATGAAAAGTCGAAGAAAGATTTTAGGATGAACTCAGCTAAAAAACGAAAAAGCGCCGTGAGACCTGATTGGTCCCGCTGCGCTCGTTCACTTTTAAAACACAGAAACAGAAACGCTGTCTGCGTCAGAACGGCGTCTGGTGGCTGAAAGTGAATGGCGGCAATAATAATAATAATAATAATAATAATAATAATAATAATAATAATAATAATAATAATAATTCATTTTCATTGTAAAGTCCTTTTTGGACTCTAATAAAGATCAAAAACAACAGCAACCACCGAGTTCGTGTCAGCGTCCAGGTGAAAGCCGGTTAGCTCGACAGCTAAACTTGAACTGTTTTTAAGACTATAAACCGGATGTCCACCATTTAAACAGGTTGAGGTTTTTTTTTTTCAGGGGTTTAAAGCTGATTTCCGGAGCAGAGAGAGAAAATAACAAATGAGTGTGGGGTTTTTTTTGTTTTTTTTTAATGTTAAATAACCTGTAAAAAAAAATAATAAAACACACAAACGTCCTCGTCCCTGTTTGTCTCGGCACTGTTTACTACCGAGTTGTGCTCCCCGTTTTGTTTGGACCCGCAATTAAAAAGCAGCCAATCGGAACAGCCGGAAGGAGGTTCTCCGCGCGCCCCGGAGACCTGCCAATCACGCCCCGGGTAACCAATCAATGGGCACGCACGGGGTAAACACGGCGTCCTGAGGGCTGCGAGGGAGGAGGGCGAGGGGGCAGGGGGGGGGGGGACGCTGTGGAGGGGGGCGAGGGGGGGTGAGAGGGGAGGAGGCCTGTCAGAGAGAGAAAGAGAGAGAGAGAGATAGAAAGAGGAGGAGAGAGAGGCAGCGAATGAGAGGAGAGGCTCGCAGGCAGCGCCGCGCCACTGTTCCGACTGGATTGTACTTGAACGGGAGTTCGCGGTTTGGCAGGTTTATCCACATCAAAACAGAACAAAGAGACGGTGCTATAAAAGAAGAGAGGGAGAGAGCAGCGGAGGGAAGAAAAGCAACTTGAATTACAAAAGAAGTGAGGACGCTCTCCGCTTTTTCCGCATCCAAGGCTGGACGTAAAAAACTGGCGAATTTCTGGAAGGAGGCTTTTTGTTTTTGTTTGTTTGTTTGTTTGTTTTTCTTTCTTCCTTCCTGAAAGTTTGTTTGGGACGCTTCCGATTTGAATTTTGATGTCCGCGATCTCGGTGCGAAACTTTCCCCCGCGGACTGCACATGGTTTCAAAGGGCTTTCAGAGGAGCTGGGATATCTTTCCACGTCGTCCACGCTGAACACGCTCCGCTAGAATGTTGTAAATACGCGCGGATTTGCTCCAGCCGCTCCTCTGCGTCTATCAGCGCATCCAAAGAAGAAGAAGAGACTGCACGGACTTTTAAAAAGACTGAATAATTCATGAGATACAATTTGCCTGCTGGAAAGAAGTGACTGTAAAAAAAAAAAAAGAAAGAAAGAAAGAAAGAAAAAAAAAAGGGAGGGGAGTTGTCCACAAATATATTCATAAGGGTTGACGGGATGGCCACCGCGGCTTCCAATCCTTATCTGCCCAGCAATAGCATCTTATCGTCCGGCTCCATCGTGCACTCTGACTCCGGGGGCGGCGGCATGCAGCCCGGCAGCGCCGCGGTCACCTCCGGGTCCGGAGGTTACAGGGGAGACCCCACGGTCAAGATGGTGCAAAGTGACTTTATGCAAGGCGCCATGGCAGCGAGCAACGGGGGGCACATGCTGAGCCATGCCCACCAGTGGGTGACGTCCCTGCCGCACGCCGCGGCGGCCGCAGCCGCAGCCGCGGTGGCCGCGGCCGAGGCCGGCTCGCCCTGGTCGTCCAGCCCGGTCGGGATGACCGGCAGCCCGCAGCAGCAGGACGTCAAGAGCTCCGCCAGAGACGATCTGCACACGGGCACCGCGCTGCACCACAGGCCGCCTCACTTAGCCCCGCACCACACGCACGCCGGGGCGTGGGGCAGCACCACGGCGGCGCACATCAACTCCATCTCCGGCGGGCAGCAGCAGCAGCAGTCGCTCATCTACTCGCAGCCGGGGGGCTTCACTGTGAACGGCATGCTGAGCCCCGGCAGCCAGAGCCTGGTGCACCCCGGCCTGGTGCGGGGGGACACCCCGGACCTGGAGCACGGCAGCCACCACCACCACCACCACCACCAGCACCCGCACCACCAGCACCACACCGCCGTCAACAGCCACGACCCGCATTCGGACGACGACACGCCGACGTCGGACGACCTGGAGCAGTTCGCCAAGCAGTTCAAGCAGCGGCGGATCAAGCTGGGCTTCACGCAGGCGGACGTGGGCCTGGCGCTGGGCACGCTGTACGGGAACGTGTTCTCGCAGACCACCATCTGCAGGTTCGAGGCGCTGCAGCTCAGCTTCAAGAACATGTGCAAGCTGAAGCCGCTGCTGAACAAGTGGCTGGAGGAGGCCGACTCGTCCACGGGGAGCCCCACCAGCATCGACAAGATCGCGGCGCAGGGCCGCAAGCGCAAGAAGCGCACCTCCATCGAGGTGAGCGTCAAGGGGGCCCTGGAGAGCCACTTCCTCAAGTGCCCCAAGCCGTCGGCGCAGGAGATCAGCTCGCTGGCGGACAACCTGCAGCTGGAGAAGGAGGTGGTCAGAGTGTGGTTCTGCAATAGGAGGCAGAAGGAAAAGCGGATGACGCCGCCAGGAGTGGCGCAGACGCCGGAGGATGTGTACTCTCAGGTCGGCAATGTGAGTGCAGAAACACCGCCCCCCTCCATGGACTGCAAACGAATGTTCAGTGAAACGTAGAGTATTTTTTGTTTTTTGTTTTTTTAGATGAAATTAAACTGCTTAAACAGACAGACTATCGCCATGATAGCACAAAACCTTTTTTTTTTTTTTTTTTTTTTTTTTTGATACTGTGATTGTGAGAATGAGACTGCAGAAAAATGTGTTTTATCTATTTTTCACCAGAAAACAAAAAAAACGTTTCCCACTCTTCTTTTTTCCTCCTTCCCAAACACACAAAAACAAAACGCACCTTCTTCCAGGCCCTAAATGTCTTAACCTAAAAGGTTCCTTCTGCTTTTTTCTTTCAGGGGCATTTTTTAGTAGATTACTTAAAAGATGAAGCGAGCGACCAGAGGGTGACAACCACAAGTTCATTCCACCAGGTAATTTTGGCGCATTGAGAAGAGGAACTTCTCCTTAATAATTTTTCATCATTTTTTTTTTTTTCCTCTCTCCCTCCTGAAAAGTAAACACACCCCCTCCCAACCTGCACTCCCCTTCTTCTTTATCATGTTTATTCCAAAACAAAACAAAAGCGAGAGAGAGAGAGAGAGAAACATTTTGTATATTTGAAAAGAAAACCGGGACTGAATCATTCTCCAGAGAGATCCACGACGCTTCCAGCTTCCTGATCTATTTTTTTCTGGATTTTTTTTTTTTTTTTTCTGCCAATTTTTCTATCCTATATTCCTCTTCCTCCTCCTCTTCCTCCCATCCCCTCACTCCATCACTTCTTCGTCACCTTTTAAAGAGGAGAGCAGAAGCAGGAACTGTCTGTGATCTCAAAGATCACCTCCTTTCCTTCCTTCCCCCCCTTTGTCGTTATTTAACGGAGACACTTGAGTGGATTTTTTTTTTCTCTCCCGTCGAGGAGAAAACGGGACATTTGAGCTGCACTTATTTCAGATTTAACAACAAAAACAAAACAAACACACAAAAGAAAGAAAAAAATCTGTTGCCAAGTGTGACTGAGTGTGGATTATTGCTGCCCTTTGTAAGCAGGATTCTTTGGTAGGTTTTAATAAACGACAAAAAAATATATTTAAAAAAAAAACACACACACACACAATGTAAAGCTGGCAATATAGATCATCAGATCAGATTTTTATTTTTGTTTTTAATATTTTATCCCAAACGGTAATTTATTCCTCTGTTTTTATGCTTTATTTCTGGATCATATTTTCCTCTAAAAGGAGCACAAATCACCACGAGCAGACCGTTTGTTCTTTAGGAAATAAGGGTATATTTTGATGTGAATTTCTTCTTCTTCTCCTTTTTTTTTTTTTTTTTTTTACTTTGCTCTTATTTTTTTATTTCGACTGTATATTTAATTTGCAGTAGTGGTTCCGTACGAGCTGACTGAGACAATAAATTTGTTAGAATGAAACGCAACAATCCTGTGCTGCTTTATTATTATTATTATTATTATTATTATTATTATTATTATTATGATTATTGTGGTGGTGAATTTGAAGTGTTTCGGTTGGCTATGGACAATATTTCAAAATGTGTTTAGAGCGCAAAAAATCCCGTTTTGACGCTACGAACGAGCCAAATTAACGCGCGTGCTCGTTCATTATTTTTTTTTGCTAGCTTTTGTTTTGGTTTGTATTTTTACGTAAACGTCGCGCGACTCGGTGCGTAAAACGTTCTGCTGTTTGGAGGCTGTGGGTCGTGTTGGGTCAGGATCAGAGGCCGCAGAGGTCAGAGCGCGTGCTGATTGGTTCTACGCTTCAGTTTCCAACTGACCCCCCCTCCCTTCTCCCTCAACCCCCCTAGATTAATTTCTTATCTCTTTTTGCATCTTGGGGTCGCCTATTCAGCGAAACTCCCCCAAACGTGTCCCCTCGCTGCAGGATTTGAATTTCGCGGATGCCCCCCCCCCCCCCCCCCCACCTCCTCCACGATAGTCGCTTAGCAACTGAATTCAATGATAAAGACGGAGCTAGCATCATTTTGTCTTTGTCTGTATTGGAGAAAGTGGTGCTGGGGAAGTTTAGTTCGGTCATGTTTACTTCTAGTGTGTTTCGGTATAAAAGAGGAGTCACGGTGTGTGTTTGTGTGTTTGTGTGTGTGTGTGTGTGTGGGGGGGGGGGGGGGGGGGGGGGGTAAATATACGGCAGGTGCGCAGTGACCTATCCCGTCATTTACTGCCATGCTTCACTCTGATACCTGCTTTCTTGTACGCGGGGCAGCAAGCACGCATGTGCGGGAAGGTCCCAGACAAATGCGCGAGGATGTTGCAGCAACGCTTCCAAACCTCCTGATGGGTTTGATTTCATGCAGCTTTCAACTCGTTTTCACGGATGAACCGAGTGGAACCATAGACGTTTGTTTATAAAAAAAATTCACATATATATATATATATATATATATATATATATATAAAGAGAATTGATTTAGAAAGATTTCAGATTTTGCTTGTATTCACTTTGTGTTTCGACGAAAATGTCACAACTTTACAGTCAGGCGCTGCTTTGTTTCAAAATTAGGTCTTATTATTATTCTGTATTTCGTGTTTTCTTAAAAACAATTTGCATTTTTAGCATCATCAGGATTATTATTATTATTTATTTATGATTTTACTGGCTCGTTCAAAACAAGAGTCACAATAAGTGTGTTTTCATAAGGCCACACACGCCTCAGCTCAGCGCTCCATGTTTACACGCCGTTACTCGTATTTATGTAGTTTGAATAAAAGTGGTTGTTTCAGTCTAGCTTTCGAAAGAGAAAACAAAACAAAACAAACAAAAAAAAAAAAAACAACATGTCGATATGCGTCATGTTTGCTCCACGTGGCACGAGGGTTGAATATTTATCAGTCCGCAGGGAACCTTTTCTGCCGCACGACCAGACGGATTCAGGCTGGTGACGCTACAGCCACAAGAAAAAAAGAAAGAAAGAAAAAAAATACATTATAATGAAAAGTGAGGGGATGAATAGAAGGAAATCCGCCGCGTCGTATTTTTCTATTCTTATTTATCTGTACAGCTTTATTTTTTACTTACATTTAAAAATGTGTAATGATATCCAGCTTTCACTGTGTACATTCAATTATTAGATTTAATATATTTAAATTATTTAATTTGACTAAATGTGTATTTTTTTTATTATTAAATAAATTAAAATGTTTATTTGCAATTTTTTTTTTTTTTTTTTTTTTTGCCCATTATTTATGCAATGAAAGACTTATTATTGTTGTTATTGATAACTTTATGTTTTACGTCAGGCTAATTCTGGGTCAGCCCAGAATTAGCAGATCGTACCGGGCCTCGTGCAGCTCGTCAGCTCTCTTTTGTGACAGGAAGAGGAAGATGAAGGAGCGACAGGGAGAAAAGGGGGGGAAATATGACGCGACTCTGGGGGTTTCCTCCATAAATCGTGAAGGTCATGGTTTTGTGAGCAGCGCAGGTAAAAAAAAAAAATTAAAAAAAAGAGGAGGAGGAGGGAGTGTGAATTTGAGACAGGCGACGAAAACCCTGCCTTTTACTGCCTTTATTTATTAGATGCGGTTTTATTTTATGAGTCGGAGGGATTTTATTGGTTTTGATTAACAAATCGAGATTATCTGTTGTGGGTGGAAAGTGCCGCTCCTTAACAAAAAGTGGGTAAAATTTGTAAGTGGCAGATTCAAATGTATATAAATATATCCGTGAAATACTTTCAAATTGTCCCAGTAATGTGTTTAATGAATCTACAGTCATTTTTCTAGGTAATTTTATACGCCACTGAAAATTTTCTAAAAAAAAAATATTCCTCAAATGCGTACATTCGTCGACGAAGTTTTCGCTCGGTGAGATTTGACGTTATTGTAAATTACAGAATTTAATTTCAAGTGAACTTTTTTGCAATACAACTTCGAAAATAAATTTTAAATTTTTTTTTAAAAAGTTTCGCAGCAACGCTTTTCGGCAGAGAGAGCGACAGAACAACACTGTACTTTAAGAGAGAAACAAAAACGCTTCACGGTCAGCAGCATTTTAAGTCTTTAATTTTTTTTTTATTGTTGTTTTTAAACACAGGCAAGATAAATTGTTAAATAATTTGCAGATCAATTTTTGGGGGAAATCTGCTCAAACTTTCCGGTTTAATTCCGTCCCTGATGAGCTTCAGTCGCATTAAAACGTTTTCCAGAATTAAACACATTTTTTTCCCCTCATAAAATAAATTCACACGACCAGAATTCGTTTTTAAAGAGCTAAATACATTTTTGGAGTTTTGTCTAAAAATAATAAATCTACGCAATATATATATATATTAACAATTTATGGAAAGATAAATATTCCACTATAAACCATTTCTTATAATCCAAACAGTATCCTAAATAATAATAATAATAATTGTAAAAAATCCTGTTTTGGGAAAATGCAGTTTTTGCTTGCTGCTGCTTTCTTGGCCTTACAGCGCCACCCGGTGGACAGATGAAGTCACAATTCTTCCCGCTTCAGTCCTAAAAGCTGCCTGGCAAACCCAGAGGAGTTTGTGGAAGTTTTATTTTATTTTATTTTTTTTCATCACTTAAAGACAAAACAGGTGAGTTAACACATTTCATTTCTGCAGGTAATTCATAGTTATGGGGTTCCGATTGTTTAACAGAACCTTTAAAAAAAAAAAAAAAAAAGCTTGTAAAGTTTAACTTTTTATTTCTGCTTAACCTAAACTATAACTGAAAAATATTTGGTGCTTTTAATAGTAAAAACTCTGTATTTGTAACAGTTTTATTTTACATTTATTATCATACTTTGACTTGTTCAGGCGTTGAAACGCTGATTTATTTCTAACGTCTGCAGCATCACATAATCATTTTTGACAGTATTTCTATATTTATTTCCCCAGTAAGACATTAAATTACTGCTATTTTTTAACAGTAAAACTATTTTACTGATTAACATTTATTTCACTGTAAAATAGGAGCTTCTGGACACCGTCGCTTTTATAACAATGACCTTATTTACAGTCTCCTCAACTCTTGTCAGAAGGTCTGACACTGAATTCTGCTGAATAAGCTTCCGTTTCATCAGCTTCTGAACACACAAAGGTGCGAATACTTTTGTCTCCCTACATGTTTAATTTGGATTTCAGGTGATGACGTGAAAGGGGCAACACAAAGATCCGAGTATGGTAAAGTGAAAAGCAGATGACGTTTGTAAAACGTTGCAGGATTCCTTCGGCCCAGTCGCGACTTTCCGCTTCGTTTCCGCAACTAGAACTTAAACAATATTCACACTTTTTATCTGTGAAACATCAGTGTTCAAGTCTTGCCACTCATGTGGATGTAGGTCTGGGCTTTGACTTGGCCATCCTGACACGGGATTCTAAACCTGGAAAGCCGTAACAGGTTTTCCTGCGATTGGCTTAATGCGTCTTCCCAGGTTTCTCGTTCCTGCTGGGGGAGAAAAAAAAAAAAAAAAGACAATCTTCGTGTGATGCTGCCACCATCATGCTTACCTATACTGGTGTGAATTTTGGTTCACTTTCTTTCAACAGAAAGGACTAAATTGGACTAACTGTTAATGAGCAGAGAGTTGGGTGGACAAAACATTTAGAAAACCAGGCGTTTGGAAGTTGGCGCTGCTTCGTGTCGATCGGTCACATGATGTGACAAAAGAGGCAAAAGTTGAAGTTTGAAACACAAAATTCAAGTTCAAAAATACTTTATTGATCCCAAAGGGAAATGGAAAGTTGTAATTCAGATTCTTGATTTATTGAAGACGGCGATGGCGGTTGGCAGGAAAGGTCTCTTGTAGCAGTCTGTATTACAGCGAATCTGAATGAAGCCTCTGACTGAAGACGCTCTGTTTTCTCAAGACGGTCTCACAACGAGAACGGTCAGGTTTTATATTTTGAGTGAAAAATGTGCAGACTGTGCGCTCATTTGGTTGACTTGCCCAAACCTGGAAGGGTCTATAGATCGGCGAAGTTGACCTCCGGGTCAGAGCCAACGTTCCCAAAGATCCAGAATGCTCCGAGGGATGAGTCACTGAACCTGTAGAGGATCAGAAAGTTCTGAGCAGAACCCGCTCTGTGAATATTTGATATGCTCTCCGTAGACGGATCGATGGGGGGGGAGAGGTCATGGGGGTCCGACGGTGACATCTTCTCCTCGGCCGGACGCCAGCCGTCCCAGCAGGCAGCAGTTGCCAAGGTGACAGCATGTCAGCTGGGCCCGGAGCGCCAGCAGGGGGAAGGAGGGGATTTCGATGCATCACCGGCTCTGATGGGTTTGTCAATAGCGCTTAGATCTGAGGGGGCCGAGGCCCACCGTGACACACACCGAGAAACACACATCCACTGCCGCAATCTGCATCTGATCCACTGTATTGACCGGCGTCCGCTTCCTGCAGCACGGCGGCTACACGCTACAAGCTAACCCTCAACCTTACACACTGCATCACAACACACACACATTTACTCTTCCTAACTGAAGCCCTTTCTAGACGCAAATGTGAAACATTACAACTCCTGACAGTAAAACATGGCACATTAATCCTCCCTTTAGTTTTCCATCTGTTTTTGATGGAAGATTAAAAAACTGGTTTCTGCCAGAAAGAAGTGATGAGAACACTTGAGATAATAAAAAAAAACAAAAAAAGAACGATGCGTCGGTCCAGCTGCGGCTGCTCATGGAGATGATGGAAATGTTTGACCGCGTCTGAAGAAACTAAAGCAACTCTGAGATGAATCTGGAGAGAATAATCTTCATATTCATGAGGCGCCACTTTCCTCTGATGAGACGGATTTTTAAAAAAAAACAAAAAAAATGGTGACGGTCATTTCAGTTTTACGTTTTACCGGCCCACTGACGAGCTTCGCTCTCTGGTTTCATGGAAGACGTTTTGTTCACTTTTTAACCTCGAGCATAATTCAAAAGAACCTGGTGAAACATCTGTAGATGTAGTCTCAGATTGCGTAGTTTTGGGTCCCATGTGACATAATGGGATCCTTAATGGGATTCCAATAGGCTTTAGGTTTAAGTAACATTTAATCACTTTATAACCTCTGGATGTTTCTATTGGGAACCATTTCCTACTTGTTTGGCCCCATATGTACACAATGGGTGTAAATGTGGGCCCCATATACATTCTCCTAACTGGGCCAAGGCTCAGTTGAATTGATTGAGCCAATTCTAATCCAACTGGTCCCCCAAATGTCTCAAACTGGTGCCGTTTAAACATGGAGAAATGAACGGACCGTAGTTTTTACAAGTCAGAAAACGAAGGGCAGTTGCTAGTTGTGACGCTAATTTCTGTTAGCGACACAAGCTGATACCGCATACCTCTCGGTTTCAATGGAACGCATACCACATAATAATAATAATAATTAATAGTTCATACTGGCATCATTCTTTGCTGTTTCTAGATGTGTCCTTCGTTTGGGATAATTCCTGAGGCCGCTGGCTGACCTCTGACCTTCCCAGTCTGGATTCTGATTTAAGAGTTTTGGTTTGTATTTATTACTGGAAACTTAGAAAAATTGAAGGCATTGAAAATGTGCCGAGATGTGAAATGTATGGAATAGGACCCTCCAAAATGACTCAAAAATGATCCAGTGTTGGTCTCGCCTGGGTTTTAGTTAAACAGGTAAAATATTATCAGCAGTCTGATAATGATCAAAGACAGTTGAGATTCTTTCGCCCAGAATAACTGGAATAGAATCGGCTCATCGTTCTGGTTAAAAATACAGTAAAAATCCACTTTTAACAAATATTTTTAATTTTTGCAGTAACTGCTCTGTAAAAAATACAAAACAGAAAACAACTAAAAATCCACACTGATGTGTTTAAAGAGCAAAGCCGGGTTGTTTTCGTAGCTCTGAGCTGTTCGGGAATAAAAACCGGCGAGTTCAGCAAACAGGGAAAGAAGACGGAGAAAGCACGGCCGGGCCATCTCACTCTGTGTCTGATTAACCCAGAAGCAGCGGCCCGGCGTGGGCCCAGTCGGGCTCACAGGAGCTGGCGGGGTAACCATTGCTAGGCTGCGGGTTTAATACGTGACTGATGAACGGCTGCAGGGCTGCTGGGTTACACATTGGTTAGAGGAAAAGTCCTGAGTTTGTTTTGGATCAAGTCGGCGGCTGATCTTATCAGGAGTTCTGGTGGGTCCGACCAGCACCGACGGGAGGGATTCACGGCTCTCCAGGCTAGTCTCAGCCAGAGTTGGGGAGTAACTCGATTACATTTACTTGAGTGACTTTTTTGGGGGAAAAAATGAGTATTTTTACTTTGCTGTACTTTTTACTTGAGTAATTTTGTTATGAAGTGTTGCTGGTCTTACTGGAGTAAAATTTCTGGATTCTCTTCCCACTGAGTTCAAAACAAACATGTTTTAACCAAAAGTTCACCAGACACACCTACAGTGTTTAAAGTTTTCTAAGCTTTTTTTATTATTATTGAAAGAAACCGATTTTGAAAACTTTTCTTTTGACTGATTTTGTTTTATTTTGTTACTTATATGAATTATTGACATTTTAGTCCTTAGAATACCAAAAGTTCCACTTAACTTTATATTTAAGTCTGTCTGGAGATGTAATTTTTACATTTTAAATGATTGATAATTTGATCAGTTTCTTGGTACTTGAGTGGACTTTTTACCAAATACTTTTTTTTTACTCTTAATTGAGTAATTTCCTTAATGTGACCTTTACTTGATAAAAATTTGTTGAAGATGGGTTCTCTGCCAATCTTTGGTCACCGCATGATGCTTTACTCCAGAAAGTCTCTTTAGGGACTGACTTCTTCATGTGCTTAAATATTGATTAATTCATTATAATCTAGGTTGGCCAATAAATACATTTTATGCTTTTATATATATATAAAAAAAAGTAAAATAAAACAGAACTTACTATTTTTTATCTTAACATAATAAATGAATGAAACAATGCTCAATGTAGGGCAACAACGACAGATTTTCAGTTAAATATTTCAGTGTGTGGAGCCAGAAATGAGATGATTTTTAGCAGACACCTCATATCAGATGTGTAATTATCCCAGAGTTTTTTCTCACTTTAAAGTCGAAAACACTAATCGCTTTCAATACGGATGTGAAACTAGAAAGCAAGATGGGAAGGTAGAAAGGAGGAGACTCCTTTTGTTTTTATCCAGCCTTATTGTGTTTTCTGTACCACACAGTCCCGCTGAATGACCTCTGACATCCCCACAGCATGACACCGCCACCATCACCTTCCTCGGCATTTCGGGGGTTGTCACGGCGAACTTGGATCGGACTTCCTGCTTTTGATGCTGGCGACCGGAGCGGAAAACGGCGTCATCAGCTGAACTCGGAGGCAGGCTCTCGCTCTCTGACACGGCTCCAGCCGCTTCCCACTTTAAGAGCTTTGCTTTGCGAAATAAAAGTAATTAATTGGTGTTATACACGAAGGACATAATTATCATTTCCAGCAACTGGCACATATTTAATTACCAGTAATTGTTCCCTGAGCTTTGCTGGGAGACAGTCCTGATATATTATCCCCTAATCCTACACTTGATCCTCAGTCAGTTAGGGAGATATATGTGTGTGTGTGTGTGTGTGTGTCAAAGAGCAGCCGTGTAAACAGCACACATCGCTCTGCTGGCCCTCCTCGGGGTGCAGAGCCCTCCCCCCCCTCAAAACCCCCATCTCTTCCTGAGGTGTTAATGCCTGCCAGATTTGGAGGAAAGTAATTTGAGATCATTTCGCAACAAAAAAAAGGGCCGCAGATACTGATTAACGCGGCCGCTAGTCTCAGTCCCACTTTAAAAAAAAAAGAGCTAAATATACTCCCTAGTGCTTTAACAGAGGGTGGGGGGGAAGGGGGGTGCGCTTGAACATGAGAACAGGGTTTAATAAGTAAACAGGAGAAGCAGAGAACAGTGCTTGTGATCAGGGCTTATTTGGCCAGCCTAACCCCGGTACGCGCTACTAGCTGATTAGCCCTGCCGATTGTAGCTTGTAATTGCAGTGGCCTGACCCCCTCTAGGCAAATATTAGATTTTAGTGGTTTAACCTTTCCAGTCGTCAGAGCAGACTAAATTGCCCGGCCAGATGTTAAAGAGCCCAGCGGTAGTCCCGCAGCCCTTCTTGATCAGCAGATTGGAGCTTTTTCTTTTTCTAATATTGTCTCCGTTTCCTCTGGCCTTTTTCAAGATGATTTTGCGCAGCAGTTTCCCGTCCACCGATCCTTATCCCCTCCTTCTGATGATACGGCTTATTTCAGATCGGCCCAGCCACGCTCGTTATGAGGGGGAATGTTGGGGAGGGGGGTAGGGGGACACATGATCAATGAGGAGATCAATGGCAGATATTAACATGGCAATCAGCCCTTCGCTTCAATCGCTCCAGCAATTTGTCAGCTGGTGAAGTGCCTCGCGTCCACTGGAGGAGACCCTTCAGCCTCGTTGTATGCACAGTCAAGTAGTCGAGTAATCTAGGCATAAATAAGTTCTGTTGAAGTTTTTAGACGTTTTATTTCTCTTCATAAACAATCGGATCAAAGTTAGAAACAGTCCACAACAGCAGCCAGGAGACTCAACACTGGAGAAGTCCTGTTGCATCAACTTTTATAGCCTTTAAAATCTTTTGTTTTCATCCGTAACCCAAAGGTGGCATTGCTTCTCCTCTGCAGATTAGCTTACAGGAAGTGACATCATTCATCGGTTAGGAAGGGGTTTACTACTGCGTGGGTCTGCACCCGTACATCCATGTCGCACGTCAGCTTCAGGTAAACAGTAAGATGTAGAAAAGAAAAATGTCACTTTCCACCAGAAGCACCGGTGTCAGTTTCTAGGTAACCTTATCTTCAGCTTCAGTGGAATCTTGAAGGTCTTTGTGGACGTTTATGCCAACCCCTCCATGTGGACCAGTGAAAGAGCACAGAGGATACCAGCCCAGGTGCCTGAATTCAACACCACCAGACCAGGCACTGGGCTGAAAGCCTGACTTCAGCGTGTTCAATCTGCTGTTTCCCAGGAGGCTGATGGGGTTTTAGAGACATTACAACGTGCTATAAATAGTCACCCGGTCCTGGGATCAGTGGTGAGGTATTCACAGTGTTCTGCTGGGTCCGGATACTATCATCACTAACTCGCTTCACTATATTGTTTCTTTTTAAAAACCTCCTACTGTCTGGGAATACATTTTTAAGTGGTCAGCTAACAACTAGCCAGTTGAGTCAGGAAGTAGATTATGGCGTTATTATTGGATTTCAGTTTGAGGATGTAGTCCAGGGTGTGAACACTGAAGCCACCATGTTCTCGCTGCTTTTTAAGGTTTTCCCTCTTTGCCACACAGCCATCCTTATGAAACTCTCTGTGACGGATCAAATTTCTCTGCAAAGGCTTCAGATCCAGCATAGAAAAAAAATATATATAAAAAAATCTCTCCAGCATGTAAATGTTCCTCCACCGCAGAGAGCCACCCCACTGGGCCCAGTTCGGGTTCGGCCTCCTCAAACCAGTAGGTGTCCGTGCCGTTAAAATCCGAGGCCGCCTCAGACACCAGCGGACGAGCGAGGAAAAACTACAAGCGAGCCGAATTCTGCGGCTTTCTGCGAATCCCTTTAATTTACGATCTTATTTGTGGGGCCGACCTCAGGCCGTGGTTACAGCAGTCTTCCAGCCCAGTTCCCATGGGTGGTTCGTGCTTCACACATAGAGAACTTAATGGGAAACGCGCTGCGACAAAACAGGCCAAGGAGGTGAAGACTTTCGGAAGTTTGCGCCTGGCCTTCCTCCCCCCTCATGTAGTCTGGACGGTCTTCCTCCGCGACGCCCCGGCAGCTGCGTCTCCAGGCTCGCCCTCTAATAGTAATAGTTTCCTTCCTCTCAGCCTCTCACCTGAAAAAAAAAAAAAGAGTGGCACGAAGTAAAAAAAAGAGAATAGTCATCTTTTCATCCCAGAGGTGGACTGAAAAGCCTCCAGTCTGAGCAGAAACTCAATCCTGCCTCCTGCCTCTGTCTGAGGGGACAGAAAGGAAGACGGGAGGAGTGGGGGGGACAGCCAAAGTGGTTCCATGTGAGACGTGTTCGGAGACGTCTGGGAAAGACAGGAATCAACACCAACATCTGACTTTCTTATGCCAGTCTCTACAGTCCAGCACTTTGCTTTGGATGGCCATGAAACTGGACAAAAAGCCTTTTCCTGGCCCACTTTTATGTTTTATGCTATCTGACGAAGAGTCAAAAAGCAAGGAAACTACAGTAAATGTGGAAGTTTTAGTCATTCGGCATATGAAAACCATTGATCTGAACTCGTGGCCAACACTCGCCTATCCCTGTTTTTCTTCGTCTTTATTCGCCTCGTTGCGACTGTAACAAGGCCTCTCAAATGTTAGAGATTCTCAATGAACTTTTGGTGCCTGTGGCTCCGTGAGAAGTCTTTAGAGGAGGAGGAAGCTAATACCTGCAGACGTCTCTGGTCACCGCCCAATCTGTTGCACGCTCCGCTCATTTCACGCCATGCCAGGAGCGCTTTGTAATTATCCTGATATTGATGAAGGCTGATTCCAGCAGGTAATCGCTGGCAGCTCAGCTGTTTTTACGCTCCTCAGCAAAACGTCTCTATTCATTACCACTGGCAAATTAATTTCCACTCAATGGCCATACTTGTTGGTAATCAACGTGTGGGTGTGTGTGTGTGAATAAAAAGGGGATGAAGTTATTCTTGACAGAAAGCGAAGCGTGGCGTTTTAGTTGGTTTGCCTCACACTGAGCAGATGTTGATTGAGACAACAGACTGCTGCTGCAGGTCGGAGGATCGGAGAGGCCGCAGTGACCCCTGCTATTCACAGAGGTCAGGGGTCACAGCGAAACTCTGTGAGTACTCGAGACCCTCGTTAAAGAAGGACTTTGTTCGTTTCATCATCAAATTTATTAGTGTAGAACAGTAGCAAGCCAGGTCAACGCAATTTCACACCATAAAAACATAAAGCAACAAATAAATTGCATTACATTACAGCGGCAAAATGAAGAGAAGTAATGAAAACTTGTCCGTGTTCAGGTCTGGTTCTGGATGCAGAGCAGACCAGAACCAGAAAACCTGAGAGTTCTGGAAGGTTGACCAGGGAGCCAGTGGAAGGACTTTAGATTCAAATTCAAAAATACTTTATCAGTCCCAGAGGGAAATTAAATAATGAGAAGGAATTGTTATCTAAACATTGTTGCGATGTGCTCCGTCTTCCTGGTTTTAGTGAGAACAAAAGCGTTCTGGATCTAAATAGTTCAAACACCAAATACATCATAATAAGCTTTGAAGCTGCAGCATGTAACTTTTATTAAGAGATTTTTTTTTTTTTTTACATATTTAATGAAACTGCCACCATGTTGTAGTGGCAGCATGGTGGCACCACAACACACTCATACTGTCACACTCACACCATGTGACAGTATGGTATGAGACCTGGCCTTCCTCCCCCCTTATGTAGTCTGGACATCTCCCAGTGCTAACTAGAAACAACCAATCAGAGCCAGTAGGCGGGTCTTAACACTGTCAATTACAAGCTTGTATGGTGCTGCTCATCCTCCCTTCCACTGACCCACTTACTCTCTGCTACCACTTCAGCTTGTCCCCAATCAGCAGAACTTGTTGTGAATGCTAGGCTAGTTAGCATGGCCACAGATGACAGCGGATAAACTGTTTTCCTGTAACGGTAATTTGTTTCTAGAGAAACTTGACGCTGACTGACAGCGCAAGACCCTCCTCCTGGCTCTGATTGGTTGTTTTTGGTCAGAGTGGCGCTTTTCTTCAGATAGCAATTAGTAGCTCAGGGAGGAGGTGGAGAAAAATGGATCATCTGTCTAATAACAAACTGTCACGACATGGTGACAGCTTTAGCAAATATGTAAAAAAAAAAGAAATCATATTGCTAAATAAACACAATGGAAACTGGCTAGCCCTACCTCAGAAGCTAACTCCTCCCCAGCTAATTCAGTCAATCAGCTACAAGGAAAAACAAATGGTGCTTCTGGACTGGCTGCTTTACAAACACCAGCCAATAGCGTGTCAAGTTTGTCAGCTGCCCAAGCTTTCTTTGGAATATTTTAGAAGTGAGCTACAAAAGATTATCAAATAATTTAACATTTTTCCACAGAAAAAAAATCACAAGTAAAGACACTTTATTAACTATTAAATAGTGGTGGTGGCGTCATGCTGTGGGGGTGATGTGCACACGTTGAGGTGGGAGGAGGGGGGTGATTTATGGAAGAGATAAAAACGGATTTACAAAAAAAAAGGGTGGAAAAGGCTAAGAAAGCTAAAATCCTAGCACCACCACTGTTTGTCGATAATGATTTTTTTTTTATTATGGAAAATGAATCAAACTAGGGTGAAAAGCAGTGACTTTTGACTTCTACTTGTATCTCTATACCTCCACGAGGTAGAAAACCTCTGAACCTCTACACGCCACGTACTGATCAGTGAGCACCAAAGGATCAACGATGTTCATCATAGAAAGGATGAAGGTAAGCAGGTTAAATGTCTGATTTATGGTTCAAATGACCACTTTAAGTTAAATCCAGTTTTGTTGTGTTGTAGGGTATTGTAGCTCTCCCCCAGCACGTCTCTGAGTGTAAATAAATATGTTTAAAAGACTAAATGAGCTTGAGGAAAGTGGCCCTTTGAGTCCCCATGTTTGTGGAGCAGCCATAATGGATTCTTTAGAGCCGTGAACGGTTTATAGGCATGACAGCCATGTTTCGGCACGATGGGCTTATCCCTACGCATGGCGCTAAGGATATTAGGGAATCAGCGTAAAGCAGCATGGAAATGATGACTGGAGCAAAGCCTCGACTCGCTGGTATTAGGAGCTTTCAATTCTCCAGCACTCGGGGAGGAGAGACGGAGGGGAAGGGAGCAGACCTGGCAAAGCTCCACGCCGTGATATCCTCCATTATTTCTCGCTCCATCGCCGTTTCAGACGTACAAATAAGAGGATGCCTCTCAATCTGGGGATCAGGCATATTGAGGGGAGGTCAATGTCACCTATTGTTGTGCTTCTCTAGTCCTGGAATCTCTGCTGTCCATATGGAAATCTGCTGAGACGGCTGGATGGGAGCCATCGCTGTAACGCTTCATGCGACGCTTCAGTCACACAAGAATGAAAACACACACACAGGGTTCATACCTGTTTACCGCTTCCCGTTAACAGTGCACTGTTGACGTATTTACAAAGTCAAACAGATAAATGCTGCGGCTGCCGGGTTTACCTGTGTCCACGAAACATCTCCACCCAATTCACCCACGGAGCCTCTCCTGTCAGGGAAGGGCCACAACAGAAGAATGATTAATGTTCCACCTCTCACCCCCCACTGTGAATTAGAGACCACGGGTCGAAACTATTTTTCTTGGCGAGCAGGCTCGCGCTTGTGGCGAAAAAACGGGGCAAACACAGTTTATCATCGGCCCGACGACAGCCCTCCTCGGGGCAAATTAACCACGCGGCCGTATCGACTGGCACGGGCCGGGAGTCGGTGCCCCTTCACTTTGATTAATCTCCCTGTGTTCCCGTTCCAACTCTATCAAAGTAATCTAAGTGAAGACACACAACATTGATCTGTAAGCACAGCATACTACTGTACTCAAAACACACACACACACACAACATTAGAAGAGGAGCCATCCCCTAAAAAAACCGCTGCTGTTTCTGCTGAGAAAAACCGGTGTCCAAATCTCAGGAACAAAACAGAGGCTACGTGAAGGATGGAAGAGCTTTAACATTTTGGTTTTGTGAAATAAGTTTCTACTTGGACGTCTGGCCAGGCAGCAGTCACACTGATCATAATTGACAGAATTAGAGAAAAATTCTCACGAGGTAGTCTATAACACTTTACATGCTAGTTATTCAACGTAGCAGCTTCCGCAGCTAGCAGCTAATCAAGCTAACAACTGATTAAGCAGTAACTGCCTAAACATAGTTTAGCTAATTGCCTATCAAGCTGACAATTTAAAGGTAAATGCCAGTCAAGACAATAGCTACTTAGCAGCATATAAAGTGAACAATCTGCTAAGCATCAACTTTTAAAAGTTAAAAGCCATTAGCTTTTATCCTAATAGGCATGACAGCCATGTTTCAGCACGATGGGCTTATCCCTGTACATGGTGCGAGGGATCAGCATGGCATATTGGCATCACCAAAGATGGTGGCTTTTAGGATAGAAGCCATTAGCTTTTAACCTAAAAGCTAATGACAGTAACAGTAGCCAGTAGACTTAAGAACAGCTTAAGCTAACTGCTACCTAAATTAACAATATTTCTAACACGCATGTCAGCAACTACTTAAACTAATTACTTAATGTCACTGAAGCTATTAGCTATTAACAGCTAACCAAGTTATAAGCTGCATCTTAAGTGTATAAAAGAATGTTATTGTAAGTCCTTCCCCCTAGTAGCTGTTAGACTCTACATCCCTTCATTCACTTGCAGCGTTCATTCTTCTTGGAGGTGGATGTATGTAGCGACAGTCGACGATTTCTTGCAATGTGCGGTCGTATTCAGCTGAACTCTTTTTATTGATAATGTCATTTGATTGTGGTTAGACAAACTTTTTATGTGACTTTAAGCAAAGCAAGGGAACAACAACAACTTGACGGAACAAGTTTACACTAATTTCAGCCCGTAAAGTTTGGGTGATGTGGCAGTTTGTTTCCCTCTAAGGAATCTGCACAGAATGTGTTAATCCATCTCTTCATTTAATGGAACCGCATATGCAAAACAAATTATTGTTAGCTGTGCCAATGTGTCTGGCAGACCCTGCCTGAGTCTTTTCTTTGTGTCATTTCTGATCAGTCATACTGATCACTTCCTTTTAAATCCTTTTGTGATGACACTTACAATCCATTCCCTTTTGGGGGGGGTTTGAGTCCGTGGCTTTACTTTGAAGACAGATGGTGTTCACCAGTGGACAGTAATGTTTTTAGCGTCCATATGCTCCAGTCACGGTTTTCTTTTCCTGCAACTTTCTCCCACTAAAGTTGTACATTTAACAGGTGGTTGCAAACAAGGATACATTAATTTGATGGGTTTCTTTTTTTTTTTATTTACAGCCTTAATGAGGAACACAAAGAAGGTTTTTAGAGTTCTTTGTTTCTTACCATTCAGCTGAGCCATGTGGTCCGCATGGTTTTCATTCTGAGATGTGATGTGGAGTGTTGCCTTTCAGATTTAAGAAGTGGCAGCTGTCTTTGGAAACAACTGTACTGACTTTGACTCAACAAATCCCATTTTTATTCGTCTTGTTTTTGTCACTGCAGGCCCTGGCCCTCAGTCATGTGGTTTGGATTGTGAAGTTCATTTTTTTGGGTGGGTGTGTGTTTGTGCATGAAAGTTTTGTCACGACACCCGTCCTTTACTTTAAAGTTGCAGAAACCAACAAAGTAGTTGCATGTGTTGGGCCGCTCACATCAGAAACAGCTCAAACTTAAACAAATTGGTGTCCCTGTTTTGCAGATCCGAGCCATCTCAGCCAGATTTAGCTCTGGACTAAAAACCCAGAACCAAGCCCGTTTGCAAACGTTTTTCTGGTGAAGTCATTATGTTGTAGAGTTGGAAGAATGCTTGGGCTCGCTGTGATGTTGAAAATAAAATCCACGACCATCATCATGAGAGACTTAAAGGGTTTGAATCAAAACTGACTGGTATTCATTAAGAATTAGAATTAGAATGTGAACTATCTTGTTCCAATTAGGAGACTTACATACATGATGCTGCCACCACTTGGTTCTGCTATTCTTACTCATCTAGTAAAATGGCGTGTTACTTTTCTGGTAGTGTTTAGGACAGCTAAACTTTACTCCAGGTTCATTGAATTTT
The DNA here is from genome assembly GCF_003331165.1 of Xiphophorus hellerii. NCBI lineage: Eukaryota > Metazoa > Chordata > Actinopteri > Cyprinodontiformes > Poeciliidae > Xiphophorus > Xiphophorus hellerii. Next base: position 4,232,224 of record NC_045695.1, on the reverse strand, counting down.
CTGAGTATTGGCTGTTATAAACTAGACTGAATGCTGCAATTGAAAGGTGCTTCATCCAAATATGAGCTTATGGTGTAGTCGATACATTAAACTAGGTTTTTATTAATTTAACATTCACTCCCCATATGTTCTCCAGTTATGTCGCATCAAATGGCATAAAGGTTTTGAAACAATTGATCATGATTTAAACATTTTTTGGTATCAAGATGTCCTTTCTGACCTAAGTAATATTACTTTAAATTAGAAAACTCATCAGTGTCATAAATACTATTTTTTCTAGGAAAAAAATAGTAAATATTTAAAATGTATTTGTATGTATGATTTTATTTGTGGACTGTATTTATTTATTCATCTACTTATCCTGGAGTTTTGCGTCTTTAAATGTAATTTTATTCGTTTTATTTTACAATTAAACCGAAATAAATGAATAATTTTGTACAATAATATTTAGTTTTATTTAAAATAATCAAATAAAGCCATACGAAATAAGTTAATACAACAATATTTAGTTGTATTTAAATGTTAAGAAAATCAGACGCAGTGGTGACGTACACCAACAAACGTTGACGCGTTTGTCGTCACCAAAGATGGCGGCGAACTGTGCTCGTGTTGTCGGTTCGTTATTGGGGAAAAGTGTACATTTCGCCTCGTCTACAAGGCCAGTGACACTGCGGTTCTGCCGACAGGTAAACAGGCACCAACAGTCTGTGAATTTGTTCTCCTTGCATTAAAAGTTATGCATTTAAATGATAAAAACATGGACGTCCTTGTGTTAGCATGCTGTTGTCATCCGAGACTAGCTTCACGAATCGCTGAAATTACAAACATGTTGACATCACAGGTTATCTAAGCAAAGTGTGGCGACGAGCTGAGGTTTGTTTGACGTCTGAACCTGTCGGGTCCAGTTCGGCTGCGGCAACAGATGTTTAGCCGTGCCAGGCTAATGCTAATGAATGACAGTAGCGCTGCTGTTTCCCCGCAGATATGCGGGACCCCTGCCCTCCGCAGGAAGAACCTGGGGGCCGCAGGGCCGGAGAAGTTCACCGCAGAGTTCATCCAGAAGCAGGTGGAGGAGTTTGAGATCGGGAAGCGGCACCTGGCCAACATGATGGGAGAGGATCCCGAGAACTTCACTCAGGAGGACATAGACGTGAGTTTGGTCACTATGGAAACAGCCACACCTTTGGGGTTAAGAAGCACATGAACATCTGTATGGCTGTGTGAAGCAGGCCAATAGATGTCACTGGAAATGAATGGGAGAAAGAATAGGTCAGACTGTTGATTATTATTGTCTTCAAGGTCAGAAGTCTACATACAGAATGTTTGGTGTGTTAGGGATGGCCCGATTTATTGGCCAGCCGATTTATTGGCCAGCCGATTTATCAACGCTGATTTTCTTAATTTGGGAGATCGGTGATTGGTCGATAATTACATGTGAAGTCGATCTTATTCCCTTATCTTATCTACCTCAGCAAAAGTCTAAAAATCAACCACCGTTTTGCCATGAGAGAGGTTTGACTGTTAGCCTCGCCCACCCACCAGGTCATGTCTGCATGTTTGCAGTTAACAGTAGTCACCCCACAGTTGCCAACTCAGCAACTTTCTTGCTATATTTAATGATATTTCAGGCAAAAAAAAAAATTGGTATCTGCTAAAATCGGACTCGCCAGGTCAGGCTTTGTAGATTTCAATAACCACCAGAAAACTGCAGTCAGTGCAGCCCTAATTACAGTCTCTTTGAAGAACAATGAATAGCCCAGATGATGTCATGGCTTTGGAGACCTCTGATAGGAAAACTGTAGGATCACCAGATTCTTTATTTCTTATGTCATTACTGAGGCTTTTAGCAAACAGAAATAATTCTGGTGGTTCTGACTTCAAACAGAAGTTTGGTTCAGACGGGGAGGAAAACCCTGGATAGGTTTTTTATTTGGTGTATGTAAACTTCTGGTTCCAACTATTTATAATTAGAATTATACAATATATTTGTAAATGAACCCTGGCAACACTTCCTGCCAGGGTTCATTTTTTTTGCTCAACGCTGTGGGAGGTCAGAGGTCATGATTGGCCCAGAAAACTCTCCTGGTTCCTTTAGAACCTGATCATCTGGATTTCATATGTTTATCATTTATACATGAATCACTGACTTCCTGGTTCATGTCTAGTGTTTTTATTTTTTTTTCTGAAAAGATCGATTTCTGATCTTAACGGATTAGAAATCTTTCAACACGTTGATCCCAGATGAGCAGTCGGTTGGACTTTGTGTTTCTCCTCTTCTTCCCAGCCGCAGCGGTGTTTCACGTTTAGCCGTCGTCCCTGGCAGCAGGCGGGCGTGGGCGACCCTCATCTGATGCCCGTACCCTGCTCCCCCGTCTCCCCCCCCACGTGTTTGTTTGGCAAAATTTCCACACATTTATCCCAATTTTCCGCGTGTCCGTGGCTCCGTCCCTTGCCAGTAACCAATAGAGCTGTCTGTGGAAGTGTGAAAAGCGAAGCGACAGCCGGCGCTCCGGACCCGGAGTCGGGACGCCTCAGGCGTGACGGAGAGGAAGAGCCGGGGAATTCATGGAGATGTTCCCAGACCGGAGGGACAGCTCCTCGGATCTCCGGTCAGGACGTCTGGTCCCTGAAGGCATCATCGTCACCTGGTGGATGTCTTCCTGAGAACCTGATGTTGATGTGAAGCTAGTAAATGAAACCTCCTCATTGGTGGAGTTGTTTCATGTAAAGCTCTGTTGACAGAACAATGATTGGGGGAAACCAGCAGCTGAGACGTCATTCTTAAATGCTCAGAAGCTGCTTTTTTTTTTTGCAACATTTTGGGTGGTGTTTGGTCAGTAACACAGAATTAAATGTTAAGCTAAGCTAGTTAAGTGTGTATACATTTAGAGAACAGAAAGCACTAAAGTAACAGCTGATCTGTTTCCAGTTGATGCTAAGTCTGCTGGGACTTGTAGTTAACAGGGTGGAACTGGGAGGCTTGATGGGTTCTTCACAGCCTCTCTAGTTGTTTTTCTTGTCGTTTTCCATGTGAGGCAGTGAACGCCCCATGGTTTAGTGACAGTCATTCTAACTGCTCCTCTTCAGTTTGCGGCTTCTTTTTCAGACTCGCATCAACTAGTCTTTAGTAGAAATCAGAGTTTAGTGATTTTTTAAAAAACATCTACATCATCAGAGCTGTTTGATGCCGTTTAAAAGACGTTTTGTTTTATTTAAAACTCCACCGAGACTTTTTTTTTTCTTCCTTCCTTTAGAATGCAGCATTTCTCCCAGGTCCCGCAGCTAGAAATGAATGTATCTCTGCTTTTAGTTTTGATGGCCTCCTGAGCCTCCTTTGTCCTTCTGGAGCTGTCTTTCTGTCATCTGTAACCTCCGTGTTCCCCATGTGGCTGAGTTTTGCTCCCATCCGACAGCTTCCCCTCTGGCACTCCGTCGCTGCTCCTCCCGGGTCTCTCCCGCATTTTGTCAGATCTCTAGGGAGGCGCAGGTGTGTCCTCATCTGTTCCCTGCCGTTTTTCACAGTTTCTCCCCATCCCCTTCTAGCTGCTCTCCGTCGTCGTGACAACCTTAAAGGACCTGCTGCTTCACTAATCGAGCTGACAGGACCTGGGCGGTGGCGCTGGCTAACAGCAGGCGTGCGGTGAACTCACGGTGAACCCGTCGGACGTTCACCCTGTCCGCCGAGAGCCTTTTCTCCTTCGGCTTCACGCTAACGGATCCGACTCGCCTCTCCGTGAACCCGCCAGCAGCTCGCGCCTCTTCTTCTGTCACGCTCAGCGACCCGTGTTCTCTGGACGTGCCGGCCGTCAGCGCCCTCACCGTTTATTTATTCATCTTTGTTCTTTGCTCTCGTCCTCCCCCACAGAGGAGCATCGCCTACCTCTTCCCCTCTGGCCTGTTTGAGAAGAGAGCTCGGCCCCTCATGAAGGTGAGGTTTCACTTTTATCCAGCTTTTATCAGCTCACCACAAACTGCAGCGTTTCTCCCTCAAACCTCAACATGTAGGTCAATGATTGTACTTATTTCTCTTTACATTTCTCTCCTTACCTGCTTAATCCAGCCTCTTTAGGCCTTGATTGTTGTTGTATTGAGAACTCAAACAAGTAAAACTTTCATCACCAAGAATATGGTCTGTAGTGTCTCTAATCCCCTTCCTGGAAAATAAACAGCTTTTTGACATTTAACAACAAAATTCTGTTTATTTTCATTGAGTTTTGTTCCACCTCGTGATATTTATGTATATTTTACTCTGAATTAATAATAAGTAGCAAGGAAAAACAAGAAAACAAAACAGCATCAAAAGAAATCCTGTTCAGACGAATCAAAACAACCCAAAAAAACAGACTACAGTCTTAACAAGGACCGCCTCTTTTTGGGGGCGGGGCTTGTGGTGGTGGGCATGAAGAGGACGGAGAGCATGTTCTCTATTATAAGTGAAATCTTTGGAAGAATTAGACCTAGATCTAGAAATATTGAAAATTGCAACAATGACATTTAAGATAATAAACCCATTTTATCATCACTACTCTGTTTTTTATCGTCACAGTGTATCAAATAAGCTTTCAAATCTGGGTAGTAACTACGTTTAGCAACATTTTGGGGAAAAAAATACTACTCAAGGAGTAGCTTTATTACTTTTAACTTCACTGGATGAAGAACGAACATATTTTCAGGCGGCTATAAAAATCATAACGTGGTCAAAAGAAATTTGTCTTCTGGATGAATGCAGACTGCTTCATGTTTTGCTGGGTTTTTTTCCATCTGCAGCATCCCGTTGAGATCTTTCCAAAGCAGAGAGGTTGGTGACGCTTCCACACACTGATCTGTTAGTATCTTGACATCATCAGACAGTCAGCTGATCTCTGTTTCCCTCCCTGTGAAGCGGTGCAGTGGGGACCAGATGGACGGCCTTTCCACTTCCTGTTCTACACCGGCAAACAGTACTACTATTCCCTCATGCATGTAAGTGCAGCGTGTGATTCGGGCTCTGTCCCATCATGTGTCCATTTTTATTTCATGTCAAAGCCACCAAAAAAATAAACAAACAGACAATGTCAACTAAGCTTTTTAAAGTCTGTAGAACCATTGATGTAGAGACTAGTTTAAAAGACTGAACCAATCTGAGCAAGGTTGCTAGCAGGAGTATTTTGGTAATACTAGAGTGTAGGCCATCCTTAAAACGGCTAATGTTAGCATCTGTTTGCTAACATTAGTTTAGCAGCTACTTTTATGATGTGATACACTTAATAGTACTGAAGTGACACATTGGAAGGTAACGTGGTATTCCTAGTACAACGAAAACAAGTATTTTTCATATTTTTACCATCTAAATCTCACTAAGAATCAGTGTCTGATATTAAAAAGAAATGTGTCTTAGCCAAACACAGGAGGTCACATAACAGGTTTATTATGCTTTTGCTAGGATATAACATAAAGTTCACTTATTAGTTAAGGCTTAGCTGCAAGCTAATTTTAGCTAATGTTATTGTATATATATTAGCTTTAATTAGTGTTTTAATAGCTAATCTCTCCATGTTAGATGACACACGTTTGTATAAGCAATTACCAATACCATTTTTAGAATACTATCTTTTTGTAAATTAGTAAATGCTAGCTTATTAGTTACATTTATAATTAAAAAAATAACATTACTGCAGTAGCTGTTAGCTGATTTTTTGCTAAGTTGCTATTTCTAGTATATTACATAACTAATGCTAGGCTATGTTACTAATATGCTAAAGTTATGTTGGTATAAATTACTATTTAATCATTGTAGAAAGCATAAATCTGTGCTAGTCAACCCAGGTCGGGTCGTGTTAAGGCCCAGCAGAATGTGAGAGTTAATCGTTGCTCTGCCTTCCAGGATCTGTACGGCAGAGTTCTGAAGGTGGAGAAGCACCAGGACCAGCTGAGAGCCAAAGGACTGTTCCCGACTGAGCCCAAGCAGATGTTGGTTTTGAACCTGTCCTCTCTTAGATTAGAGCCGTCTCTGTCGAAAACCAACCCACTTCCTGTCTCCTGCAGCGCTCTGGGAACCAGCAGGTGGCTGACCAAGGAGGAGCTGGAGGCGCGGCTGGTGGAGCCCATCTCCAGTCAGGACGTAAGACCAGCCACAGTGATCTGACCTCAGCCGGACCCCGACTGATCCGATGTTTGTCCTCCTCAGTACGAGTGCTTCATCCAGCTGATGGAGCGCCTGCTGGCCATGCCCTGCTGCAGCCTGGAGCAGCAGTTCGTTATGAGCCACCGCCAGCAGCTGGAGGCCCAGTCCATGCATCAGGTGGTGCCACCGCTGCAGAAGGACGACGCCGGGGTGGACTTCAGCACCGCAGAGGGTATTAAGACTTTACACTAGCAACGGTTGACAAATACTAACCCCAACCTTTCACTCGTTACATTCATTTTTACCATTTACTGTAGAATGTTTCCAACTTTTATGAGCCTCTTGTGGTGGCAGCATGTTTAGCAGCTCAGCTGGTTCTTATTGGTTCTTTTCTACACGTCATCAATTCCTGGTTGAATTCTCGCTGTTTTTAGACACTCTATAGACAGTTCGGGATGCTGAGCAGCTGGAAGGGTTACTGTTGTTTTCTTATTTAATTTAGGACACTTATGATTCATAACCATGGCAACAAGGTATTTTCCAACTGGGAACAGCTGATTAGCATCTCAGAAGCTTATTTAATACCCAAAATCCTGGGAGTTGAAAATGAGGTTTCTTGGATACAGCGGTAGAAGGAAAGAGTTCAAACCATCTCTTCCGTCCTTCACGACGGAGATCATACCCCAACGTCTCTCTGCTCTGCTTTCGTCCGAGACAGAGAGCTAAAAAGGAGCAAAGGAGGTGGATCAGCAGAGCTTATGATGTCATCAGAACATGTTACTGTAGAATATCATCTTTGCTGCCTGGACACTGAGCTGTTGGCATGTCAGGATGTGCCCACGACGACTCGTGATATGTGGACGATCTGAGTTATGACATTTGATTTCCCTCTTGGGCGAATCAAACTGCGAGGAGCTGTAACCGTCTAGAGGAGGAGAGTTAAACTGAGCTGTGTTTCCTTCCAGGCAGGAGGAAGACATCCAGGGGATCTGTGGTGGTTCGTGACTGCGGCGCAGGACGCCTCACCGTCAACGGTCAAGACTACCTGCACTACTTCCCTGTGCTGCAGGACAGGTGGGCCTCCTCTCACTGTTTCCCTTTAAATGGAGAGCGGGACATTTTTTTTGTCCTCCACAGCCTGAAGGAATGGAAGGCAGCCTTCCTTTATCTGCTGCTAGTCACTTAATTACACAGCTGACTGAGTGTGTGAGAGCGTGTGCTGCTAGCCGTTGTCACGCCGGCTGTAATTGGAGCGCGGGGGTGACAACCGACTCTGTCAGCATCTGGGTCCATTCAGGCTGAGACGCCACCCAGAACCGGGTCGTGCTGAGTCAGAACCTGCTCTGATCGGAGCGGGACCAGGCAGTAAATGAGCTCAGCTAACTGTCCCCCCCTCCTCCACTGCTCCTATCTGCCCCGGCTCAGGGAGCAGCTGATGTTCCCGCTGCAGTTCTGCGGCCTGCTTGGCCGTTTCAACCTGGACTGCTCCGTGAGCGGCGGTGGCAGATCCAGCCAGGCGGGGGCGCTGCGGCTCGCCATCTCCCGGGCGCTGCTCAGCTTCCTGCCGCAGAGCGAAGGAGAGGCCATGAGGCAAGGTGAGCACTGCATGCAGCATTAGCTGCTGAAGACCAAATTCTCTCGCTTCAGCTTATTGTTGTCTCCCTGCAGCTGGTCTGCTGACCCCTGACCCCCGGGTTAGAGAGAGGAAGAAGCCCGGACAGGAGGGAGCGCGGCGCAAGTTCACCTGGAAGAAACGCTGAGAATCCTCCGTCCCAGCTGCTGCAGTGACATTATCTGTCCACTAGATGGAGACAGGCTGTAAAATATGAACATTTTTCCTGTTGTGATGAAATAAATTAAAGATTTTCTTATAAAAACAAAGCGTGCATGTCATCTACTGTTGTTAAATGTATCTTTTTTCTTCTGACTTATTAACTTTACGCTTGTTACATGGCAAACTGAATAATGTATTTAAATGTTCAACAATTATATATATTTAAATAATTTGAAGATTTTCTCAAAAACCCAATTCAGCCATTTGGTAGAACTTGATAAGCCTACATTACCCATGGTGCAACACTGACTGGAAATTAGTTTTTCCGAGAAAAAAGAAAAAAGGTTGTTTCATTGATTTATGAACGGCCAATTCAATTTAAGCAATTCATCATTTATATTGATTTAAATGACCATAGCTGACGAGTCAAAAGTGTTTTTGTTTCAGAGGGACATGAGCTCTGCTGGGAGGACAGGACAACTGGTGTCCTCCACTGGTCTGGACAAAGGAGACCAGAATGGAACCGGACGGTGGTGGTGGCAGCATCATTCTGCATTCTTGAAGAAAACGCCTGAGACTGGAGTGGAGGTTCCCCCCTTCCAGCAGGACAACTGCCCCAGAACATCCAACCAGAGATCTGACGGAGTGGGGAATTGTCACCTACATGGCCTAGTCAAAGTTCAGACTTAAATCCAATTGAGAATCTGTCCTGAAACCTGACAACTAGACCTCACAGGAGCAAAGAACTGGTTAAAAAAAAAAACCCCAAAAACAACTAGTGTCTCACTAGATGTGGAACACTGCTGGAAACTTAAAAGGTGTTTCTACGAAGCTTTGACTCAAAGCATGCCGCACTTTCCAGATTTTCATTTGAGCCAGGTGTCATTTTAGTTTCATTTTGCCATTACGGACCAAGCTGTGTTCTCAATAAAAACCGATGGATATTTCGGGTAGGACTGAGTGAGGCGCGGTATCACCACATCGACACTAGATGGCGCTGGATATCCAGAAATGTCGCAGCGGGGAGCCGGCTAATTATAGCACGCGATCCTGATTTAACAATTAGGTCATCAATTAAAGAAGTTATTTACTAGTAAATCCGTTAAGCAGGAGACTATCTGATGGTGAGGAAGTTAAATGAGATAGTTTAGTAGAAGGTTTGGTAGAACTAGTTTGTTTTCAGTTCTTAGAAGCGTTTTTAAACGAATAGGTCTGGTTTTAGCCCTGAGTTCGGACTGACAGGTGCAGCATCCACCTGTAATCCGCTTCTTTGTTCAGGGAGGTGGAGGCTGGGGGGTGTGGGTGTGTTGGCTGGAGAGGTGGAGTCTCTAAGTCTCCAGACAGGCGCACTAGACAGATTAGTCTCCTCCAGCCGCTAACCAGGACTCAAATCAGCTGCGGAGCGCAGACGGAGCTCCACGCCGGTTCCTGAGCCGGTCTTCCGGGGTAGAGGGGGCGGGTGGTGGTCTGGAAGAACCTGGATTCGGGTCCGATGGAGGCTGCCGTGCTGGGCCCCGCCGTCATGACGGACGTGGACTGCGGCAGCCTGAACGCCGAGCTGGAGGTGAAGAAGCTGCAGCAGCTGGTGCGGAAGCTGGAGCGGCAGAACAAGCAGCTGCGGAGCCGGGCCGGAGGCTGCCTGTCCGGGGGCTTCCAGCACTTCCAAGGCCCGCTGCTCCAGCCGTCCCTAAGCTCGCTTTCTCCTCCGGAAGAACCGCTAGATCATTTCGACCCGTACGCAGGGGAGGAGGAGGAGGAGGAGGAGGAGGAGGAGGAGGAGGATGCTTCGGAACCGTCGGTTCTGGATGAGTTGGAGCTTCTGGACCTGGAGTCTCTGAGCTGCTCGGAGGAGTCTGATGAAACCTGGTCAGTGTCGCCTCTTTGTTCACTAATATGACCATTTGTTGCTCTTCAGCCCTTCAGCAGCAGAGCCTGCTCTACAGCTTTCAGGCATTTTCCCAGATTCACATCCTGGAAGTTGAGTTCTAGCAGACCACCAGAACCACCAGAACCAGCAGAACCAGCAGGCTGCATCAGTGTCTCTCTAGGCCCATTCAGGCTCCATGATGGTTACATGTTGTCTCCATGGTTCCTCCAACCGTGGGGGCAGTAGAACCTACGTTTCATTTGAGCTCCATTAAAGACTTTCTGGGCATAAATGATTTATCTAAGGTCACCCACAGGTGAGGACTTTGAGTAGGCCACCTTGTTTTCAGCTTCCTCAGTAAAACTTTGTATCATGTTCAGGTTCTGTTGTCATAATTCAGAACTCTTCACACCGGGTTCAGCCGCTAACATTGAACTAAAAACTGATCAATAATCGTGATTTGTTGCTGCTTAAGAACTTGTCGCCTACTTCATGTAAGACATAAAATGATTGTTTTATGATTACCGTTTACTGCTAATGAAACCTGAAATTCTCACAGAATTTCTGATGCGACCAACATGCACACAGAGCTGTCCGGAGGGGAAGCCAAATCATACATGGAAAATTGAGTAGAAGGACAAACTGTGACGGGGAGCTACCAGTAGTCTTGTCCATTAGTAGGAATGTAATGATATGGAAAATCTGCATCGTGCTTATTGTGTTTGCAACCAACCTCATATTCACAGACAAATATTTTAGTTCACATTATGAAATGACTGAACATTACCAAGAACTTTGGGGAGTTTAGTCTGGAAAACTGTGGCTGTTTCTAACGAATTCTGTCCTGAGACGATCAGAGCTGTGGAATGAACTCTGCGTTATGATTCGCAGGTTTCAGTTTAAGCAGCAGTTCCCCTCTGAAGCTGTGACAACGTTGGCTCGATTTGGGCCTCAGGAAATACTCAAAATGAGGAAGAAGCAGATAGAGCAGCAGCTTCTTTATTTATTTTTAAACTTTGGTCTAAAGACCTGGAGGAAACGATCAATGAAAGTTAGTTTTCTACGATGGTGGGCTTTCTTGGGCTCTTGAACTCCTTTAAGATTTCCAGTAAACAGGAAATCCATTCCCGATGCTTCTCCTGCATGGATGTTTTTAGTCTTTGATTCAAATAAAATGATTAAATGAAACCAAACGGTTGTTTTCATTAGAATTACACCAACAGGAACAAAAACCAAGTTCCGTAACATAAGGGGAGCGTCCTTGTGGATCCATCAGAGAACGTGTCCCCAACTCGAAACGTAGTCCAAGAAAGAGCATACCGATCGGTCAAGTCCCAGTTTTATCCATGTGACGGACAAACCAAGTTGTAATTGATGTCTAAAGACTCGCTGCACGTCGTCTTCTTCTCTGTTTCCAGGTTGTACGTAGCATCGAAAGCAGGAGAGAGTTCAGCCGAGTCTCTCAGTCCGCTGCAGTGGTGCCGGCAGAACCTGGACAGCCCCAAGTCGGACGTGGAGGTCGCCAGAAGGTCGTTGTCTCTGCGACTGGAACAAGGTACAAACTGAACCTTTATCCTTAAACCTCTGGGTTTACGTTAAGAGGCTAAACTTAGCAATAGACATGATTCTTCTGTGTTGGCTTAGTTCCCCGGTTTGCTAAAACTCAAAACTCTTTGGTTCTCTCTGGTTTGTCTTTCTTCACGTCAGGAAAGTTCTGGGAATGTTCCAGGAAAACCAGGGACTTTTAGAAGGCTTTAACTAGAGATGCAGATGAGTTGGAAGTTCTAATCTGCGTAGGTTGTTGTAGGGTCTGGCTGTTTCAGAGCTGCTTGAATTTATGCCACCAACGTCGTGGCTGACCACTTTGAAGCAGATCAGTTTTCTGTTGACAGACAAGTAACAACCCATTGGGTTTGTAACTTGCATCAATATGAACGCGATTTAATTTCTGTGGGGTCCCTCATGGTTCAAGCCTCGCATCTCTGCTATTTGTATCTTCTGCTCCAAGGCAGCGCCGATGGAAACCGCGAAAAGCTTTCCATTTCAAACAGAGAATCCTCCATTTTACGAAAACAAAGACACTACTGATTTAAAAAGAAGCAGGATGCTATTCTTGCACTGCCTTGTTATAGAGAGCTTTATGTTCTTTTTCTGTTGTTGAAGTGAAGCACAGAAACGGGAGTTACTCGCTGACAAAGAGTGAAGTCTGTAAACTTATGAAATTTATCAAAATACCCCTTTGCAATAAACAGTTGCATCATAATGCATATTTCCGATCAATAGGAAGCAGGTTTGTTTTTCTGTGAGAACTTTAAGCTCTAGCTTCCATCTGACGAGCCGGAGGTCCGATCACCACAGAGAGCAGAGTGCCGTTAATCTGTCCACGCGTTGAACGGATCAGACCTCGGGTCACCTGACGCCGCGTCTGCTTACGTAACCCTCCGCCGACAGCAGGAGAAGGAAACGGGTTGGAGGAAGTCAAGCGGGAACCGTAAAGAACCGTCGATCTTGTACTAGTACAAGCGTCTCTGGTTTCTGCTGGTTTGGCTTGTAAACGGGCTGAAAAGACTCGGCGACGACACGTTCTCGGTGTGATCGTTTCGAATGCAAAGAGTTCACTAATGACAGATTCCTGGGAAATATGGTTTTTGATGACTACTGACTATTTTACCAAAAAAAAAGCCCAGTGTCAGTCTCCTCTGACCAAAGAAGGAACACCCTTCCTCTTTCCATTGTAGTGATGTTTTTTTTAAAAAATTTTTATGAATGTTTGCATGCTGGTTCACGTATAGACGTCGTCCCTGCGCGAGTGCGGGTTTCTCCAGAGGCAGCCAGCTCCGCTGAAAGCAGCTTTGTCCGTCCTCTGATGGGCGCTGAGCTGCTCAATAGAGCCGAGGGTGACAGACGCTGCTGGTGAGGTAACGGCAGCATGGTGGGGTGGGCGGGCGGGGAGAGACACAATAAGAGCCTGTTGTACTATGTTGAACAATGCAATCCACATCTTGATGTTTGTTTACCTTCCTCCCTCAGTCTCCAGGTGGCGTAGCTCCCTGTCGTCCCCTGGAACCCCACCGACCCGAGCCGCAGCGGCGTCTCCCCGCCCAGCCAAACCCTGCTCCACCCCACCGCCACCGACTGAAAGACACGGTAGCCAAACTGCTAGCTGCACCTCCACGAAATGAGCACTTCCTCTGGGATTTTATGTGATGGAACAACAGTTTGTCTTGTAGAACCTAGAAATTCCTTTAATAGAATCTGCCTGACAACAGGAAGTTGGCCACTACACACCGACACCGGGTCTGAAGGTTGTGACATCCATCGGAAAGGTTACGAGAAGCTTCTAGAACGAGTGTCAAACTCCAAGACCCACCATAGCTTCTTGTGTGGCTCTCAAGAATCCAGACGCCAAATTAAATCAATCAGTCGGTCCCCAAGATTTTAAAATCAATCAGCAGATTCCCACATTTTTTCCATAAACTGTCAACAACATTGGGTTTACCTGCCCAACGTTGGCAAAGTACAGATGGCAACATACTGCTTCTTCTACCAAAATACTTTGGTTCGTCACATAGAATTAATGTCGGTTACAGTCTGAGGTTGACATCCTTTGCAGTAGCAGCGTAATAAGCTCCTCTGTCATGTTTCTTTCCGTCCCTGCAGCCTCTCCTCTCCTCTCCTCCCCGCTGCACCCCGTCCTCCATCGCACCCTGAGCCCCTTGGGGAGGGAGCTGTCCCCTGTAGCTGAACGGACGCCCACCTTCCTCCCTCACCCTCCCAAACGAAGTAAGACTGCCCCCGACGGAACCGAAATGTGCAGGAAACCGGATCACACTCGGCTTTTTGCACCTTGCCAGACATAGAATGTTTGTTTGTTTTTATCGACACTGTGATTTATATGAACGCTGCCGGAGAGGAAGGAGAGGCGCATTAGTTATGGTGAAAGCCGGTGCTGGTGTCAGCAGAGTGGGCCCCACAGGGGTGTCAGGGTGCCGGCGCTTCCTACTGGGATAGCTCGGTTTTCGAGTCCTTCCCATATCGGCTCAACAGGGCCAAAAGGCCCTGACCCTGACGACTCTGATGGCTCAAATTAGCATCCCTTCTTCAATTGTAAATGTGGTCGTTGACCGTCAGGCCAGAAGGTAGGAGTGTGAATAGTCCATGTTGGGGGTGGGTTCGATCTATGATGGTATCTATGATACCTACAGGAGATCAGATCTCCTGTAGGTAATGCTCTTCAGTCTAGTTTTGAAGCATACATGAAGTGTTTTTGGAGAGATGTGACCTTTTGCAGCTGATCCATGATGTTGTGCTGCATTATCCAGGTCATTTTGCCAAATGTACATAGAGTTTGCAAAACATAGAATCTGTTTCAAAAAATATGCAAAGGTTTTTCTAAAAGAAATTAGCAATGTTTTTCTTTTAAATAAAGCTAAGAGGGTTTAAAATGACAGTTTAGAAATAAACTAACCAAATTAATTGTGTTGATCCACCTCAAAAAAATCATGCAAAAAGTGTAAGCAAAAGAAATCTGGGAGACTTTGCACATGCAAATTTGCATGCAGCCTTTTGTGCTGTGGAGGATAAATAGGTGACTGCTTCACCTATTTAGTTCACAAGAACTAATGGCATTTATTTCAGTCATAATCTTGCGGGGGGTGACCAAGGTTCCATCACTATGTGACAGCTGGTCAGCAAACCTGGCAAACATGATTGACATGGCAGCACTGAATGCACATGTGCTGTATCAGGCATGCATTGGGGTGCAGGAGAGACGGGCGGACTTCCTGGTTGAGCTTGCAAAAGAGTTCGGTAACTCTCATGTGAGTGAGAAGAAGGCACACAAGGAAAAACTGCTTCGGCAACAACCTTCCACACCCAGCTCAGGCAAAAGGGCGAAGTGTCAGGTCAACCATCGATGCAGGATGCGTGTCCTGAGGCTGAAACATCATCAGTGACCCCTCACACCCCCACCATGGACTGTTCTCCCTGCTGCCCTCTGGAAAGAGGTTCTGCAGCATCCGGTGCAGGCCCACCTGGTTCCGAAACAGCTTTTTCCTACTTGCCATCAGACTGCTGAACTCCTAGAGGCAGTTTTCCACCACTGCAACCAGCAGACCTGACCAGACCAGTTCGGTTCAGTCTGGTCGGTCATGGCCTCCATATTGGGTCTACAGCCGTATGGGCGATTGCAGCCCTGGGTGGATATTAACAAACCAGCAGCCATTGGAGCAGAATGAATTCTGCAGTCATGTGTTGTCAATGCTGGTCTCAATAATAATAGTACATCAAACCATCTAGAACCTCTAGAGTTCTGCCCTCTAGAATATTCCATCCTCTAGGTTTTAACAGACTTTGCCATCCTACCTCTCTTCAGGAGAATCGGGGGGGAGGGTTCTCGTCAGGTCTTTGTCCTCTTCAGGAGTTTTTCTCTCTCAAAGCTGTTTCTAAATGCAACTGTTTGAGAATTAAGGGTAAACCAAACTGTGCCGCGGCGCAGAGTTGGAGTCCAAGCTTCATATTTTCGTCTCGCAAAGTCACAGTCATTACGGGTCGACCTGTTGTGTTTGTGTGAAGGCCGCAGTCTTCGGCGCTCCACCCTGAGCCCCGAGTCGTCGGTGGACAGCGACCTGGGGACGTCGGAGGACGACTCCATCAGCCTCGGATACAAACTGCAAGATCTCACGGACGTCCAGGTCATGGCCCGGCTGCAAGAGGAAAGTAAGTATGAAAACAGTCAGGTGTTGGTTCAATCCAACAAGCATTGACCTGTGACCCCCATCAGGTGACAGGTCGGGCTCGTTTAATTTTTTTGTTTTTAAATGAAGCTATAGTGTACGGAGCACATATAAATTATAATATATGCCTTTAATAATGGATCATCATGTTTGCACATTTTGAATTGTCGAAGGTGAATATCAAAGTTTATTTCTGGTAAATAAACACATTTAGAAATGTCAGGTTTCTGGAAGAAATGTGTCAACAACTTGACACATTAAGTGAGCCCACACTGAGAGCTCAGACTTCCTGTCCAACATCAGCGTCTGACCTCAGAAATGAACTCTGGAAGGACAATGTTCTGATATGAAGTCTTCTGAACCCAGAAAGTCAAGTGACCCAAATCTTTCCCTAAACGTCAACAGTGTTTTGTTTTGGAGCCTTTAGCTTCACTTTGAAGAGAAAGTAGAAATGAGTTAAATGTTTGCTCATTTGTCCTGGTTCTGTCCTCCCCTCCTCTCCCGATCTAATAACATAACATCTAGATCTCAGAGCCCATCGCTACTTCAGCTTTATTAACCCCAGGAGGTGATAACTTTGTGTTTTCCGATTCCTTTTTAGTTTTTTTTCCCAGCCGTTTTCTTTGCGTGCTGCCCCTCATGTCGCCACCTGCAGGTCTACGGCAGGACTACGCCAGCACGTCGTCGTCCGCCCTGGCCGGCCGCCGCAGCCAGAGCTTCACCTTCCAGCTCAGCCAGCTCAGCGCCGGCCCCGACCTGGAGGAGGAAGACGAGGAGGACGACGAAGACTACGCCCTCCTGCCGCCGCCGCAGCCGCGCCTCACCCGCCTCTCGCACTCCCACACCTTCTGCAGCGTCCGCGACTGGCGAAGAAGCACCAGCTCCCTGTGCACCCCTCCTTCCACCCCCCCCACGCCGTCGCGCCCTTCCGCTGGCTCCGCCTACCTGGCGTCGCCGCCGGCGCTGCCACCACTGGGGCCGGGAGACCCGTATGGCATCGAGGCGCCGGGCTTCAACCCAGGATCAGGTGACCTCACTACTCCTACCCATCATCCTTCAGTCCTTTGATTTTGTCCCTCCAGTCTTCCTTGATTTTTCCTTATCTTCTTTGGTTTCCTCTTTTCTGTCTTCCAGCCTCTTCCTTTATTCAGTCAGTCTTTCCTTCCTCCCCTGTCTAACCCAGAATCAGTAAATTCATGCAGAACTTCAGTTTTTTTCCCTCATCTGTAGTAAAAGCAGGCCCTCTGTTTGGTATCTGATCCGTTTCCTGTTCCGTTCTGCCTCCTCGCCGTTCGGCTCAATAAAAGTCGTCTAAGCCTCTTGCGCGGCCCTCTAAGCCCTCGGCGCCGTGTGTCTCTGAAGGTTTGGTGGGATTAGCGTTGGGTGCCTCGTCTCCTCAGAGACACAGAAGATCAACAGATCCATGTTTTCTGTTTTCTGTCCCTCAACCATTTTGTGCTTCAGGCCACTTAGTAGTTTATTTATAGATGAAATCTGCTGCAGGTCACCTTTTAAAGGTTATTTCTGTTTGTCTTTATCAGATAAGCTGCGGAGGAGCATGCCTAACCTGGTCAGAGCTCCCAGCATGCCCAGTGTGCCCATTCCCACCTCTTCCAGTGCTGCTGCTGCTTCTTCTTCTTTGCTTCGTAACAGCCAGAGTTTTGATTCCTCCGGCAGCTTGGCTCGCCTCCAGTCCTCCAGTAAGACTCCAGTGCCGCCGATTCTCTGTCGTTCTGTGACAAACGGGTCAGTGTTCCGTTTCCTCCTCCGCCTCAGTCCCCTCTCCAGGCCAGCTTCAGAACCGGGTCCAGAGCCTCGGGAGCTTCTCCTCGCTGTCACGGCAACCACTGAAAGCCACCGCCTACGTCAGCCCGACGGTCAAGGGCCCGACGTCCGCCAGCCTCACGTCTCTGAACAGCAGCGGCATCCCTCTGCTCAGCAAACCAGCAGGCGGAGGCTCCGCCCGCGGCGGTCTGCCACGCCCCGCCTCCATCCTGGGCCCCACAAGCTCCAGCCCCCGCGGCAAGGTGGCTTTATCATCACGAAGGTAATGGAACCAGAACGTTGGTGTAGCTAAAAACATGGGCAAATGCACAGATATGACAGGCAATTTGAGCACAAAATGATAGAAAGTGAATATTATCACTCCGTCATAATAACAATAATAACAATCACTGATTATTGCCATCTCAAACGTACTCGACCTCCTGAATAGAATTTTTGCACAGACGAAAGCAGAGCAATGCTTCAAGAGACGCAGCTGAGAGCCAATTCCCCAGCCTACAGTTAAAGGGGCCACATTTTCATTGTAACTGAACCGAAACGCAATAAGCTGCCAAGCACAGGCAATTAGATGTTAAGGTTGTCAATGTCGAGCTGGCATAACTCGCCTACTTCCCACTTTTTCAATATTTTTTAAAAAAATTAAAACTTGTTCCTCACCTTTAAAATGTGAATTTCTTGGACTTAGTTATGTAGCTGTGATAGATGTGACAATTAATAGCAAAACATTGCGTCCCTTTTTCAGACTCTTTGTCATTTTGTCGACCAGCGGTTCTCCGGACTCAGTGCAAAGCAATATGGCGCCAGTGTGGCGTCCAGTCCAGTAATGTATATCGGTGCAACAGTTCACTGCTGTTTTTAAAATCCTGCTTTTTTCCCCTTTTGTTAGCAGCTAGTTGTGCTATCATGTTAGCTTGTTCAACAGGGACAGTTGAAGATTCAGTTTTAGGCTCCAAGGTTGCAGTTTTTTGTTTTTTTTCTTTAAAGTGATGGTGCTATAGCTAAAACGTATTTTGTAAGCTTCTGAAATGATACATCTTTTATGCTTCTTTGTAGCTTCCTTTTTCAGCTAGCTTTGCTGTAGTGCTAATGTTAACACCACAGTTAAAACATTAATTAGCATCTCTAGTTCTAAGAAATGCTAGTGGTTACTTTTCTAACTTTTGGAAACGGCTAGCTGTGCTCCAGCGCTTATGCTAGCTTGTACAGAACCATTAATGACACATGGATATTCAGTTTTATGTGATTTTAATTTCTTTTTTTTAAATTGCAGTCCTCCTCTAATATAGCGCAGGTTATTTTTATTATTTGTTTGCACTGCGATGACTAGAGTTCATAGGAATGCTAAGTTTCCCTGCTTGTCGAGAATCTTCACGCCCAGCTGGTTTAATATGATGGATATTTTTCCTCTTCAGTTTACTGACGCCTCCAAAGAGCTTGTCCACCTTCAGTGCCCTTCGCGACAGCGCCTGGAGAGACGGCTGCTACTGACGGCTGAGCACCCCGCAGGCCGGGGGCCGCGCCGTGGGCAGCGAGGCTTCGGACCTGAGATTCTGCGTCGGAACAGTCGGATTCTGTCTTCAATCGTATGCAGGATTTCTTCGGAGGACTCGGGTAACCTTTCTGGATCTGTGTGCGACGTACGCCGGTGAGTTTGGTGGTTTGGTGCCAAAAGCGAGCCGTTCTCCGCTGTGCAATAAGCCGCCGGCCGCTGGGTAACGCTGACGCTAACCAGCAAAGAGGGCTGCCAGTTTTTACTATATGAACCTCTCATACTGTTTTTATTAAAATATTTATTTTCAATAAAACCGATTTGACTAATCTGGTGTAGTTGCCAGTAATGCTGCTAAAGTGTAATAAATCCCTGTAGATTTGGGCACATTTGGTCTAATTTTTAGAGTATTATGTATTGGTGTAACACCTAACTGACTGCATATATCTGTTTGACTGATTGCAATTTTTAAAGTGTAAATCGCCCAAAATGAAAATATGGGGAATGTCTCACTGTGGTGTCACCAGACTTTATGCATATTCCCACTGATCTTGTTGCACTTTGCCAGAAATCTCACAAATGTATTTGTTTACTAATGTTTGCACTCTGAGACTCAATCTGGTGGATTTAGATAAAAAAACTAAAAAAACACACTGATCAAGATGTTTTTTTGTTCAAGATCTAACAATTGTACACTTTTTTTTTTTTTTTTTTTAAATGTAGCACTTCCAGTTTGTGTAACTTGGTCCTTAATCGACGTTTTAAAGGGCACATCTTTCACAATTTACACTGTTTTTTGTTACTGTGAATTTTACTAAAACTTAATAAACTCAATATATTTGGCAACAGTTCTGAATGTCTTTTTAAAAAATCACAAAATATGAAATTGTCAGTGGATTTGACAAATGAGAACTCATGATCAAGGTGTTGAAATGGTGTCAGATGCCACCTAGTGGTGGCTTTCTTACATCACTTCCATCCTGATCAGCTTTATGATGGAATAATCGGACAGGGTTTTGTTCCATCACTTTGAAATATTTTGTACATATAATGCTTACTGTTTCCCTTTAATAATCTTAAGATGCTTTTAAAGAAAATACATTCATGTCGCTGATTTGGACATTGAAGAATTTTCTAACTCCCTCAGTTGACGCACTTATTAGAACTTGTGCAAATAAGCTTTATTTATTTATTTATTTATTATTATTATTATTTTGTATTTATATGACCGGGTCCAGATCACAGCGAGTTGCATCAAACACTCTCGTGGGCGGAACACTGCCCCCGTGTGGACAGGAAGTCAAAATGCTCCTCATAAAGCTGTTGCAGAATGTTTATGAGAGATGAAAACCTGTAATATGGTGTTGGATATTTTTTGTTATTTTAGTTTAGAATTACAACTAAAAGTTCAAACAGGTTTATTTCTTTATTTTTGTCTTCAGCTATATTTGGTAAACAAAGGGTGAAGAATCCGGGTCGATTCTGTTGCATAAAACCCTTCAGAATAAGAGTCAAAGATCCATTGCTTGATTTAGCATTTCTAAATCATATAATGAATCAGTTGACAGAACAATTATTAGCCATTTACTTTATTGCAGTAATATTTCATTTTAAAGAGGAAACTTAACTATAAGAGGGAAAAACACATCAATGATGAGGTAAGAGCTTCTATCTTATCAAAGATCTTGTTTAGTCAAAGACGCCTCACTATAAATGTTTTTTTCACATAACTCTCCTCATGGAGATCCACTAAGTCTTACCACAGTATTTTCTGGTGATAATTGACACAAGTTAAAATCTGTCAGCCTTATGAAAAACATGCAGCTTATAGAATATAAAGTAGGCTGCTTCTGTTGCGTATGTTAGTCCTACGTGACTGTTTCCAGTGAATGATGTTTTGAAACATAACTGGGGAGTCAAATACGAGACTGAACAAAAAAACAAATCACAAAAAAATAACCGGAAAAAACAAAATAAAAGGAGACAAACGATAAGAACAATAATGATTAAATCAACTGTGGAGAAAAATAAAAACAGAAAAAGAATGAGGAGGGAAGGGGAAAAAAAGTAATATAGTTTTGGAAAATAAAATGTAATGTCATTGTTGCAGGTCTCCAAGTTAGAAAAATTACACATTGTATACGAAACATTTTGTACATGTAGGTTAGCTTTATTTCAGTCGGCTAGTGAGGCATCTGTTCATGTCAGACGATCTTCGAACACACGCCCAGCCTCAGCATCAGCGCATCTTTTTTTTTTTGTTTTTTTTTTTCACGCGCCTCTCCCCTCCACCCTCGGCCCCGCGTGACGCGCACAAACACAGCCGGACCTCCCGATCCTCGCGCTCTCCGCTCGCGCCTGCCTCGTTATGCCTTTGATCCCCGCCGGCCTGCCGCCATGTCCGCTGCCGATCGCTCCCTGCCGCCGCTGCTGATCCTCTTGCTGCCGTCTTCGCTGCTGATCTGCCTGGATGGACCGCTGAGAGCGGCGGCGGAGGGCGGAGGCCTGTCCTCACCCTCATCTCCGCTCGGGGACAATGGCGTCCCAGCCGCCGTGGGAGACACCTCAGCTACAGGTAAACATGAGCAGATGATGCCAGGGCAAACCCAGAGAAGCAGTGTTTTTGTCGGGAGACAGAATAACGCTCCACAGCAGTTCCCTCATTATTAACCCAGAGCTGCTGACCTGGAGCCTCGGTGTAAACGAGGCCCCGGTGGATTGGAGGTGAAGCTCCTGGATCTTGTGTGTGTCGGTGTAATTTTCCATCGTCTCAGTGAACGATGGAACACAGAGTACAGCTTTTAGACAACTTGGTGACTGAATATTTTTACCGTCAGATCTTGCCATACTCTCACCTCATCACTTTTTCATGGACCTTGCATCTCATCACACATGCAGCTCTGATCTCCTCCTTGCTTTCTCCCCAGAAGCCCAGTTTTCCCTGAAGGTTCTGGTGAGAGACCTGGTGACCCGCCGGCCCCTGGCCGGGGCCTCCGTGGACGTCTACCTGAACCACACCTCGAAGAGTTCAGCCCGGACGGGGGAGGACGGGGAGGTCCTGCTCCGGGTGCCCTACAATCCGGGTGTTTGTTTGACTCTGCTGGGCAGTAAGGAGGGGTATGTACCCACCCCCCTGCCCTGGAGCACCACCAAGAGACCAAGTGAGTTTCTCACAGAGACGGTACATTTAGGAGCACCTTCCATGTTATTTACAGTAAAGTCAGCAGAACCCTCAGCCTCCCTCACATCTGCATTATTCATGAGCATTACCGTGACAACACACAAGATGCGCTCCGCTTATTTTATTGACTCCATCGATGTGTCATCGGACCATCTTTGTTCTGCTCAGAAACAGGGAGGCCGGGGGCTCCTGATGGGACAAAGGGCCCCTCTCTATTGTTCGTCTATGGGTTTGGCAATGACACAGCAGGAAGGTGGCGGCCTAGATGGAGGATGGAGCAGGTGTTTTATGGTTCTTGTTTTTCAGAGACACCTCCCCTTTGTGCTTGTGATCCAAACTGGGGAGTCCTAGGAAGACAATGAGGACGCCATCTAGTGTCTAATGTACACAATTACATTTTTGTTTGTCATTTTTTTCCAGGCCTATCCAGCACCCTGCTAATGTAGTGTTTTTGTTCCTATTACATGTGCTGCGAGGTACATACGCCTTAAATGTAAAATTTTCTCTCAAACGTGTTGTTGATCATAAGCATTTTTGGTTTTATTACAGTTTTCTCCGCTGTGACGCTGCTGCTGCTCCCTCACAGTCAGGGAAACATCTGGCTGTTTGAAGACTCAGTACTCATCACCAGGAACTTACCTGGTAGGTTCACCTTCATCTCAGTGAGAAAATGTACATAAAAACACATATTCAAAAATATTTTTTACTCGTCATCTTTTCACAGACAGCTCATCGCAACCCAAGGCCAAGTTCCCCAAGAACCTCCTCACCGTCTCTGACAAAAGCAACATCTCTTCACTGATGGCGTACCTGACTGTGCCACAGCACAGCACAAAGGACTGCACCCCAGGGATCATCAGCAGTAAATCCGGTAAGTATTTAATTTTACTCTCCAAGTCTCGTCCGAACCTAGAGATTTGAAATTCTCAAGAAATCTTTCCAGTGCTCAGAAGCGTCGAGCTGAAGGCGGTAGCGGCCGTCAGCATTCAGTTGCACTCCGGCAGCGATGAGCTTGAGGTCCGAGGACCCATCCAAATCAGCCTGCCGCTGGAACACAACACTCACTTGAGATCCTCAAACACAGTACCAGCCTGGGCCTTCAACCTGAAAACAGGTAGGAGTAACACTCTTTGAGAATATCAGAATGCACGAGTGACATAAACTTGACTACGTGAACCGACGCTCTGTGAAGGTGCCTGGGAGAATCACGGTCTGGGAATAGTTAAAGCAGTTGGTGACGAACTGGTTTGGACATACACCGCATCCCATCTGGGCTACTGGATCGCTGCCCCCCACCCTTCGGCAAAAGGTACCTGAGCTGTGATCTCTACGTCACATAAAAACATGTTTTACACTCCTTCACCACCGTTTAATATTTTAGCCATTTTCTAGCCATTACTGATTTCTTGTCTCGTTAGACAGAAAGAGGTTTTGAATCTTTGCTCAGTTCCATTGATTGCTCATGAATCTGAATTTAAAAAATGTGATTAAATAAGGCGGTAAACACCTTTTCACACCTCTGTAAACACAGTATCTGATACCAGGACAAACCTGTCATTTCACTTGGTAGATTATTTGGGATACGTAAGTTCTATGGACTTCATCTCTTACCACACCTATCTTTTGGTGGGAATACTGGGAGGAACTCTTGCCATAGTGATTGGATTCCTGTCCTTGCTTCTCTGTCATTGTGGGTAAGTAAGAAAAACACTCAGTTCTAGTAGATACAAATAAAGGTTGCTCAGTGTCCAGATAACCAACCCGATTGAGTTTTGCCGTTTCCACATCCAGCAGTTCCCGTCGAGAAGCCACGAGGAGGAGAAGGGCCCGCTTTTCCAAACTCACTGTAGTAAAAAAAGACCAGACGACCTCCACCCACACGGAGGAGGGTTTGCTTCTCCGATCTGGCGACAACAGCCTTACCTCCTGCAGCGTTCGGTGCGAACCTTCATCTACACCCAGACACAAAGCCAACTACAACATCTACGTGGAGGATCCAGGGAGTCTGACCGCAGCTCCTCCTTACGACAATATCGCTTCAGATCGGATGAAGGGGACTCGGCCTCCGCTGCACTACATCAACAACCAGGACGTGGCTCGGATATGTGAGAAAGCAGAGCAAAATCGGGCCAATGTGAACTCTGACGACTTCTTTCGAGACAAACCGGTTCACATCTACAACCAGCCGGTGGCGATTATTCAAGCTCCAGAGCTGTTTGGCACTCAGGAGCAGCAGCTACCAGGCTGCAAGGCTGCCACTTTCCCCAGGAACGGAGCCGAGTACGACCCTCATTCTGAGCCTGCAAGCAAAGACGACTACACCCAGACACTACCCAAAGTCCACTCTCAAGGTGGGAGCAGTCCACGGCGGGGAAATCCGGATGAGCCTCATTCTCTGGAGACACCCCCACCAGGACAAGGTCCTACTGCTGGTGTCTGGGGGCGCTACAGTAACCTCCTGGAGTCCTCCGTATCTGTGCCAGGGACTCTCAACGAAGCGGCCGGTATGGAGGCCTTCAGCAGCGGCCACAGCGGCGAGCTCCAGGGGATTTCTGAGCGCACCTTACTGGAACTGACTCGCGGCAAGTTGTCATCGGCTCACCCCAGGGCTTGGTTCGTGTCTCTGGATGGAAAACCAGTCGCCCAGGTTCGCCATTCCATCATCGAGCTCCAGAGTCGCCACCGGCCACCGAGCAGCAACGACACCAGCCTGGATTCCGGCGTGGACATGAACGAGCCCCTGCAGAACACCCGCGACAGGCCGTCGACGAGGGGCTCCTCACTGCCGCATCACGGCAGAGGCGGCCGTTACGGCGAGGAGCAAGACCTGAGCAGCAGCGAGAGCGGCACCACGGCCACTTGTACGCCAGAGGACCCTTCCCTAAGGAACATTCTCGACGGGAGCAGCGGAGCTATTCCCAATATTCCCGAAGAGCGGGATGGGATGGATACATCCAGCGCTCAAGAGGACAGCGAGTCGAAAGGTACGCCGCCACCTCGACGACTTCGGAAGGCGAGAGAAAGAGGGAAGGCAGAGAAGAGAAGCACCAAGCACGTCCGGGAGGGAAGACCTTTGACCAAAAGAAGTTAGAGCTCGTGATTGGAATCACGTCCTCAAATTTGTGTTTACTTGGGCATCGTTGTCGTCGAGTCCCGCGATTGTACAACTTTGCCAAAGAAAGCATAAGCCGACTGAAGAAGCGCGGCACATCTACGATGTTTCACATGGAATCCTGACGCAGGTGTCGTTTAACCCTCTCGTTATGTTGCGGGTCAAATTGACGCATTTTAAAGGTTAAAAATCTAAAGAAAACTGTTAAAAGTAGTTGTTTTTTTTACCTGTTTGGAACTTCTTCTGCTTGACTTAATAAGCATAAAGAGCATACAAAATGAAGATGAGTTATTTTATGTAGTTTTAACCCCCCACACAGACTGACACAGAGCAGTCAAATGTAGGTTCCCAAAGGGTCCAAAGTGATACTATTTGTTTGTATGCTACTCTGAAACTAATTTCATCTGATACACAGACACAAATATTGCACACCCTTTCCTTTTTCTCTTTACCTCACTGTGAGAAAGCAGGAGCTGAGAAGCCTGTTCTGTTGTCATGAGCAAATTTGATCCATGTTGAGCGGACACAGAGGAGTGGGCAAACATACAAATATTCTCTTTAAGGGAAACCTTAAACATTGCCACACGATGTAGTCGTTTTCACATTTTCAGAATCCTTAAAGGTGAGGGGCTAACATACCGCCCTCCCCCTCAACATGTTGTGCTCATGAACAATTTGCACAAAAGTGTTGAAATGAGCACTTGAAAGGACCAGGAAGAAAGAAAGACCCTTTACTACTATGCTACCAAAGGAGGAGTAGACAACTTGGACAAGATTACTAGGTCACAGGAAGTGAAAAAGGAAAAAAAAACAAAAACATTTTCATGTATAACCATTGATTTTTCTTTGTAGGTTTTCCTAGTGGATATTAGAAAAACAAAGAAGTAAATATTATCTATCTATCATCAAATTTTGATTGAAATTGTTAGCAATAATCAGATGTAAAATTGTTTTGGGGAAAACATTTGAACATAACGGAAGGGTTAAAAGGTTTCTGCACCTCATTCTCTCATTTCTTGAAATCTGAAGATCACCAGCGAGATTCTTGAAGGCGTAACCATTCCCAGTGTTTGCATTACAGACGGTGCCTTTCTTACTGCCCGTAGTCACAAAATGTAATTTGTTTCCTTGTATTTATTGAAAATCTGAATCTGCAGGATGGACAGTTGCACCTATCCTCACCACAAATGCCTGCTTTAAATTTAACAAGCTTCCCTAATTCTCGGTATTCTCACTCGATTGTTGAACACACTGCCTCAAGAGGACTGCAACGACTAATATACACAAGCACAGAGCTGCCACATTACGTTCACACGTGATATACGATATTTTAGGTCTACAGTTGCTTTTCTTTGCATGAAAATGAATGTTTCCTCTAGCGAGTGAACACAGAGTATAGCTTTTAGACAACTCGGTGACTGAATGTTTTTACTGTCAGATCTTGCCATACAGGGCATACTGTAATTCCAACTCTGGGATTTTTACTCAACAGTTGGAGAGGAGCGAAAGAGCCAATATTAGTTTATTTCCAAGTTTAGAAATGTATTCAGGGGATCTACCTTAATGGGTCTATATGCTTTAACGTAAAACAGGTTTCACTTTCATCGCCCACCGATCCAGCCAGGATACTTTTAGGCCAGGATCTCGATACGTTTTTCACGTCTTTGTGCACGATTGGCCATCAAACGGAGGGTTGAAGTCGACTAAATGTTTTGATGCTTTTCAAGGGAGTTAGTCACACACCTTTGTTTGCGAGTCGTTGAAAGCGAAAGCCGACGTCTTTCCCGTCCGTCACTGCCGCGCAAATTCATGCAAACGCACATCTTTGCGGTAGTTGTTGCGATAAACTGGGGGAGTCGTAGGTTTGCTGAAAAGACCCAGTCTGATCTGACTTGTTAGCCAGGTGGTCAAAAACAGCAAAGGGAAAAGGCGTCAAGCCTCTACTTGGGGAAAACTGCTGGCTCTGAGGTTGGTACCAGAGTTTGAAAAAAAAAAGAAGGTGTCAGACGTGTAATTTATGGACTGGTAGCCACCGCTATTACGCCTTTGGTCAAAAATACTGAACAAAACTAAAGTTCCAGGAATCGCTGCAATAAGACTATACGCTTGTTCATCCTGTCATTTTCATGTACACTTATAGGGCAGGCCAAAAGTCTGGAAGTACAAAACAACATATTGATATACTTTGCGATAAGATAGCATAAAGAGACTTTTTAATTAGAATGTGTTTTGCTATATTTATCAGGTGTTTGGATCGAGCTGTGGTTTTCTCGAAAATAATTTTGGAAGAAAAGCATTAAACAGAGTTGTTTCCAAACTTTTGGCGTGTCTGTATATTCAGATAAATACATAAAGGACCAATAGCATCAATTTAAGATGGAATCCTTAAAAGAATTAAGATTCCAAACATGTAGCTACCGTAACACTGTCATCAGTCCTGGGAACAACTGGCCTCGGTCCATAAAGTGACGAAGCCTTTATGGACTTCGTCCATATGTTTTGAAATCGAACAGAATAATTCTCACCACAAACAAATATTTCTTGCAATTCAACTTCACCTTTATAGTCTTCCATTATAGCTCTACAGCTACTTACTTTTAATCACGATCGATGCTCGATTCCGTGTATTAAGTGTTGGCTTTTATACGTAGATACCATTTTCCGTGAGCAGTAGTTTAACGACGTTATCTTGTTTGTTTTGGTTTTTTTTGGTTTCTATTTGAAAGAAGGCGGAACGATCCACTCACGTTGTGTCGCCGTGACTTATTTTAAGGTCGTCTCAGTGGACGGAGCCTTCTAAGACACGTAGCTCAATCACGAATATCATCAGCTCGAAAACGCAACGTCTCCTTGCTTTTTCGGCGAGACGAGAAGGAGTTTTCAACACTTTGTGCAAATATTGTCATCGAGTACAACAAACCTGTCGTCGCTCTGGTTTTTGTAGCGATCCAGATGAATGTAATCTGTACTAAATATGCCGTACAGATCCATCCATCGTCACGCCCTTTGGTTTCTTCCGAACGGGCCACCGCTTGTGTTTTTACCTTTGTAGTGCTGTTAGTGTTGTTGTAGTTGCATCTTTTGAGAACTTGCTTAATAAACTTACTTCATACCAAAATACTCTAAATGATTTTGACTGATTTAATAATTAGATTAGAACACATCGAGTGAAAAGTGCAGACATCCTCGTCTGCTATTATTGTTTGTTTATGGAAAATCCGGTCATTCTCAGCTCCAAGCCGTCTCCCGTCGCGTCTCTAACGGTCTCCTCGTCCGCATCTTTCGGATGCACTTTGGCTTTCCTGGCGGCCATGCCGCCTCGGGTCTTTTTGAGGGTATTCGGCGCTAGACAACTAAAAGACGAGCCGTCCATCGGCACCTCCGAGTTAGGAGCTCCACACGCAGGAGAGGGTTTGGTATTTTGAGCGAGCAGCGCTATCCCAGGGACAAACAGGTCTTTCAGGCGGTCTTCCTGCTGCGGGACGGAGGCGACCTCGGGAGAGCTCTTCCTGTCCGTCGGTCTCTGACAGTAGATGACATATCCGTCTAGGGGACAGGAGCGTGACCTCAGGAGGATCTGGTCCACACAGTCCACGTGAAACTGAGGGAACAGACGACAAAAGAGTATTAGAACGTCTTAAACTTCTTCACGTTTTGACATATTACGACCCAAACGTCAGTTCAAGTCACCGGGATTCTCTGTTTGTATCGTGATTTGCCACAAAGATCATTCTTATGACGATGATAAATATTTCTACAAGTTTAGTTTGTAGAGTTGAAGCTTCTGAAATGGATATTAAAACATTACACCTTTACTGTAGCTTGTTTCTCATCTGACTTGTACTCAACCATAGATGGTGGAGTCTAGAAAGGGACGCCAGGGAAAACATATCCCAGTTTTAAAGTTTGAAAACACCGGCAGGGAAAGCAGGAAGAGCGCGCGTACCTTGTGTTGACAGGGAAGAGTTCGGAGCCTCTGACCCAGACCGAATCCCCGCAGGCAGATCCGACACTGCATCCCCTCATCCAGCAGCCGAGAGCCGCGCCTCACCACGGCCGCGGGGACACGCTTCAACACGACGTCCGCAGGAGGCTCCGCCGGAGCACTGAGGAGAAGACGGCAACACTTGGCAACCACGTGAGCACTGCAGGAACTAAATCCTTCCTGAACGCACCTTCCATCCTGTGGCTCTGGATCCAAGGAGGAGCCCGCAGACGCAGGAGTCCACTCTTCTTTTCTGGTCTGTTTCAAGCGGAAAAGGTGGTTTCGTTCAGAAGCCGTTTAGGTCGCAGCAGTGCGACTGGCTGAGGTTACCTTTCTCGTAGCAAGAGGATGCTGCGAGTGGCTGCCTTGCGTTGCGCAGGTCTCACAGAGATACAGAGAGCTGCAGAGGCAGCATCTGCAAAAGACACAATGAACTTTTTTGATCTGCTTTCTGTCATAAGATAAATGCTATTTTCTGTCAGAGCATCAAAACGAGAAAACCGGTCCGGTTTCCTTTTACTTTAAATTCCCTCAGTGGAATCAGAATTGATGCCGGTGCCAGTTCAGGATGGAGAAATTGAGAAGAACCAACCAGGACTCTGAACTCTAAATGAGGCTCACCAGAAGAGTCTGGCCTCTTCTCCTCCTGCTCTGGAGCTTGTTTTGGTGAGTAAAAGTTTGAGGCGGGGATCAGAAGACCAGGTACGTTTGGGGTTCCCTCTACATATTTCTGGTTTACCAGGTAGGTAGGTCGGTGAGACTTTCTGTTAACTAAGGATAGCAGAGGTTTTTTTCTTTTTTTCCTGATGACAGTCAGGCCCCGTTTAGTTTCTCTGATTTGCTTCAACCCAACTCTCTCCCTTTCTCTCCGACAGTTGGACTTTATTGGCAAAGCAACCGTCTTTCCCTGAGACTGTTGTTTTATTGTGGTTGTCGTGTTTCACAGGCGTTCACACTACTGACACACCAACCTGATTACATTTCCTGACGACGGTGAGCTCAGATCGGTCGCGACGGTAAAACACGTTCAGTCGGCACTAACATGGTTTGACTGCCGGTTACTAGCGCGAAGGCTCCATATTGAAACCCGATGCTGCGGCTAAGATGGAGTTTCCTCAGACGTGTGGTTCTTTGGTACCGGTGAGTCTGCGTTACCTCTGGTTCCAGTCGGCTTTTGTACCGTAACAAACACCACCATAGCAGCTAGGTGGTGTTTGCTTCCCCATCCTGTGCCGAGTAAATTGGATGAGTCTCTTCTAAGGTGGGCAGCCTGGCTGCAGGAGCGTCGCTTCGGTCCAACCCACCTGTAGCAGGTCCCGGTGACCGGGCCCACTCTGCAGCTGCAGCAGACCACTCCCAGGTGTCTCTCTGCTCGCTCCCTCTCAGCAGCCGTGAAGAGCCGGGCCACGTTCTTTGCCTGCTCCTGGAGCAGCTGCAGGGAGCTGAAGCACTCCCTGCACAGGGGGCACCGCAGCATCTCCCGGCCGTCCGACAGGCCCTGGTGGTCGGCCCACACCTTCATGCAGGAGATGTGGACGCTGTTACCGCAGCCGTACCTTACGGGGACAGACGGAGGGGCGTCAGTACGTCGCATCCCAGAAACCGAGGTAGACGTTCCGGTTGTCAGAAACCGCCGTGACCCAAACCCACCTGCAGTAACACACGGGCTGTTTTTTCTGCAGCAGCCCCTCCAGACAGATGGGACACACGTCCCGGTTCTGAATCTCTTTCCGGCAGATGACTCCGGTCTCTTGTCCTGGAAGGCTCTGATGGGGGGTCTCAGCAGCAGAGGCTATAGCCTGGTGTGAACCCTGGAGAACCTCCAGCAGCTGGCGCTCCGACAGCCCCGCCTGAAATGCATCTGAAGCGGAAAAACACGTCAACGGCCACCGGATGTCGACCCGTCATCAAAACTAGAAAAGGTATTCAAGGCAGCAACGCTTACACTGGTGCTCTCTGGGTAGCCGGAATTTCCTCAGTAAAAGCCTGGAATCACAGACATCTTTAAATCAATGTAAGAGTTAAAAATATTTGTATCTTTTTGTAAGCAAATATAATTTAGTTTTTAAGTAATTGCAGACCGCCAACTTCTGCTAACTAGTAGGTTTGCATGAAAATATCTCTTTACCTGGTGTGAACCAACAGAATATGAATAATTTCTGCGATTTCAGGAAAAGAAGAAAAATCAAAATATTGGTAGGACTTTACTTGGAAGTCCTACCAAAATAAAGTCCATGTTTTACGACAAGGATGTGTCTTAAAAATGACACATCAGGAACACGAAGGGAATCTTTATGAATGTTTATGATTGTTTTCATGAAGTTGCATTACATTACATTAAAAGTGTTAGTTTTTACCAAACGGCATTTCATGACAACAGTCATAAATGTTCAGGAAGACTGCATCATGTTAGTTACCTTCCTTTTGTTTACGAAAGTGTCATGTCAGTCTTAAGCACACCCCTTCACAGTAAAGTGTTACCAAAATATGAAATGCTAGTTTGAAAGTCGCTGGCTCAAAACCTGGACAACATTTGAATGAAATTGCGGCGCAAACTGTGTGACGGTGATACCAGCAGATGTGTTTGCACGGCTGCTGCTCCCTGGCGAACGTCGGACAGGTGCACGTATGCCGCTCGCCCAAGCACACCTGGACAACAAGAGGACACGATGGATCCTATGTGTCCCCGAAGTCTCTTGAGAGGACCCCGACTGTCCCGAGGCGACCGACCTTAAAGGTGGCCGTCTCTCCGTCCTCCCTGAGCAGGAAGGCGGTCGGGCCGAAGGACCGCAGAAGGAACACGGTGGAGCCGAGGGCTTGGTCCTGATGGGAGCTCACCGTGTCGCTGGGAACGTTCCTCCAGCCGGTTCGCCTGGACATCCTGACGCTGATGGATGTACACCAGAACATTATGGGAAACGGTTAGAACCAAACTGTTTACAAGGAGCGATAATGTGTTGCAACAGTTATGTATCATTATAGGATGGACTACAGAGACCAGTGTCACTCTTTATCATAGATGGACTAAAGAACCTATCTGTTTGGTTCTTTTGTTCAGATTTCTTTGATCTTTATGAAAAGTAAGAATTACAGAGAGACACATATATGTCAACCTGTAAAACTACCATCACTCCCCCCAAAAAAGAAAAGAAGAATACTTTTGAATTACAAATGTATTAATTTTATTGTAGGGACACATCTCATTCACTTCACCTGTTAATGCTGTAATATTTTTGTTTTATTAACTATTCCTGCAGATGATTGATATTTTTCTTGTAGCTTTCATTAAATGACCTACTTTGATCTCTATTTGGTTTTTCATTTGGTTATGAAAACTCTAAAACAGCGCCCCTCATGGTGGCAGCGCCTTACAGCAGCTCTGCCGGTTCTGATTCTTTTCTTTCCCTAGACTTTAGTTCATTTTCTATCTGAATCGTTTCTTTTTGGACCATTCCTCACTCTGAAAGCTACAAACTAAGAGCATGAATCATTCCAGCGGATAAGCGTCCAGAATCAGACAGTTGTGACGCATCGAAATGCCCGAAGCGACGTTGTTAATTTACACCCCGGTTCAAAGCAACAGATACAGCGAACCGTTTGGATATGAACTGCTTAAATGAATACAGAAAGAAAGTACTTCAATTTAAAGCGGATAACCTAACCTGTTTGGGCACGAACGTCTCAGAAAGTAAGCTGAGATGTCCTGTTTTGCGCCACAACGATGAGACTACAGAACTTTACAGTCGAACCGACTCGGAGATCCTGTAGGCATGGTAACGGTAGATTTGTGCGTTTGACCGGCAGAGGGCGACATTGTCCAGAAATGGAAGACGCCCTTCCAGTTTGATCCATTTTCTGCTGCTTGGAGATGAAACAGCAGTAAAAAAAAAAAAAACAACACAAACTTTCTCGTTATTTGAATATTTGAAAGAAAATTAAAAATATAAAAACAAAGCAGGTCATTCAGTTCAAATGAAATTCAAAATTGCTTTATTGACCCTCAAGGGAACTGAATTGATATTCTTTGCATGTACCATGCATGTTATTTATTTGTTCAATGATTGACTGAGGAAACGGCAATCTAGAAGAGCAGAGCTGCGATCCGGTTTGTGTGAATCGACTTATTTTATTTGGGCTCTCATCATAATTGAAACAAACCAAGCAAACAGAACAACAAAAGGTAAAGATGGACGGCGGAGATGGAGATGGTGAGCCTGCGGCGGGGGCAGAACTGGGCAAAGGTTTATTTTTCTTTCCAGTGCAAACAACCTGATGGTAACAGAACAAACAACTTTTAATTTGGGTGTTTCCTGATTGTTGAAATTGATAAATTGAAAAAAGAACAGATTCTCAAAGATGAATCACATTCCTATTCTACTTCACATCTAAACACAGGAACTGAAAGACAAATCAAATGACTTCTAAAGTCTCTGTAAACTAAAACTTATCATCCACTTTTTGATTGAAATAGAAAGGATTAATTGTGCCAATGGAAATGACTGAATCACATGAATTTATTGAGAGAGGTTTCAAAGTATTTCTAAATAAAGTACCAAGAAATTCTTTGCTTTTCACTGCTTTACAACTTTTCTTGCAAGTGAACTTCCTGATGTGTTTCACAAAAACATCTACCAAATGTGATTGGATTTCCATCCACTCAAATGAGTCATTAGGAAAAATGACTCATTTCTTCCTGCAGACATATAATACTATCACACTAATACTATCATCTTCCACTAAATCCAACCGCATGACTGCAGAGGCCGATGAATTCCAGACGGGTCGTCGGCACGTTCCAGCTTTGGGACGGACTGGGTCGGACACAAAACACCGCTTGGCCTGCTGGCTTTTAACAAAGCTGTATTGTTGTAAAGGTGCCAAAAGTAAATATGACCACCAGCCTGAAGTGTTCCTACGAAACAACATGGATCCCTGCTCACATCGATTGTGTCGTACTTTTACACCGATATCCAAATGTTGAACCTTTATACTACTATGGCACAGATACGTCTGGTTTGCAACTGCTTCAGGTTCTTAGTAGAGATGAAAATTATGTTCATTAATTTGCACTGTTACATTTGTCTTAATCGGTGAGCAGAAATGAACCTTTACTGCCTGAATTGATTTGAAAGTCCATTTATATCCATTAATTAGCACAAGCTAGTGCACCAAAAAGAGACATTTTCTCTGAAAACATGCTAATTTTACGATCAGCTGTAACGGCTGTTACAGTGGTTCTAATTCTCGGTATCTGTAAAATATGCTTTAAGGGGATATAAAAGCCACTCAAGCTGCTTAAATCCTGAAGGAACAGATTTTTACGTTTTGACCAACCTGCTGATGCATTTAACAAATACATTAGATTTTTTTTAATCCTGTTTATACAGTTGAACATTAAGTTCATCCGAGGAACGCTCACAATGGTCTCTGAGATCTTTTCGATGGCCAGAGCAACAAACAGCGTGACGGTGAGCTTAATGGCCGCGGTGAAAAACGTGCTGCTGGCAGTGATGGCGTTCCCCAGCAGAGTGTAGGCGGCGAGCGTCGCCAAAACCGTCATCTCGCTACTGGCGAAGGAGGAAACCGTGTTGAGTCCTCGCAGGTGGGAGCTCTTCAAAACCTGCCACGTTTCTTTCCTGGAAATATTGGACACAACGCCAGGAGTGAAGGCTCGAAAACTCAGCTGGTAGATATTACGAGTTAAAGCGAAATCGACTGAATCAATAACAGTCTGACAGGCTTTCATGAAGCCTGTAGTGATTCTACAGGCTTCGGGTTT
The DNA here is from genome assembly GCF_003331165.1 of Xiphophorus hellerii. Classification (NCBI taxonomy): domain Eukaryota; kingdom Metazoa; phylum Chordata; class Actinopteri; order Cyprinodontiformes; family Poeciliidae; genus Xiphophorus; species Xiphophorus hellerii. The sequence continues at coordinate 4,197,414 of NC_045695.1, read as the reverse complement.
CAGAACATCAGGATCAATTTCTGCACATTTCCAAATAAAATCGCTGCTTTAAAGCACTGATCCAAGCAGAGATTTAGTCTCCTTCCCCACAGCTTTCAAGAAAACCGAGCCTCCCGTCTAAAACAGATCAGATCAGGTCAGTAGAGAGAGCACTTTTAATGATATAAAACTTACTGACTTAGGACTTTATTATGAGGGAATGTTTTGGTTGGTTGTCATCATATTTGTAGTCTGACCAAACATCTACCAGAGATTTTATTTCCCCTCATTTGCTCAGGAGAAAGACTAATTCTAGTTCCCTGAAAAAAAGTCCACTTCTAATCTGATAAGTTATCACTTCAATAAGTTTTAATATCCTAAAAGAACAAAATATATTTCTTTTCAAGTTTTCTCAAACCATCAAACCTGGTTGAGATTCCTGATCATAAAAGGAAACTCAATTCTCAGGAGTAAAGTCAACACATCAACTCATTAACATGGAAGAGTGAAATACTAGCTCCACTTGAGTTCACTGAATTAAATGGTACCATTAACTAAACTTTTTTAAAACTACATGTTTAGGATCATATTACCTTGCTTCAAGCCTGCAGTTGCAAAACCTGCTACAAACATTTTCTCTATTTCAGTTCAATTAGAAAGCGTTGTAGTGTAGGTCATTCCTGCTTTTCCTATTTCGTTCAAGCTGAAGAAAATACAAAGTATAAAAATAAACACTTGAGGAAAATAGTTTTTACTTCCAAACTGCTGTCTTTATTTCCTGGGCCGTTTGTTTTGGGGTGAGAAATTACAACGTGTTGATTTGGAACATACAAATGCTACCCACCAAACCTGAACTGGAGGAGGTGGAGAGAATGAATGTTCTGCCTCCTAGGACGGCCCTCTGATGTCACACGCGGCTTCGGTAGGTTGTGAGGGGCTCGGCTCGGTTCAGTGAACCTCTGCTGCGCCGCGCACACGCTGGACCGCCGAGGCCGAGTAAAAAAACAATAATAATTACATTAAAAGGTATTTCTCTCCAAACTAAGGAATACTCTTTGCTCTGGCAAGACTTTTTCCTTTCTCTTCTGCCAAGGTAAGAAGATCCTTTAAACAAACAGCTAGTTCATTCTGTTTTCTAAGCTGAACTGATACATGTGAAAAGGAGGGAGATGAAAGTTTTACTGTTCCAGCTGTTTTCTGGTAACCCGTGCTTCTTTTTTTTTTTTGGTCACACTTAACAAGCAAAACATGAGTTATTGTTGAAGAGACCGGCTTCGACATTTCGCTGAGGGTCATTTTGTGTCTACAACAAAACTATTTCCGTGACATAAAGTAGAGTATGCAACAAGCAAAGTGGATTTGGAGGATGACTTTATGAGTTTCATGGAGTTGGATCTTCATATTCATTCATGAGGAATCAAGTGTTTCACATTGTTTTCCTGTTCAACAACTTGCACAGATTCCTGTTTGGTTAGGGCTTATCTATAACAACATCGTTGTAATGTCATTTGTTGTCCTTTCTTGTGGTTTTACATGTTATGAAAAATGAAGCCCTTTATGTTATGGAAACACGGTTGAAGCTCTAGAAAAAAAAAGAGATTTTTCAGAAGGTGGGATGCTTAGGTATTAAGAATTAGTCAGGTGATGAAATTAATCCATAGCTTGCATCCTGACACAAAATTCAATGTCTGAGGTCAAAACAGGGAAAATCCCATTTCATATACAGATGGATTCCACCTGCATGGACACACATTCCACCCTTTTTAAGTTGGATATCCTGATTTATTCCTCTCCATAATTTTTTGTCCCACGTTAAATTTTTTGGGGAAAAAATTAAACACAAAAACAAAACTGTTCTTTTCTCCCATTTTTTTTCTCATTCAATTTGCACCATTATGCCTCCTTTAACAACATAGAACATTATAAAACATGCTCATTTCTTTGAATATACAAACTTAATCTCAGATATTTCATCAGTTCTGAGCTCGTTAAGGAAAGCACCACTTAGTGCATAATTAGCTGCTGCTGGCTCACTCCGTGTTTACATCGACTCCTCTCTAATCTCTGTGTCTGCAGATTTGGGGCAAACAATAGGAACAGAACTTTCCTTCTGTCCAAGTATTTCAGTAAACGCTTTGTCGGTCGTTCTCAGACGAATCCTCCCGAAACTGATCTGCGCAAACTTACAACGTTCTTTGGCGATATCGCAGGGACGATGGAAGCAAAGAGAAAATGAAGCCACGCGGCTCCGCTCTCTGTGACCGGATGCCTGTGCAGAGACAAGCTCACGTTTTTGAATGAAGTGAGCAGAGCTCCGCTTGGGTTGCCAGGTTTAGGGGCTTGACTTTTCTTGGGGTTGCTAGGTAAAATAAATTGCCACGACTATTTAGTTTACTTTTTGAAGAGGGTGATTTTGCAGAGACCAGCAGAACGGCTGGCTGTTTAAAATGATTCCACAAGCAGGAGATACTCTTATCTCCATGCAAATTATTAATTTTGCATAATAGTGGACCTCTAACTAACTAACTACGCTCAGAAAAGTCAACCAATTCACAAAATATTCTTTTTAGCCCCAAAAAACTACTCATCAACTATATCTAATTCCCAGAAACATTTTCCACAGTATTCTACAAACAATACTAATACATTATTTCACACAACTGTGAGTAAAACTTAACTTATGGATGTGATAAAGGTGAGCAGTTCTCCACCAGGATTTCATGGAAAAATACCGTAGCCGTGGCCTTAAAGAAGGAATAGTCACATCAGCGGTGCATCCTTCTTTAATTACGTCTCACCCAGTGTTTAACACATGTAGACGAGTTTCCCTGAGCTACGCTACAGCGTGAAACCCTGCCGATATGAAATAATAAAACTATTTAATGAACCTGCGTGGCTGTCTGACGTCTGCTTTATGACGGCTTCCCAGACGGTTTTCTGTTTACGACGTCCGCCGTGGTCGACGGTGCTCCCCTTACGTTTTACACGCTCGGTGTTTTGACTAAACGTCCGGTTAAACTTGCTCAGCAGGCATAACGCTCCGCGCGGGAAGGAAGTGGAGGGGAACGGAGGAAGCAAAGGTTAAATCCGTGACCCCGACATCCAGAACAAAACAAAACAGTCCACAGCTCCTTTTACATATTTAAAGTAAACACGGCTCCGCTTGCTCCGTTTATGTGATTCCTGATGAAGATACATTTGATCTGTTGTGGTTTCCAGCAGCTGGACAATACAGACGTAGAAAATATACAACAACGTTGTTCGTGTTGGCACAAATGGAGCTTGTGCCGACACGTTGGATCGAGCCAGCAGCTGCTCAGGAAGAACTTTTATTTGCAAACTCCAGGGACAAACTATTTGCTAAAGTGTGGACATTTTTATCTGTTCCTCTAGATCCACTAAAAATAACCCCAAAAGAAGATAGGTGGTGGGGAAACCTAATTTCAGAATAGCTGTATCGGTTTGGAGTGATAAATCACTTTTCTTTTTCTCTTTCCTCAGAGGATCGGAGCGCAGATGGATCTGAGCCGCATCGTGTTGCTGCTGGCGCTCCTCTCCTTCGACGAGGTAGTCGCATTTTATCGTTTCCCAAGAAACGTCAAAAAGTGATCTGGTGAAAAAAAAATAAAATAAAATTCTACAACAATAAGAGAAAAATGAATCAGATTTTTGATTCTTTTTCTAAATAGTATGCATTATTTATCTAAAATCTTTTCATCTAAACAACTAAACGCTTCAATTACTTTAGTCAGATCCTGTTGAAACGGAAAATGTCCTGCAACCCGCATTTCTTTAAACGCAAAGACAACTGTTAAATGTTTCATGAGACCGTCGTGCTAAAACGGTGCCTGAGGTCAGAGGCTTCTGCATATTTGCTGTAACACAGACTGCTACGGGAAACATTTCCTGCCTGCCATCGCCATCTACATCGACTCTGAGAAAATTTTCTACTAATATTATGCAAGCTTAGAGGACAAACGCTGCGACAATCATGTCTGAACATCTCAACTTTTTTGTGAGACAATAGCGATAGAGGTACAGACTAGCTTCACGTCTCTACCTCGTATCACTAGTGTTTTAGATTCTTCTGAAATTTGCTTTGAATGTGAAAAACGGTAAATGCAAGACTCTTCACTTTACGTTTTTCTATTTCATTACAGCGGTACGGTGGACTCCTGTGGGTTAGGGACCACGGCCGCCAGCAATTCATCTGCTGAATATGACGATACTTGATTTAGCAGAATAGATCAAGATCTGCATCGATAACAGAAACTTTACTTGTTTTGGCCGCAACATTTTTGTACCCAAAATTAGGTTGTTAAGATTCCTAAACATAATCAATTATATCTATAAAAAGTCATTAAACAACATCAATTTAGGGCACTGGTTCCCAAAGATGTTCTGCCCCCCCTATGGATTACAATAAAATCCCCCCCCCAAAAAAAACAAAAATATTTCTACTGGTCTACATGTTTCAACCAGACAGCAACCTAAACACATATTTTGTTTTCTAACTCCACTGAAGTTTATTTCACACTTCAGGTTGCAACAAAACACACTACAAACCATCTTTACAGTGAAACACTTTTGTGTAACTTTTTATTTTTTTATTTTTTACCTTTTCTTTCATCCATAGAGCTTCTTACGCCCCCACTGGGGTCGGGGGTCTCACCTCACACTTTGGGAACCACTGATCTAGGGATGCACAAGTTCAGCCTCTGTTCTGAATGCATTTTATTAAAATTTTTTTTTTTAGGAGTCATAGGTTTTCAGAACTGCCGAGTTCAAAGTGAAAAGATTAGGTTGTGTGGCGTTATCCAGACATTTTGTTTTAACGTATCCGTTTCCTTTAATCGTAGCTGTCGGTCGAGGCGACGACCGACGACGACAGAGGCAACGGGACTCACGTGAGCCTCCAGTGGCTGAGCCAGCGGATCGCCGTGTCCCAGTTCCGGTGCTTCCAAAGGATTACGAGAGGATCTGATCGCAAAATTAACAGTAATGGTGAGGGATGGAAACGCTGCGCTTGGGAAGGCGTCGTGTTTAAAAAGCCTCTTCGTTAAGGGACGACTTTCTAAAGGAATGCACTCGTACATTATTGTGAAAAATTGACATTTTAAACTACGCTTTTTTTCCTTTTTTTTTTAAATCAGGCACTGCAATAAATCACTGCAATGCTACGTGGGATGGATGGCTGTGCTGGGGAGACACTGAACCTGGAGCGACAGAGCAAAACTGTCCAGACTACTTTGATGATTTTGACACACGAGGTGAATTTCTCTGGTCCTGTAGGAAACGCACATTTTCAGATTGAGAGAAAGTTATGAAAAATTAAGAATAATGCGAGACTAATCGATTAGTCAACACTGTTAATTTTTTCTTCTGCATGTGCGTCTTGATGCCCGCCTTGTTTTTGTGTTGTAAAATGTCAAAAGTTGCCAGGAAATTCAATCGTACGAAATTTAGCAGTCTGACATGTACAGTACTTGCCAATAACGACAAACACAACTATGCTCAAGAGTCTCAAAATAAAAATCCTAACTATTACTTTGTTACATCCTAATTAAGTATTCTACTATTGGCTTGGACTTATGCCAATAGTAAAAGCTACACATGATCCAGTATTTATACAGGAAACATTTCTTGAAGCTCCTGTATTTACAAAAAAGACTCCAAAAAATACAAAACAATTATACAATCTAACCCCTATTCATCTTCCAATCTTTCAATTACACATAATTATCAATTGGTATTTTACATTGTCCTGCAAACTTTACACATTTCTTAACTCGTAAACAAGACGGGCCGCTGGATGAGCGGGGCCAACCTTTCTGGGGTAAAACTTGTCGTACGCCGTCAACGAGTGAAAAAGTTGTGTAATATTTTTTTTGCGCAGCAATAGCGGTAAAGGTCTGCACAGAGACCGGCGAGTGGGCGCGACACCCGGAAAGCAACAGAACGTGGACGGACTACACCAGCTGCAAACCCGACAAAACAAACTGGACGGTAAGAAACGCACACGTAAGCACTCGCGCCCAGACAGTGAGCCGAGTGTGGCTACGTTAATGTGACCCCACGTTCTTTCAGCTTACGGCAATGATCCACTTCTACTTGATCTTGATCGGTCATGGACTGTCGCTCGTATCGCTCCTCGTTTCCTTAGGAATCTTCTTCTATTTCAAGTAAGTTGCCTTAAATCGGGAGTAAACTCATCATTCGCTCATGATAAAATGTCCCTAAATTCTCCTTTCTGGTTTCCTCAGAACTTTGAGCTGCGAGAGGATAACTCTTCACAAAAATCTTTTCCTTTCCTTTGTCTTAAACTCAGTGATTACTCTGACATGGTTCTGCATAAATAAGGATTCGCTGAGCAGCCAGGTCAGACGGATTTCTGCCTTGCGATCAAACGAAAACGCGGTTGTTCGTCGAGCGCGCGGCGGTAATGGAGTTTCTGGGTCTCTTTCTGAACAGGGCAGCTGCAAGATTCTCGCGTTCATTCACATGTACATCATGAGCTGCAACTACTTCTGGATGCTGTGCGAGGGCATTTATCTACACACTCTGATTGTGGTGGCGGTGTTCGCCGAGAAACAGCATCTCATGTGGTATTATCTTCTCGGATGGGGTTAGTAAAGAAGAGCTTTGCTTAAAAACAAAAACAAAGAAATAAAACTGCATGTTGCTAAAGTTCAAACGTTCCACAGGTTTCCCCCTTGTGCCGGCTGTTATATATTCAATAGCACGCACCTGCTACTACGACGACAAGTGAGTTTTCACGATTTGCGCCGATGCATAAAGTATTAGATGTTTTGTTAACGTCTGTACCGTGCGTTTGCAGATGCTGGGTCAGTTCGGCTACGTCCCTGCTGTACATTATCCACGCTCCCATCTGCGCGGCGTTAGTGGTGAGAGTTTTTATTGGATAAGCCAAAAGAAGAGGTTTTGTTTTTTCTTTTCCCTTAAAGCTGTTTTTTTTTTTTTTTAGCATTTTCCTTCTGATGTGTAAAAAGCTTTAAAGATGCAATATGTAACGTTTATAAAGCATATGTTTTTTGAGATATTTCTTAAAAGTGTCACTATGTCATGATGTAGCAAAACAAGCTACTCATAGAGCTCTGCCTGTATTCATACAACTACTGTAATAACTGCGGTAATGCAAAGAGCTCCAGTAACTTATTTCAACAGATATCTGTACAAACAAGAGTGGGCACTTGCATTATGATGCCTTTTTAAAGAATTTTTTATAAATCCCTCAAAACCACTATATTGGGATCAATCGCCCAGGCCCTTGTAGGTTCAAAAAAAAATTTTAACCATTACTAATAAGCACCTTCATTTAAAAAGTGCATTTTGTGTTTACTGGACTAATATTTAACTTATGTGTGACAAACATAACACAAGCAGGAAATCATAAAACACACCACTCTACTATTGTGATAGTCTAACGTGGCAGGTATTTAAGCTGAACTACGTCTCTATATTGATGTATTTCTAATGTCGTATCTGAATTTCCTTATTGACAGGTGAATTTCTTCTTCCTTCTCAACATCATTCGGGTCATCATCACCAAACTGCGCGTCACGCATCAGGCTGAATCCAGCCTGTACATGAGGGCGGTGAGGGCCACCCTCATCCTCATCCCCCTTCTGGGCATCCAGTACGTCCTGCTGGCGTACCAACCCCACAGCCACTGGATCTCGGAGATTTACTTATACATCATGAACATCCTTATGCATTACCAGGTCGGCGCCGACAGAACACGCTAGATTGTTTTACGTTTTGTTTTATAAAGTATGACTTGATATCATCTAGTATTATTTTATTCTCGTCTTTCTATTGACATTTAGGGTCTCTTGGTTTCTACGATATTCTGCTTCTTCAACGGGGAGGTGAGTAGTGACCTTAACTCCAAAACATACTCTCTATTTTATATTTTGGGGGGTTTTTCAGTTTAGGCGCTACAATTAATTCAGTTCTAATTAAATCCAACCAAATCCACTCTGTAACACTTTTAAAATCTTAAAGAGCCTACTTTTATTAGGCAGTTTTAAAGTCCGGCTGAAATAAGGAGTTTCGTAATCATTTCTGACGCTTTTGCCTACACTCCCAATTATTTCTATTGTATTCATTTCTCTAACTGCTGGTCTGTTTTTCTTCCTTTGAACTCTTTTGGGGACATTTTCTATTACAAGTCACTGTCAATTGAAAGTGTCTTTGTGACTGCATGCTGGCTCTCTCACACACAAACACACACACACAGCCCTAGCTCCGACATACCTCGTACATTTCGGCTGCCTCTTACCTTCTGCCTCAGTAGCTGATCTGGCCTCGTGTCTCTCTCCTTAGTCCTTCTCCCGCAATGAATCCTCCTCCATATCTAATTCTTCTCATTTCTCCCGTCGTCCACCTGCTAGCAATCGGAAACGCATCGGTAGGTGTGGCACGTTTTGCAGGCTTTTTAGTACTTGTTTTTTTCCTTGCGCTTTTGTGGTTTATCCATTTCCACTCGCTTCTCCTCAACTCTGGTCAGCTCAGCTGGCAAAAATTCTATGACAGGAAGAGACGGGCTGTGAGATCTTTTTGGATTAGCCCGATGTTAGAAGCAAACAATGGCCAGTCCAGGAAAATTTTTTAATGGCATGCTTTTTTTGGGGGGTTAAATCATGACCACCCCTGACCAGACGTCCATTAGAGGTGCAGCAGTGGCTTCGCGTGAGACTTTTCCATTCCAATAAATGGAAAAGTTTGCGTGGGGTTGAGATCAATCGGGTTTTTTTCTGGGAATGGCAAGATCATTTGCTGATGTCAAAATCGTGGCGCAGGGAAGCGTCGCCGTTTGAGGATTCTCGTCGCTTTGGTTGGTGGGGAGTGGACTCTGTGAAGCTGAGGATTCTGGATCACACACACACCCGTGACACCACTGACTAAAAGTTGGACAAGACTGAGAAAACAAAATGAAAATAAAATTACAAACCATAAACCTAAATATTTACTCATATTTATTTATTGACATTAAATAAACCCCCAAAGGGTGCATCTTTTGGGTGCACCCTGTTAACCCCCGTTCTAAACCAAGACAGAAAAACAGACATTCAACTTAGTATTTCTATTAATCCTTAAATTACCTTTCAGTATAGTCGACATCGACTTACTCATATTTGCCATAAAACCTTTGCAGCAATTTCACTGTATTATCAATCCAATTTTTGTAACTTGCACAATTATTATTATTTTTTTTTACCAAAAACAATATGATAAACATTAAATTTGGCCCAACACTCAATTAAAGTATGCATTTGAACAATTGAAATTATTCAGACAAATGCTAACATTCAACAACAATGTGCTAAACAAAATTAAAACCTAAGCAAAAGACATACAATACGCTCACCGACCTCAACGCGACACGATGGGGACAACGGTATGGTGGCTCTCAGTCAAAACCTGTGGGGTACAAGATAACATAACAAGGCATGTTGTTAGGCTTTAACCACAGTCATGTGACATTTAACAGTGGATAATGTAAACATATACTATATTTTAGAAACTAGAAAATTTCGGAAGAAATTTAGCCGGGGCCTGCCAAGGCGCGGCCGTGGGGTTCGGGCCCGGCGTCGTCACGCCACAAATCGGCGTTGACGCTAAAGAACGCCGCGACGTGATCAGTGGCACGCGGAGAACCGCAAGAACGTTAAGCGAGGCGGACGTGCACCATTCGGTACGATTTAAAATGTTGTCAAGGCTTTTATTTTGGAAGTTTTGTTAAACTTCATTTCAAAGGGCCAAACTAATCCCATGCGTAATAGTCCTTGGGTTAAAATAGTTATATAATGCTCAAAACACAAGTAGCTGATGTAAAAATATTCAAGGCTTTTATTTTGAAATTGTCAGTATGCTTCATTTTAAAGTTCCGAACTAATACCACGTGTAAGAGTGCTTCGGATGAAAAAGTCAAATAAAGCCAAAAAGAGCAATTACGTCATGTAAAAACTATTCAAGGCTTTTATTTTGAAATTTTCAGTATGCTTCATTTCAAAGGGCCAAACTAATACCACGTGTAACAGTGCTTTGGATGAAAAAGTCAAATAAAGCCAAAAAGAGCAATTACATGATGTAAAAATATTCAAGGCTTTTATTTTGAAATTTTCAGTATGCTTCATTTTAAAGTTCTGAACTAATACCACGTGTAAGAGTGCTTTGGATGAAAAAGTCAAATAAAGCCAAAAAGAGCAATTACGTCATGTAAAAATATTCAAGGCTTTTATTTTGAAATATTTGTTAAGCTTCATTTCAAAGGGCCAAACTAATACCATGTGTAACAGTGCTTTGGATGAAAAAGTCAAATAAAGTCAAAAAGAGCAATTACGTCATGTAAAAATATTCAAGGCTTTTATTTTGAAATATTTGTTAAGCTTCATTTCAAAGGGCCAAACTAATACCATGTGTAACAGTGCTTTGGATGAAAAAGTCAAATAAAGTCAAAAAGAGCAATTACGTCATGTAAAAATATTCAAGGCTTTTATTTTGAAAATTTTGTTAAGCTTCATTTCAAAGGGCCAAACTAATACCATGTGTAACAGTGCTTTGGATGAAAAGTCATATAGAACTACAGTGATGCGTATTTGTAGTACAAATCAGCAGCCAATAGCCTCTTGAGTTCCGTTGCTATGGTAAATAATGGTCTCAGCAGGGTGTGAGCTCTGAGCTCTCAAACACACAAGTGTGTAGTAAAACGTGTTTGCTCAAACACACAAGTGTGTTTGAGCAAACACGTTTTACTGAAAAAAAGCATTGGAAACAAATCCTTCTTGTTCGGGAACCGTAATACATATTCGAAAAGCGTTTTAAGCGTATGACAGTTCAATGTGTCTTCTGCGATAGTCCCGAGATTCATATCTGTACCTCACTCAGAGCATTTACAGTGATGAGAGAAAGAAATGTTGTGCCCAGATCTGAACCGAGATCGGCTCTCACTCTAATTTGAGCAAAAATGAGAAAGTTTGGGTCGCTTAGAGGCAAATTGTGGACAAACCGTAACTGGTACCGACGAGCCGTCTTCACTTTCGAAGAGATCACAGACGTATCTACAAAATGAAATTTGAATGGCATTTCTAGGTGAATTTGTGACGACACAGAAAATCCTCAAAAATAGGGTATTTCCAGGATTTTTCCCATTGACTTATAATGGGGTTTTTTTCGTAGTTTTTTGCGAATTATGTCGCCACGTTAAGCCCAAATCCCACCAAAAGTAATAGCTCCAATGGCGTGAATTTTCTGCACGTTTTGATACCTCATTTGTAGGTGTGCACCCAGCAGTATGAGCCGCATTAACGGTTACGGAAGAAAAATAAAGAAGAAGAAAGAAACACTCTCTCCGACAATAGTAATAGGTTCCTGCCATTGCTTTGCATGGCAGGCCCCAATGACCTTCAGCTGAAAGCAGAACGACATGAACTTTCAGGGAACCAATAGCAATTGAGAGCTAGCGAGGCTAGCTAGGGAGGTAGCTCCAACAGTGATCTTTAAAGTCGGCAAAAAACTCAACCTTCAAACTCACTTGAACCAGTGGCAGCTCGGAAGTCGGCTGATAAACAGCAAAACTGTCGACACGACGATTTGTTACAAGTTTATGTCCAGTACTTTTTCCGTCTTAAACTGCAAAGATTCTCACGCTAAACAGTTTAGCCGCTTCTTCTTCTTCTTGAGTTTCATTGGCGATTGGAAAAAACGGTAGGTTTGCACTACCGCCACCAAGCGGTAAGGATTGTAGATAGCATGACAAAAGAAAAAGAAAAAAAACAACTTGTAGTGTTTAAAAAAAACAAATATAGCCCGATGTCATCTGCTTTCTGAATAATAACAGTACTATCAGCAAACACCCAACGCCATTAACTTAGCAGATTTGTCCACAATCACTAATTCCAAAACCAAAATCGTTTCAATTTTGTTTAGTTTGCTCTATTGCTGGTTTGAGTGAGTTATACTAATAAATATAGGTAGCCAGTACAATCTGAAGAAGTAATAATTCGGCAGATGAAAGCAGAAATGATGACTTCTGTAAAAAGGATGTGACGGAAGAGGGATCTCTGCTTTGAAACAGAAAATATATTTTTACTGGTTAGAAATCTGGTGAACATAATGTGTCATACAGTAAAACTTTTTCCACGAAAACTTGCTTTGCTGTTTTTTTTAAAAAAAAAAAAACCATGTGTCACAATTTAAGTTTGCTTGTTTTGTGCCGAGTCAAACGAGAGGAACTGTGAACGGCGTGCGCTCTTTCCCCCCCTCCAGGTCCAGACTGTCCTCAGGAGACAGTGGAATCTTCTGCGGATGCAGTCTGCCGGCACGTTTGCCAACCCCGAGTTCTTCCGTTCGGCGTACTACGTGGCGTCGTCGCTCACCGAAGTCCACCGCTGCTACAGCATCGAGAGCCACACCGAGCACATGAACGGCAAGAGCTACTCTGACATATTCAGATCGGAAAGCCCTTACGTGTAAGAAACGAGGTTCGACTGAATCTTTTATGAACGGACATGCAAAAAAAACAACAACAACAAAACAAAAAAAGGTTAAGAGAGCAGTTTGGATTCTCTTCTTTACATATTTCACCAGACTTGACTTTGCAGTATCAACTCTTAGTGTTGCAAACATTGAGGCAAAACAGGACCAAGGAACAGTGATTGTTTTCACTCTACTGTATCCTATTTATGTGGGAGATTAGTGCAAAGTTGAGGTAAATGTCAAAACAAAACAAATGGCAACCGAGTGGATTTTCTCATGTCACTCTATGGCATTTCTACATGAATAATTGGACAAAGCTAAACTTAAGATGTTGCTGATTTTTTTTTTAAAAACGTTTCACTCCATCGGGCACTGTTTGCATTTCATGCATTTGATTTGGTTTAATTGTATTTTCATTCATGTATTCAATTCCAAATGCTGGAGAAACGACAGAAGCACACTGTATTGCAGTGTGTTTGTACAACGTCTGATTGAAACTGTTTCGAGGAAACTCTTTGAGGCACAATCTGTCACATAAACTGTTTTTCTGCTTTCAACCCGAGATGCTCGTAGTCTGTATTTTGGAGTCGAACGCTAAAGCTTATTGGTTTTGGTTCCGACTCCAAATCTCTCCAGAGTTTGCCGATTGTTCTACTGTGAGACCAATGACTACTGTTAGCAACGCAGTGAATTTCTCTTCATATATTACAAGAGAGTTTTGTATGGTTAAAATTCTCCAACGAAGCTTAGACCCTAAAACCTCGGTAACTGATAATTCACTGAATGTGCGCATAGTCGAAAATAAGCCCAGCTATAACAGGTGACGTAATGTTAGAATGTCCTTTACTCATGTTTTGACTCTTTCTCAATGTCTTCCTGTGAAAATACCTTTTTTTTTTGGTCACAAAACACTAAAATTGTTATATTTCCGTATTTAATCAAGCTCACCTTGTTTAGTCAGGTCATGTTGTTAAAGCAACCGTTTTTATCTAATAGTATTTAAACTACCAAGAGATTTTGTTCCTACTGAAGTAATAATACTGTAAATAAAGACTTGTTGATTTAAAAACATGTTGACTTTCTTTTTGCAGCTCCCCCACCCTCTCTTTCTCTTACCCCCATTTTCTTTCCTAAAGAACAAAAAAAGAACAAATCACTTTGTTGCCTTTCCCACATATCTAATTGAGGGAGGAATTTCCTCGTCTGACCTCAGAAAATATTTCTCGCTCTAATGAATATTGTTTCCAGACAAAGCAGGGCGGGTTACCGTCTGTTCCGTGTCCAGAAGGCATGCGAGTGCAAACGGGTACAATTAGGAAGTCCCGCAGGAAAAGTCCTCCATCTATACTTTTGTGCCATCGTTTGTCGAGTTCGATCCGTAGAGAGGCTGGTACAACTCTGGACCTTTCTCTTCCGAGACACGGCCTGATCGAAAGCACATGTGCAGCTGTAAGACTTTCTATATACATGCCTTTCAATTCCAGATAGGACTCTGGTTTCTGTGATTGTTGGAAACAACAATTATGAAACCGTCATGCTCTTTTTTTTGTTGTTGTTGTTTTGTTTTGTTTCCCCTTGCAGCTGCATGACAGATGGTTAAGTATCCCGTAAAATTTGACGGCAAATATTCCCCGTTTTATTGGGGGAGGAAGCAGAAAAGTGGCAATTCAAGAATTGGAAGGATCCGGGCTGTACTTTGCATTTTGCTGTTTATCAATCACAACCCTGTCTGATGATGGAAATCGGAGCTGTGGATGCATTGCAGGCTTCCTGTTTCTAAGAATACCATCACCATTGAACTCTTGATCCATCCATTCTTGTGTACTGGTAGCAGACGCTTCCTCAGCTCCGTGACTAAAGCTTGTTTACTGCCTTCACTTCCCTCACTTCCACCAGGGCCTGAATGGTTTCACTGGAGCTCTCGCTCCCCCGGCGGTTTTCCAGAAGCCCGGTTGGTAGAAATTCGGCGAATTTCTCAAGGACGTTTCCACAGGACGCGAGAGAATAAAGCCAGAGAAGAGAACTGCAGACGGAGCAAAAACGATGCCAAAATGAGCTCCGTTTGTAGCAGCTGCGCTACAGCTGATGGATTCATCGCAAACAATTGAGTTAGATTTAAAGTAAACTTCAGTTGTTATAAAAATGCTGCACATCTCAAATATGACTTCAAAGAAATTTGACTTTGTCATTTCACGCCTTGAAATTGGGCCTCTGTCTCTTTAAAAACTTGTGCTCTTTCTGAAGCTCCGCCTTCAGGAAGTCATCACAACTTGGCTCCTCTATAAACCTTTTAAGAAAGTTTTTTTTTTATACCAGCGTCACACAGAGAAGTAGCTCCGATACTGAGCTCAGCAGATGTTCCATGTGTTTGCTAATTGCTGCTGGCTAGTCTGAAGGAGCTGAGTGGGGGAATCGCACGGGGGGAGTGTTCAAATGCAGCTCGAAGACGCCACTGCGTCGTGCAAATGCCCAGACCACAGGAATGAAACATGAATGAAAGACTCGAGGAAGCGCTCCAGGTAAAAACATGATGTAAAGCTCGAAAAGGTCAATTTAAAAAATTTGGTGTGTGAATATTTCAGCATGGAACATCTTGACTTGGCAAAATCAGTCCACTCTGTCAGATTGCGAAGATGTTCACAGTTTTCTTCAAAGATTTGGGCTTCAATTTGGCTAAAACTGTAACCTTCTTCTGGTGGAGATCTTCTTTTATTGACTTTCTCCAAAGCCTCTTTCCCAGCTGAACAGAGACAGTAAGCAAACCAAAAACTCCCCAAGTCTGTCTCATTAAGGTATGAGATAACTTGTGGGTTTTCCCATTAGGGTGTAAGACAGTCATCCAGTTACATTTGCAAGTTGATTTCAGCTTTATTATTAAATATCCTCCTGGCTCTAATTTGCCCCACAAAACACTTTTATATAATATACTCAAAACTCTGACCGGCTCTATAAATTTCATATAAAACAAATGCCAAAAATCATAATTTGTTTGCTCTACACTTCTTTTCTGCTGATGTCAATTTCAATTCCAAGGTGAACCTCAGACAAAAAGTCATCCCCATCTGTACGGTTGGACTTTTCCGTTCTAAAGAAGGAAACTCCCACTTTCCGACTGGCCTTCGTTGGAAAAACGAACATCAGATACGCAAGATGCGATGGACCTTATCTTCCTTTGGTGGCTGAGATGGTATGCTAGGAATGCATGTTCTTCGACAGAAGCTACGTAATGTAACTTTTGTATTGCAAATGTCAGACTTGTGGAAAAACAGACAATTTAAGGATTTTCATTTTCAGGGAAGATGTGACCCAAGTCGGAGACAACTGTTTCCAGTAATTCCAGTTCATTAGAACCTTTATGGTAAATACAATATTTTACATATTTTATCCACACATCTGCCTCACAGCACACTCGGGGCTTCTTGTGTATGGGGATCTCTCACTCTTGAGAACAATGGAATGAGCTTGAGGGTTTGGAGGAGGCAGCAACTGTTCGGGCTTAGCAATGTGGCCTGGCCGCATGGATGGTGTAACCCGGCCAGGGTGGGTCTGAGAGAAAGTCTGCTACTCACTACACAGCCCTTTCAGACCACAAAGAAGTCATAATTTATGTGAGTGGCTGGTGATGTCAACGCTTGGTTGTCGACTGTGGCGGTGTCCGAAAGAGCGTTGTGATCCAACGTGGGAATATGTCACACGGAGGGGTCACATCCAAAGGGGTAGAAGGAAGGACTTTTAGATAAAACAATCACATACATGTTAAAATATGTTTACAGAAATTATGCAGACTTTCTAAGGACCATGCTTTCCTTTGAACATCTATTGCATTTTCACTCAGTTTTGGGCCAGGCTCTTAGCATTTTCAGAGGAGCCAAGCAAAAAACTATTACCGACTTGGATTTTTGACACTTTGACAGCCTATTAGAAAGACAATTTCTTAACATTTCTGTGGCAGAGTACAAAAGTTCCATCCATCCATCTTTCTTATGCTTATTCGGGGGCAGGTCGCAGGGTGATAGCCAAACTGGGGAGGTCCAGACTTCTTTCTCCCCAGCTACTTGGGTCAGCTCCTCTGGGGGAATCCCAAGGCATTCCCAGGCCAGCCAAAAAACATAGTCCCTCCAATGTGTTCTGGGTTTTCCTCTGGTTTTCCTGGTGGGAGTTGCCACCAGGAGGGAGGCGTCCAGGAAGCATAGTAACTAGATGTCCGAGCCAACTCAGCTGACTCCTCTCAACATGGAGAGTCGAGAGTCCTCTGAGTCCCTTTCAGATGACCGAAAGGACTCAGGGAAAGTCCAGACGTTGGAAAGTGGAAAAGCTGGAGAAATGAGCTTTTCTCCGTAGACTCTCTGGTCCAGACACCCTACGGAGAAAACTAATTTCGATTGCTTGTAGCCGCAATCTCGTTTCTTTGGTCATGACCCAAAGACCGTGACCATAGAGAAGGGTAGGAATGTAAATCAAGAGCTTTGCCTTTTGACCCAGCTCTCTTCTCACCAAGACAGACCGGTACAGCGCCCAGCTTCACTGCAGATGCTGCACCAATCCGCTTATCAAGCTCCAGCTCCATTTTTTCCCATTCGTGAACAAGATCCAGAGATAAGTAAAACATTACCTCTAGCCCTACCCAGAGAGTCTTTACCGACTCAAGACCAAGGTCGTAGATTTGGAGGCACTGATCCTCTTCCCGCCTCTTACTCCCTGGAGTACTCCCCAGAGGGTTCCCCAAGGAGTCCACGACGGACACAATCGAACGACTTCTTCGAGTCCAGAAAGGACATGTAGACTGGTTGAGCGAACTACCACGTAGTCTCCAGGACTCTGCTGAGGATATAGAGCTGGTCCACTGTTCCACAGCCAGGACGAAAACCACCCTGCTTTTCTTGAATCCAAGGTTTGACTATCCAACGGACTTTCAAACCCCTGGATTGACCTTACTGAGGACGCTTAAGAGTGTCCCACCCCAGTCTGCCGGTCCAGGGAAACTGCCCCTGATGTCCACACAACATTGCAGAGTTGTGTCAGCCATCACTATCCAGAGCCATAAGGAACTCCGGGCAAAACACGAGTGCAAAAGTTACTAAAGAATAATGAGCAACCTTCAGAAATTTTAATTTTAGCACCAACGGCGTGATTCTCATAGATTAACTCTCCTTATATTTACTGATCAACTGATAAAAGATTTCTTAGGTCTTTCTCATCAGATATTTTCTGTTTTTACTATGTAGACATATTGAGAAATCTCCACTGTTTAATGCTTGACTGAATTAAAGAGGACATTTATCTGAACTGACTACAGAACACTACTTATCTGAGTGTTACTTCAACCTTTTCACCCTCAACTCAACCTGTACTTTAAGGTGCTGTTGCTGACAACAAAACTGGTATATATCACTCATCAAAACCATTACAAGTTTTGATGAGTGGCTTATCAACTAGTGCAGACTGGTTGCTTTACAAGCTGTTTTATTAAGGCTTATTTGTCTCAAAAAGCAGAGGGATGTCCGCCTCACCCCTCTCTTGTTTGACATGTTTTCAGGAGGATTATTCCAAGAGTATGACGTTTGACAGACTCTTGGAATAATCCTCCTAAAACATCTTAAACAATGAGCTCTTGTTCCAATCTTAAAGAGCCCAGTTCCTTCTGAACAGGGTGGTGGGCCCGAGTCCACTTGTATGAAGCTTGCCATTGCTCTCGTCTTCTGCACGGTCCTGCCAACAGGAACTCCCTCGCTCCTCTCCGAGTTTCCTGCAATTGTTCTCCCCGCTGCCACTCGGCTCAGACTCCTCCCAGGATCTGGGAGAAGGTGGGATGTGAAGCGGCCCATTTCCCCTTTGATCAGCTTCTGCTTTAGCAGACGCAGGAGGAGTATGTGTGAAAGGGAGAGGGGCAAAATGGTGTACATGTGTTGAAAGGCTGGGAAATTGTTTTTCTTACGTCATCTCAATTGAAAAAAAAAAAGGAAGACACCCTATATCGACCTTTCTTGCCTTTACCTCATGCAAGAAAATCGTTCCTATGAACTGAGCAGAAAGAATACACCCTTACCTTTAGCTTGGTTATTTTTATGTAGCTGCCAGAGTTCAGTTCTAGTTTGCCAGAAACAAAGAAACGCAATGTAACAAGGTCTGGTGCTACAGAGGTTTGTTCATCCACTGGCATCAACATGGGATTCACGTTTAAGTTTTGCCCTTCTTCTTAGGTGCATCAGCGCCCCCGCCCCGTCTCATCCTTACAATGCATCCCCACCAACCTGCGACACTAAACTTACACCCTGGCATTTAATTGAACAAGAATTACAATGTAGGTCGTGGATGCCTTTAGGCTCGGAGAGAAGCCCTTGCAGGCCATGACGGCGCTCCGTCAGGACAGTCAGTGTATAGGATATACAGAAAAGAGAGTAATTTAGTACAATTTGGAAAAAGACTGTAATTCAACTAAATGTGGAGAAAGTGAAACACCGAATAAATTCCTGGAAGCACCGTCTTTTTGAGGCTACAGTGATTCTCATTTTTAAGTCATTTCATTGTGTTGCTATGAACAGTTTGGAGGATTTTTCTAGAGGTAGAAACACCTCAAAATAGCTCAGTCAGGGGGACACCTCAATGACCTTCGAGGAGAAGAAGAAGATGATCGAGACGAGCCGTTGCACTGTCCAATCCCGTCGTCTGGGCAAGCTCAAAGCAGGAGACAAACATAAACAGGAAAATTTGCAAGAATGAGCCGAGTTATGGATAAGAAATCTAAACACGCTTTATCCCATTATTGGAAGAGGAAACAACCTCTGATCACTGAATCTGATCCTCAGCGCTGCTTCTCATGCCAGCAACAGCAACGCAGAGTTTGATGTTTTTTTGTGGTAGCTCTTTGTGTTCTTAAAGTGTTTTCAGAGGGGCAGCTGTGAGGGGAGGTTGCTGGGGGCAGAGGAAGGAAAAGGTGTAGCTGGGAAATCTCATCGAGGCTCCTCGGGGAACGAGAGACACCCCAGTCAGGATCTGGGCGTTGCTGCTAAATCATATCACCGTCTCCTGGAGGGAGGCCCGTTCTCCTCTCAGAAACCAACACTTTTGAATAAACGCATCCAAGACGCAGGCCTTGAATGTAACGCTTGTCACTTTTTGCTGTGTCAAGCTGCAAGTTAACGCCACTTCTTTCCTTTCCAGGAGTCCCACAAGCAAGTTAAAGACCAGCACCTCCACGTGCTTATTTCTGGTAATAACAATAACAACATGTGTTAGCTGTGTTAGCTTAACTTGGCTAAAATGTGTTTACCTGCATGGAGAGACACACGTGGATGATTTCTGATGTGCATCTGAATTTGCTAATAGGAATGATCCCTTGTTTTGTTTTTGTTACTAAAAAACCATCAGTGTTTAATTTTCCAGCTTGTTAGCATGCTACCCATTACATTTAGCTTGCTAGGTGTCAACCATTTTAAAAGGCTGACAAGAAGCAGGTAGGTTGGCATGTCTACTGTGTTGTGGAAGGCAAAATCACCAAGGAAAACAAGACATTTTCAGGATAAAATAATCATATTTACTTTTTAGCCAGTTTTTATTTAAAACGCGTGCATTTCATTCTGAAAAACTGTGCTCCCTGAAACGCAAGTTAGCGTTGGTAAAGTAGCATAAAACAGAAAAGCATAGTGCCAAAAAAAACATACTTTAAAGTAAACATTCCTCTGAAGATACGCCGAACCAATTAGCTAAGTCGATTTTTGGTATAAAAAATTAAGTTAATTTTTTTCCCTTCTCTTTCCTTCTCAACAACGGTCATTTTGGGGATTTATATGAAGCCCTGCTATCTTTTTTCAGGTATTATTAACAATTCATTGAGTTATTAGAATAAAATTAGAGGGTGATTAAGGAAAATTTGTGCAAAATAGAGCAGAAGTGGATCCAAAACACACAATAAGTGGCTGTGGGTTCACAATTGAAAGTGCTAGGCCTAGTCAAAGTCCAGATTTTGATCCCATTGTGTGATGACTTGTTCCTTCAAGCGTCTCAAAGTTCAAAGTGTTAAGTATATCAACCTACATAGTCCAAAAGGTGCAACTCTAGCAAGTATTAGGGTTGTTTCTCAGGTTTCCCATTATATGTGGAAGCAGGAAACAGACCCACAGAATAACAGAACCGCCAATGTACAATGCACGTTTCCCCGATATGCCTCCCAAACGAGTGTGTCCTTCACACTGCAGATGTAAAACTCTCGAAACCAGCTGCATCCAGCTGGACATTTTTACCTGCTTAATGTTCCACGAACGAAAATAGAAACGGCAGCTAAAAATGGCCGCCTCGACAGATGTGCGCCAAGCTGCGGTGTGCGTGGAGCAGCGAGGGTGTCACATTTTTCAGTCAGCGCACGAGGGGAGTAAGGGTTGACCCAGAAACATGTGCGGCCTGAACTTTGACTCTTTTTCTTCCTGGAAGAACGCCTCTTTTCTGACTTTTTTTCTTTTCTTTTTGGTTTTCTCGCACACCCATCTGACACAGGGCAAGAAGACAGTGACCCATACCACCAGACTAGATGTTTATTTGTTATTTATTTGTTGCAGTTCAATAAAGTCATCATGTATCTTCAGAAATTGACTGCGTTCAACTGAGCTAATCGCCTTTTTCACCTTGAATATCAAGTGAAATCACTAATTTAAAAAAAATTACTTTGTCTCCCTCTAGTGTTGAAAGACTTTCATTTTGTTCACAGAAAAGTAATACTATTTTGCCATTTACAATCATGTGTTGCATTTACAGCTTTTTCAAATGACTGTTTTGCACAGAAATTAATAATTTAATTATTTATTCCATAAAAATTAAGAGCTACCGCTATCCTACATCGACTCTTCCTTTCTCCGAGCGTCTAGAAAAACTGTGGGCTTTTATTTTTAAAGCCCACTCCGCTAGTTTACAATTCATCTACAAGTCTTTGCGGTACAGGTTCCCTTCCACATACTGAAAACTGGAATAAATAGCACAAGTGTCCTTCCGTCACCAATAAGGAAAGGCAGCGATGAAACAGGTAGCTTCTATACCCTCTTTCTAAAAGAAACCGACGGCGTCCGTCTTTGTGATTTTATGAGAAGCACACCGGCCCGATGTCCAGACCGAACTCCTGATCAGCCTTTCCGACATCCATTGGGGCCAAGTCCACGATGGGGAGCCTGGTGGTTGTCTGAGTTCTGTACTCAATCACTGTCTTGCCCCACTCTCCGTTCGGTTTCTGAGGAAGAAGCGGGAAAGTGAGTGGACGTGTGTCTCTCTCTCTACGTCGAGTTTTATTCACATCTAGAGGAATTCTCTGTGGCTTACCGAGCAGCCGTCCTCGACGACGGCGTATCTGAGCCGGCTGTTGCCCTGCGCCCTCATTTCTTGTCCGTTGGCGCCTCTGAGGACGAGAGCTTTCTTAAAGTTGCCGGCCTGCTCGTCCTTAAAGGCCACGCTGTTCCTGCAGTGATACGTGACATTCTGGTGCGACTCCTTTGACAAAAGCTGCAGCAGCTTCATTTGGACTGCCACGGCGTTGGGCTGCTCCTCCTTGCTGCCGTAGAAGAACTGAAATGAGATGACAAACGTCACGGATTTCGAAGAGCTGAGAGATTTCCTCCGCAAAGCTTTTCATGTGTTCTTACTTTGGCTCCACTGTTCATATCAGCTCCAAACCAGGTGGGTTTGCTGGGGCTGGGGGTGGATTTCGTCCACCAGGCTTTGCGGGGAATGCTGGCCGGATTGGCAGGAATGCAGGTTTCACCAGTTTCCATGTTGCACAAAACTCTGATGGCGTCTTTTGTGCTTCCTTGATTCGGATCCAACCAGTATTCACCTGCAACGAATAAAATGAGACGAATCAGGACATGTGATGTGGTTTAAAAATGACTTAATGACTAAAACAAAAAACAAGCAGCGTGACCCTGACCGCTCCTTTTCTGAGGATAGCACTGCCTGATGTCCTGGCAGGTCTTGGCAGGGTTCATCTTGCTGCCGTCCGGACTGCGCAGGTTCTGCAAGTGTCCGTTGAGGGTCTTCAGCGTGGCTCGGACACCCGTTTCGGCACCCAAGATGTTATTGTTGGGCTTAGCTTCGTCCTTGTTGAACTCTGGCGGAGGTGGAGGATCAGCGGCGTCGTCGTACTCGCCGAGCTCTACTGCTTCCTGAACTTCGCCGTGAGCGTCGTAATCGACGGCATAGAGGTCCTCTGCAGCTGCTGTGGGAGGACCCGGGGGCCCCGGAGGACCAGCTGGCCCAGGTTCTCCAGGTGGACCCTGAAGAAAAACAAGATAGGTGTTTTCATGAGGCTGAACCTGAATAAAACAAGTTGGATCCAGATGAGAAAACAGCCTGAAGTTGTACTTTAGATGAAACACATTGAGTCACCTGAGCTCCGAGGTCTCCGATGGTTCCTCTGCCGCCTGGAGCCCCCATTGGTCCCGGCTGGCCAATATTTCCTTCCTTTCCTGGAGGACCCACCACTCCAGGAGGCCCCTAAATGGTTTCAAGACATGCTGAGGTTTTATGCCAAGTTGTCCCTGTAACATGGTCATGTTTTAGTCTCATTTTGTTTACCCTTTGTCCAGCTGGTCCAAAAATTCCTCGAGCTCCTGCATCTCCTGTGGCTCCCTGAGTTAGAGAAGAACCCATTTGGATTACACTCGCTGTTCAGCAAAGTTAAATTCTTTTCACAAATCGGCTACGGACAAGTTGGGAACCAGTTTGATATTATGAGACACTATTGTGAGTTTTGGGAGTATGTTTTTGATGCCTTACTGACACCTAGTGGACGTTTTTTCCCCTTCATTTTCAAGGAATTTCAATGACCATTGTGTTTCGTTTTGTTTCGTTTTGTTTGTCATTAAGAAAAGCGTACCAACAATTCTGTCCATGTGCCTTTTGCTGGTCATTTTCACCCAATTTATGCTTGATACTGGTTGACTTCCTGTCCACCTTTGGACTAGAAAGTAACGAGTCCTAATTCTGCATCCAAAGGTTTGACCTAATCTAAGTAGGGATTCTGTGTGTTTAAGCATCAAGCTGACTGGATTTCCCACCTGAACACTAAATTCATAATCCTCAAATGGTTTCACTGCCAGTGGTTTAGGTGCTGCCTCCACTCCCTTTGTTAGCCTTATTTTTCATACCTCCTGAACTCTGATTCAACAAAATGTTAACCTTCTTGTACATTTTAAACAGTACATTAAACTTATAAAACACAATATCATTCTGTAGCTTTGAAAACTGTTCTCACAGTTATTCCAGGGAGGCCCTGGAGCCCGGTAAAGCCTCTGTGACCCTTCTGACCCCTCTCGCCGGGTTCTCCGGCTCCTCCTTTCTCCCCCTGTGGTCCTTGAGGGCCCTTTGAGCCAACACACGACAACATTTCATCACGTCAGAAAAAAAAAGACACACAGGAGTTTTAAACAGCTGAAGTTTTTTCTTAAGCATTTAAAGTGAAAAACCTGTCTTACCACTTTTCCCCGTACACCAGGCTGTCCCTGTGGTCCTGGGGGCCCTCTAGCACCCTAGACTCGCCAAGAGACAATAAAAAGCAGTGAATCGATAATTTTAACACGCAACACTGGATCTAAGCTAGTTGTAAAGCTCACAGTTTCTCCTCTTTGTCCAGGACCGCCAATCGTTCCCACCGGTCCCTCGTTTCCTGGAGACCCCAGCACGCCGGGCAGGCCTTCTGGACCCGGGTTCCCCCTATCGCCCTAAAGACGCACAAACAAAACACGACTTTATACTTACGTCCGTATAACCAACGAAGACACGCGAGCAGAAATAATGTCTTTATTCTCACCCTTTCTCCTACTAGGCCGTCTTTACCGGGGGCCCCCTCGGCTCCAGCAATGCCCTGAATAACGACACGAAGAAACAGAAATATAGCGCATGTCAGCAGAAAACGGGAGAACTGGACCGCGAATCGGTCAGATTAAACTGCGAGTCATTTGCAAAAAAAAAAAAAAGTGTCATTAAGATACAGAAAAGCTGCAAAAAAGAAAATGTTTTAACTCGCAATAAGATTTATTACGTCTGAAGTTTTAATGTTTCTACAAATTCAGTATGAATGTTGACAAAAGTTGCTGCAATCTGAGGTGGAAAAAACCCACAAAACCATTGTTTCAAATTGTTACAGAATTTAGGCGAAACAAAATTCAAGATGTTTGAAAAAGGCAATAAATGCAACGCAATCAAAAATAACTATCGCATGCAATCAAATCAGTTTTCTGGGTGTCATGTTGCATGATCAATTTTGCTGGAAGCCACAGAAATGAAAGTAAAATGAAAAAAATATCCAAAAGTGTAATCTCTGTTTATTTTACATCATATATTTACTGTACCGCATTTGACTTATTGAGTGGAATGTTTTGGGGCAATGCAGACAAAACAAATTTATAGCCACTGGCGCAAAAATCAATCAGAACGCTACATTAAGTCATATGTGGAAACAAAAGGAATCCATTACTTTTTAAATCAGATTGTGTAAAAGTCCATGTCAGTTGTTGTTTTGTTTTTTTTACTTTTCATCTGCTTGAAATAAATAAATAAATAACTTCTAGAAAAAACTCTAGAGAAAAGAAAGACTGGACAAACCTCAGGACCGGGATCACCTCTTGGCCCCGTGGCTCCGGGTAAACCGACCCCGCCTGGAGGACCGTTGGTCCCCTGAGCACCGGTAGCTCCTGGTTTTCCAGGTGGACCCTGACAGACGAGTTACTCCAGTTAACAGTCAGAATCACGGAAATAACCACCTTGTTGTGGTGGCTGCTGGAGAAGGATGGATGTGAAGAAAGGTTCAGCAGGAGTACATACCGCAGGACCAGGCAGTCCGACCGAACCTCTCTCCCCTCGGACTCCGGGCAGACCCACCGCTCCTCTCTGTCCTGTCGTCCCAGCTGGTCCTGGAGGTCCGTCGGGGCCCTGGAGGAGAGGTGTGACGTTATCTGGTTGTCAGAAATGTGAGTCTGATAAGAAAGTGCTTCATTTCATCTTACCAGAGGACCGTCTTCTCCTGGTCCTCCCTTCTCTCCGGGGCTTCCTGCTGGTCCCGGCGGTCCGTTCTCTCCCTGACGTCCCGGAGCGCCGTTTTCTCCTCCGACCCCAGGAGGGCCCTTCTTTCCAGGAGCGCCTATGGGGCCGTCGGCTCCAGTCGCACCCTGAAACGCAAATTAGTTTTGGTTTTTGCAGTGATTATTGTAGAGTAAAAACCCCAATATCAGGGTATCTAACTCACAAGTGAACCTGGAGGTCCAACTTTTCCAGGCAGTCCAGGAAAACCGGGAGACCCCTGTGTGAAGAAGTCATTCCGATTACGATGTGCTTTTAGCATCTTAGCTGCAGAGTTAGACAAGCTAAAAGTTCTCAATAACTGGATCGTTGAGTGAAAAACTCACAGCTTGACCTTGTGTTCCCCGGCCTCCTTTCAGCCCCGCGACACCAACAGGCCCCTTAACAGATGAAATTCAAAGAGGATGTTTATCAAATTACTTAAGACAACTTCAGACATTAAAAATTTTAATTGGGAATTTTGTACCTGTTCACCTGGCTTCCCAGCCATGCCTTGAGGTCCAGAAGCTCCTGCTTCTCCTTTAGGTCCTGGTTCTCCTGTTTCACCTTTGACTCCTGGCTGGCCATCTTGACCCTAAAAAAAAGAAGCAAACCACAAAAACTTAGAAGTGCATCACATTTTCTTTTTTTATTCATTGGCGTGCGCCAGCATTTAACAGGATTCTTACAGACGGTCCAGGAAAACCAACTGCCCCAGTTGGACCGGGCTCTCCGCTGGAACCCTGTTATTCAGTGAAGCAAATATTAAATCGCAACCTTATCAAAACTGAAAACTAATGGCTAAGGTGTTGAAGAGTTTCCACTGACGGGGATTCCTCTGGTGCCACGGCGTCCCGTCGGTCCCGGTGGACCGGTTTCACCCTGAGGAAACAAAATGCAGCTTCTTAGATCATATCATTACACCAGGTCATCTTGCACCAAAGGAGAGAAAATGTTATTTTTGCCCATTTAAAAAGTTAAATTATGGTTGGTTTATGTAGTTGTTGTTTTTTTTTGCAGTTGCACCTGAATAATTTCATGTAAAAATAAAATTTAAAAAAATAGTGTTGTCAGCTTACCTTTTCTCCATTTGGCCCACCTGAACCAGCAATTCCAACTGGACCAGCAAGCCCCTTTAAAGAATTTGGATACAATTAAAGACGCATAACATATTTCTAATTAGATACCATTTAGCCACAGACTTTGGACCTACCCTGGCACCATCAGCTCCTGCCTTTCCTTCAGGTCCCTTCTCGCCAACAGAGCCCTGTCAGTGCAAATCAACGTAAAAGTCGTTTGTCATTTCCATTTTACAGGTCAGTTGCTTCTTCGCAGACGATACAGTCTTATTCTTTAACTTACAGGATCTCCTTTTGGTCCGGATGGTCCTGAAATACCTCTCTCCCCTGGCATCCCTTGAAGTCCTGCACCACCTGGCTCTCCAGCAGCCCCCTTCGGACCTGTGTTACCCTGAAGTATATAACACGCACCAATCAGGCATAACGTTGTGAGTAAGGCTGCACAATAACACTTCCACCAACGTCATGATACACAATATCGAGATGGTACAGATCTACTTGGAGCAGTTTCACATCGGGCATTGGTCTCCGTCTCTTTAAGAAGGTCCTATTGTTCCAGGCTCTCCACCTTTAGCACATCATTACAACAACGATGCTTTCTTGCCACAAAAACAAACTTACGGAACGGTTTGTTACAAGACGTTCTACCAGGCAGGTCAATCATTGTGCTTTGACTGATCAGTGTATGTCTGGGATTTTCACTGAAAGCAAAGACGAATGTTTTTGGGTTCAGTAAAAGTTTGAATCACAACGATACCTTGGGACCGTCTGATCCTGGTGCTCCTGGACCGCCTTTTGGTCCCTGAAGCCCGTTGGGACCAGTTTCTCCTCTTTCTCCGGGCGCTCCTCTTTCGCCCTACGTGGACGTGCGACAGGTCAGATAACAGAATATTCATGGATGCGACAGAATAACCGATTGAAGCAATTGGTAGAATCGGTGGACTCACTCTTGGACCCGTCTCTCCGACAGAGCCGGCTTCACCTGCAAGACCCTGTAGAAGAAAACAATACAAGAGTAAACACAACGGTTTTGGTCTTAGTTTAGATTAGCGTTAATGCTAATTTAGTGGTAGTTCCTTTTACCTCATCACCTGGCTTCCCTGCCTCTCCAGGTGGACCTGAGGGTCCAGGCAAACCCTAGGAAACATCGATCCCACTTTTATTTATCATTAAAAACAAGAACAGACAAGACGGAAAATTGCAACAGTCAATAGACCAAAAGTGATGCAAGACACTTTTGGTCAGAATCTTAATGCCTGGAATTAAACTACTAGCATAAGAAATTTACTTTGGATCATCACAGAGTAATAAAGTTAAACACCACAATACAAAGGACTAAGGACTAAGTTCTCTTTTTGCACTAAAAGCAATGCTTTTATGTCATTTACCTGGAAACCGGTCTGTCCTTGAGGTCCTTGCTCTCCTCTCGTTCCTGCAGGGCCCTAAAGAATAAAAATAGATTGGCTAAATCAAGAGAATCCTTAGTTTCAATCTAGAAAAAGGAGATGGAAGCTTACAGCTGGACCAGGTGGACCAGCAGCGCCGGTCTCTCCATCTTTTCCATTTGCTCCCTGGAACACAAAAGAGCACACTCTTCATTGAAGGATCCTTACATCTGTGAAGATTATGAAGCATAAAGTATGGCTTTTTGGCTACTTCAGTACTTCACTACTAGCTACATACCCTTTGACCCGCAGCGCCAGGACTTCCAGCTTCTCCAGCTTTTCCAGCATCGCCCTACAAACAAGTCAAATGTTTATCACCAGCTTTATGTGATACCTTCTTCTAAAGCCCATCTCACTTACTGCGAAGCCCTTTGGCCCCGGCAGACCCATGGTTCCAGCACCACCTCGGGTTCCAACAGAACCAGCCGGGCCAGGTTTGCCGTCCTCTCCGGCCAAACCCTAAAAACACGAGGGAAAACATAAAAACTTCGCATTGGGAGAACAATAAAGGCACAGTGGCGTCGCAACACTGTGACGTAGAGAGATCTTGAGGAGAGTTGGGAAATCGTGCTCACCATTGGACCCTGCCTTCCCTCTGCTCCTTGAGCACCAATCGGCCCCGAGAGACCCTGGGAAAACAAGGCGAATAAAATGTTGTGTAAAAACACAAGCTTTAGCGTATGTCTTGGGATTTTATGTGACGGAGCAACACAAACTGATGCAAAATTGGAAAAAATGCGTCATTTGTATGTAGCCCCCTTTCTTCTTATACGTCTCAGTAAAATCCAATCTGCCTACTGCAACTGTTCCACAGCAAACATGAAAAGGAGGGTGTGTAATGTAATCAAATTTGGCTTTAAAATGTAATAAAGCATAAACAAAAACCAGATTATGTAATAATCAGCGCAAAGTATAATAAAACCTCGAATGCAGGCTGAGGATGTTTGTAGAAGGAAACCCAAATGTTTTGACCCAAGTCATACCGGTTAAAAGACAATAATTACACAACCTTTTAAATTTAAAGTAAGTTTTTAAAAAAATGTTTTCTGGTATTTAACAAATAGAAATTATTTTAGTCACTCAAACTTAACTTCGTATCTTGAAACTATGTGGTTTTTTTATTCTGTGTATGTAAACTTCTGGTTTCACCTGTAGATGGTTCGATTTGCATCAAACACTTTTTGGTGTTTACATATTTTCCTCTGAAATTTGAATCAGAAGACAGAAGAAATGTTGGAAAATTTATCAGAGGTGTATGGAGTTGCCTTACCCGGGCTCCCGTTAATCCTGGCTCTCCATTGCGTCCTGGGTCTCCCAGAGTACCTTTGATGCCGAGCGATCCCGGCAGTCCCCTCTCACCCTGGGCTCCCTGTTTGAGCAAGAATCAAATTTTTAAAAGCCGAGCTATCTGCTATGATAAATGCAATTATTAACAAAACAAACGTATTTCATACCTTTTGTCCTGGTAAACCATCTGCACCGGGAAAACCTCGGTTTCCTGGTGGCCCCTAAAACAGAAAGTGCCGAGAGTTGCACTGTACGTCCTGTAAAGTTTTCATGGCTGATATCGTTAGCTGGCTCACCATCTCCCCCTGTGGTCCTGGAGACCCGATGGTTCCCGCATCCCCTCGGGTGCCACGCTTTCCATCCTCACCCAATGGACCGATTGGCCCTGGAACACCGTGGTCACCCTGCCACCGACGGGTTAGTCAATACATCAGTAAGTACAGAAGGAACGTTTTAAGATGAGGCTTCATTGACCCTTTTTGTCAAATTGCTTTGACGAAAAGTTGCTGTCATTTTATGATTCAGACAGCCGTGACATTGCGCCAGTTCAACATTGATCTGACATTTGAGAAAATTGACATTTTCGCCAACATTTGCTAATAGAGATGTGCTGAAAGAATAGCAAAAATATTGGCGCATTCTACAGATTTTTCATCGAACCACCTAAGATTTTTATGTACAACATCAGAAATGCATTAATAGACGCAAATAAACAAAAAAATCAATTCATTTTTTAGTAAGAAATTAAACATTTTATTGCCAAAGAACGCATTACTTTAGTGAATTTGACCCGGGTGAAGCTAAAACTGCCACTTGACGAGTTTTGGCTGCAACGTATTTGCAGACGAAGGTGTTTTTTTGTTTTTTTTTAACTTAAACGCAAAATATACATATTTTTCAAAGTTTTGCTTTTACTATTGTTCTGAATATGTTGTTTTTTTCAGCAAATGGCCATTTTGGAGTCTGTATACAGCAGTTATTTACTAAATTAGTTGTAGGGTCCAGTCACTCATGTGTCTAAGAGTTAAGGTGTTAGTTTCTTGCTTACCCTTTCTCCTTTATGCCCAGCTTCTCCTTTAAGTCCTGCTAGTCCAGCATCACCCTGTTAAAGCAAAGACCAAAATATTTGAAAGTTCGGGATCTGGCCTAAGTGAGAAATTCAATAAAGTTCGTACCAGTTGGCCTTTTGGTCCTGGTGCTCCTGTGGTGCCCTGAGGGCCAGGAGGACCAGCGGGGCCGACCAAACCAGGCGCCCCCTGTAAACCTGCTACACCCTGTAGAGAAGAAAGCAAAACATGCTCAATAAAAAAGGCATCAAAGGTTTGCTAAAAAGGTGGAACATCTGCTTTGCGTCGTTTCAAAGACTCACAGAGGAACCGCGGGCACCTGGGGCCCCATCTGGTCCTGCAGCACCCTGTATTAAACACCAAAATGAGTCTTTCAATAATAAACAAAAAACAAAAAAACAAACAGCACTCAATCTTACTAATCAGTATCAGATTTGGACTCGCCTGCTGTCCAATTGGTCCAGGTGGTCCAACACGTCCGCCGTCCCCCCTGGGTCCCTGCTGCCCTCGACTTCCTCTGACTCCTGTGGGTCCCGCTTCACCCTGACTCCCAGACAACAATCGGGTCATGAATATTTTAGGAAATTGTAAAGGATTCCTTCCTGACTTGCTGCCCTACCTGGCCTGGAAAAGTGATTGACTGTGGACACTTTTGAAAAATGAAGCTAAAAACACAGTAGAGGCATTGTGTCTTAACTTATACTGTTGGAGTTTGGTCTTAAAATGGGATCGATGTAAAAGTGTGAACAGTCTCACCTTCATTCCTGGACCTCCTGGGAATCCCGGCATACCGGGAATTCCAATCGGACCCTGTAGTTGGATTAGATTATTTTAACTTCGCATTTTGTGCCCTGGCCTGGCAAATTGATGCTAATCAGACAACAAAATCAATGAGAATATTTTTGTCTCCACTGGACCAATAGTATACAAGCACACAGTCAGAACAATTACTATTTACATACTATCATACTATCAATCTCGTTCTTACCAAAGCACCAGGTTTGCCAGGATGGCCATTTGAACCGCGTTTACCCTGACAGAAAAAATAGACCGTTAGCTTTCGCTCTTTGACATTTCAATACTTTTACGTCAAGTGATTGGTTTGCTTCATACCAAAGGACCAGTGGGTCCAATTCTGCCTCTTTCTCCTTGCAAACCAGGAGGACCCTGAAACAAAAGACGGATTTACTGGGACACTACTTTACACCCTCCGTTTCTTCTCTCCATCTTAATGAAAGTAAGACACAGGAACACTGGCATTATTGGTGCGGATTGAATTTGAACGCATTTATCGCTTACCGTGGGTCCTGCGGGGCCCATTTGACCAGCAGTACCAGATCCACCCTACGGTGAACAAAGATGCAGGTGTAAAATGTCTAGTTTGTAGAACTGATTATCAAATTTGTCCATAACTTTTTTATTTCTGTTTAATTCGTGAAGCATTGCAGGTGAACTTGTGCTTCTCTCTAATAATCAGTGGGTGGATAAATCTTAATAAACCTTAGGCACTAACCCAACCTTTTTCCAACCCCAGGTTGGTGGTCTTTTGCCTTTATTGTCTAAGGATACCTCAGAATTCCCTCATGTGAAATGCAGTTGTTGACTTAGGGGAAGGAAGTCTGTGGTCTTAAATAAACAATAGTTGATGTATGGATGGACTAATTTTTAGTTCTTTTTGGATCGTTCTGGATCAGGATCGTGTCATACCTTGGCTCCAACTGCCCCAGACTCGCCTTTTGGTCCTGCAAGACCAGCGTGTCCCTGTTGGGATTAAAGTTCTGCTTAGTTTTGTAACAGTTTCAAATCAACGGCAAACAAAAGGGAGAATTTTCTTTACTTTGGGGCCTTTTCGTCCTTGCAGACCTGGAAGTCCTGGGAATCCTCTTGCACCCTGAATTCAAAACAAACCATAACTCGTCAAAATCCTCCGCAAACTGTAAAATGCCAAGGATGCACTTATGTCATTATAGGTAATTCTATTACTGGTGATCCTGGAAATCCTGGTTCTCCGGTTGCGCCGGCAGGCCCAGCCTCTCCCTGCCCATAAAAAAAAAAAAAAAGTGAAACTTGGATGTTTTTAATCACGCGACTAAAAACGAGGATGTATGTATTTCTGACTCACGTCAGGTCCTGGTTTCCCTGGAGGTCCGTCAGGTCCTCGATGACCTGGCTCACCCTGTGGAATATTCACATTCAACATGCTGTTACATCCTACCATGGCCGCCACCATGTTTTATACGATAAAGAAGTCGTCCCACCATTGGTCCTGTGTCTCCGTGTTCTCCGGGAATTCCCTGACCGCCGGTTGCGCCCTAACGTAAGACATCAAAAGTTAAAAACATCTGAAATTTGCAGAAGTTTGCTAAAAACAAAATTCATTCTCATAATTTTGGGTAAGAGCATAAAACCTACTGGAGGCCCAGTTGGACCAGGAAGTCCTCGTGGTCCTGCTTCACCCTGCAACAGGGTAGTTTTATTCTCAGGTAATTAATTCACACATCTGACTTTACAGTTTGTTTGCAGACCTGAAACACTCACCCTCGATGCGGACACCATTGGAGCAAAACCTGACTTCTCACTAAAACCGGCCATCTGCGACACCAAGTTTCCCTTGAAGGAGAAACGAGTCAATAATTACCTCTAGAAAGAGTTTTTGTTTATGTTTTAAGCATTTTTCGGAAGATATGAGAGTTCTCACCCCGGGAGGAGAGGAATCCCCAGGGGGTCCAGGTTCTCCTGGATTTCCAGGGACACCAGGCTCACCGTCAAACCCCGGGGGTCCAGTGAATCCCTGCAAGTTTTGTTATTACATAGAGAGTAAATGTCATACTGAAGTTCAATTTGATCTCATTACATCACGGTTGTGAGTATTTACTTAACTGTCATTTCTTTTTGTTTGGTTTTGTTTGACGCTATTAGCATTAGCATTTTGCTAATGTAAAGAAATATCTGGTGCCTTTAATTAGCAATGCTTTATTAATCACTGTGTCAGAAAATTTTATTCAAATGTTTTAATACTTTTCATTCGTTTAAATAATTTACATATACGGTAGATGTAGGACATTAGCACTGCGCATGCCGCGGGCTACTTTTATACGTTTTCACGGTCATAGAGTTTGACGAACGCTTCAGATTAAAAATAATTCTGCTTCCAGTCAGAAAATATTTTGATAATGTCACAACACTAGATAAATGATTATATTTGACAGAAATAATGTGGTGACTTTACTTAATACCTCTGACCAGAGTTAGACAAATAATAAGTCATGACCTCATTATCATAAATACAGTTCAGGAGTAAAGAGTCTAGGTGTGGAGAAGACTGTAACACATAAAACGGAATAGAAATAATTGTGGTAAACTTCGGGTTTAAATTGTACATGGCGTCTCAAAAGAAAAACTTTTTTCGAAACTCACCCGTCTGCCTTTGAAGCCTCTTGGTCCTGTTCTTCCCTGCGGTCCTGGGGGGCCCTAAACAATGAGACTGGTTTAACTTACACATTTTTTTTCTCCACTTTATGGGGGTGAAAAAAAAAACACAAAATGAGGATATAAGAGACAAGTCATCTATTCCAAATTAGTAGAGCAATATTTTGTCTGGCTATTGCAATAGAAAAATCACATCTTTTTTCAGAAAGTTTTCATCTTATATCACTTCTAACTTTGTTTTCTTTTGTCCACCCTCCGTTTCTGGGTTCGAGAGTCTAAACGCCGAGCAGAAAACAGCCAGACAAGGATTTGAATGCAGGAACGTCTTGCTGCACAGCAAGAAGGCGCAATAAACCCACATCATATAGGAGTTTCATGTTATCATTTTAATTACTGTGATAAAAATTTGAATGGTATTCTGCTTTATTGAGATGCACATGTTTGTAGCTTTAAGTTCATTTTATTGGCTGGAGTGCTTATGAAAAGGTCACATATAATCATCACCTCAGCGTCTGCTTCTGTTGTGTTCGAAAGATTAGCCCCATAATTCACCTTAACATTAGAGGGCGCCAAAGCTGCCACGGCAACCAATATAAGTACTTGAAGGTTAAATATATCAAAAATTTACTATTTTTTTCTTAGATTCTGTGTTAATTATTATTAAATGAATAAATAAATATTGCTGAGTACTGGAGAGGAAAAAAAACAAACAAGTATGAACTTTTCTGAAGACCTTTTTCTGAATTGGGAAACCTTTGGCAAAAGCAAGTTACCCACCATTGGTCCCTGGTGTCCGGGGTTTCCCACAACCTGAAGAACAGGCAGATAATTACCTCTTGATGGGAAGCTTCAAAAATGATGCGCATAACATTTGTTATGAAAATTTCATACTTACATACGGTATGTCACCTGGTTCCCCTTTCTGTCCCTGCGAAGGATGCAAAATGGCTTGTTAGGTGTGCTGTGATTTTTTTCCTCTCGTAAATAAAAGTGTGTGAATAAAGCAGTAATTTACCTGGAAGCCCATAATTTCTTGAATTAAAAAAAAAGAAAGAAAAAGGAATTATCACACAGTTGATTACTACTGAGGCAATTTAATTGAGTCAGCTAATTGGAAAAGTGACCCCACCGATCCTCCTGCCGGCGCTGGCGAAGCTGTCGCACACGGGGCAGCATTCCCCCTCGGGCGTGGTGACCTTCTCGCAGTTCGCCAGCGGCTCGCACTGAATCTCGTCGCAGATGGAGACGCCGTTGTCGCAGACGCAGACGCGACAGGGTGCGGGTTTCCAGATGTCGTTGTGATGGTAGAGCTCCCCGTCGACTTTGCAGCTTTCTGATTTCTTCTCATCAGCGGCTGCAGCGCAGAGAAGAAACAAAGAAAAAGGGAAATGAAAACTGTCACTGCAATATTACCCACGGTCGATTCTTTAGTACATAGCAGTTTGAGAACGAGGGAATTCTTTTCCTGAACTTACAAGTTCTTTTACAGAGACGAAGTTGCACTTTCTGAAATTGACTGCACATTTCCAAGAGCTTTTTAGGAAGATCTGAGCACTGATGTTTCGTCAGTCACCCAAAGTCAAATCCAGGTCCGTGCCACAGATCAGAGCAGCAATTTTAAGAAAACCAGCATTTTCTTCAACGTCACAACTGTTATCTAGACTGGAGCATCATCAATCACAATTGATCACCATCCTCTTCGCAAGCCACCGTCTACTTGGTACAATCACTTTTGTGTTTGGTCAAATTCTGTCAAATTACCTGTCGTTGGGTCGGTGTTGGGTGAAAACGTTGAAGCCACACTTAGGCACACAGGACAGCATTCACCACTGGGGACCACTGTGTTCTGGCAATCGTCGAGGTTCTCACACACCACATCTTCACACACGACGGTTCCCATATCGCACACGCACAGCCGACATGGCTCTGGGTTCCACATGTCTGTATTGGCGTAGATCTTCCCATTTTCTGTGCAGGTGTCTTAATTAAAACACATAAAAATGCCAAAAAAAAATTGGTTATTGATCCAATTGTTTTAGCTACACTTGGTACCATCTACTTGAAAACAATTTAAACTAACACAAGCAGATTTTTTTCTGATGTTTTGGCAGCTACTGACTTGGATTGGTTTTCCAATTTAAATGTCGCTCACATCAAATACATGGTCAGCAAAAATAGCCACCAAGAAAATGCAAGAGTGCAGTGAGTTTGAATTTCAAATTCAGATTGCTTGCTGCCAAAAAATCTGCAAATAAACACAGAAAAACCATGCGTATTTTGCTGCTTTATTCAAAATCTATTTGTGCTAAAGACTCGCAAATGCAAATAAATAAATAAATCTTGAGTTGTACAGAATGACATTATAACAGAGAGGCAAAAATTTCCCTGAGGAATACACCTTATTCAGTAAGTAAGTTACTTGCTCAACCCGATGTGTGGACGTTGTTACAGCACACACATGTTGAGAAGTGAGCTTATCTCGTCGAAAGTTTATGTATTCCATCTGCAACCTGAAAAGAAGCACTGTCGGAGGGAAATTCAGACCGCAGCGCAAAGATTCGGAAAACAACAGTCCACAGTGGTGTGCACAAGGTGAAGCCTGAAGAGTTGATCTTCAGGCCACGACGGAGACCTAAAAGCACCACCAGCTGCGAAATACACAAACACTGCATCGCAGAAGTCGGCGTCAACAACCAGAAACAAATCTGCGGGTCACGCTTGCAGTTTACCGGTTTCTGCGTGGGGCCGCTGCTGTTTCGCAGCCGAGCACACAGGGCAGCACTCGCCCTCAGGGGTTTCTGTGGTCTGGCAATCCCCTACATCCTCACAAACCATGTCCTCACACAACACCGTCCCTTTATCACATAAACACACCCGACAGGGCTCTGGGCTCCATATCTGATCGTTGGGGTAGGTATTGCCGTCCACCGAGCAGGAATCTTTGTGAGGAAGAACAGCAACGGGCATCAGTATGGAAAGCTGTTCTCAGATGATAAAGACATAGCTTCATGCATTGCAGATTCAAGAGAAGCCCAGTTTCTTGGTTAGGTTTTGAATGCTATACAATTTGGGCAGGTCACATTGCCTGGAAAACAAATGTGGGGTTAGCTAGTTCAGGAAATGTATGATTTGGAAAGTTCACGATATATGGAAAACAATAAAAAAACAATTAGTGGACAAAATGGAAAGCATAAAAATTTTTCATGTTTAGCTTAGATTAATTGAAAAAAATTATTCGTAGGTTCAAGGGAACAGCTTACTTTAGGCAGACAACATAAGGGTTAGCTAAATACAAAAAAAATGTAAACACGGAGTTTATGCTACTTAGAAAACATCTTTGATTAGGTTTATGAAAAATACTGGCTGAAGCAATTCACATTAACTGGAAAACAATAGCCAAATGATGAGTACTTAGAAAAAAGTGCTTGGTGTTACTTTACTAAGCTTGCTCACCAAAGTGACAAAAAGAAATCTTGGTTATATGTTGGTATACGTATTTGTCTAGCTGATACTATCTGGAAAACAAAACTCAAGTTAGCACGAAAAATTAGCTAAATTTGGGTAAATGTATAACATAGCCATCTTATGCTAGCTAAAAAAAAAGTTGGATTTCTGTCAGTACCAAAAGTTTCATGCTAGCTTAAAAAGAAAAACACAAATTTGGGTGACTACTAAAAAACCCAAAAGTCTGTGGAAATAAAACTCAAGTTAGCAAGAAAAATTTGACAGATTTTGGGTAAATGTATAACTTAGCCATGTCATGCTAGTTAAAAAAATTTGGGATTTGTGTCACTACCAAAAATCTCATGCTATCTTAAAAAACACACACAAAAATATGTTGGATTTGGGTGACTACTAAAAAAACTTAACAGTCTGTGAAAGTTTAGGTATGTTAAACCAAACCAAATGTTCAGTCCTAAGTAAAAACTTGGTTTGTTAACCCTAAGGGAGGTTACATTCTAAAAAATGTCAGCAAGGATTTTATAGAACAATTTTGAAATGAGTGATACAATTTACAAAACAGTTTTATATGCAATTTTGTCTCCAGGAAATAAATGCGAAATTTAACACTCCTATTTCGGCTTTTGGTCACACACACAAAAAAAAGCCATTTTGACACATATTTACATAGATAGAATTATCCATCTTTTAATCGGATCACCCAAACATCAGTTCATAATATTTATTACCAGTTTTATCGTCCAAGAAAGGAGCGTTTGGTTTGTTGGCTGAGCACACGGGGCAACACTCGCCCTCGGGGACCTCGGTTGTCTCGCAGTCCCTTAGCTCTTCACACACCAATTCCTCACACACCACAACTCCCGAGTCGCACACGCAGACTCGACACGGCTCTGGGGCCCACATTTGATTGTCGTAGTAGGTGGTGCCATTTTCTGTGCAGGTCTCTTTATGGGAGAAAACACCAACCGAATGAGCACTGCGGACGATGCCCTTTCAGTGCGCACAATGCATCATTGAAGGGATTTTTGGGAATGCCTTGAGAATATTCAGTTTTAACATTCCATACTTTTGTCTATGACTTCCTCAACTTTTGTAACAATTTAGACATTTGATTCCTAATGGTTTTGCCATTAAGCTAATTATTCAACAACATAAAAAGTATTGTGTATGCTTCAAAAAGTCCTGAACAACTTGTAGCCGAATTCTGCTTGTAGGGAAATTCAATTTCCTTTTTGGCACTTGACCTAATTGAATGCATCAGATGGAGTTATTTGGACACTTCTCAAGCCAAAACATGAATAATTCAAAAGTCATCAGCACTTTTTCAATTGATAAAGAAGATTTTAAGCCACTCTGGTAACAAGTTTTATGAATGCATATGGAGAATTTATCTGAATCAGTCAGCTTAAATGACACCCATAACTCAACAAATCCCACTGGTATTAATCATTAGCTCAGTCTTAGCTTATTAGTGACATATTCAATCTGCAGATTAATTTTAAAACACTTTCAAAACAATTACACTTAAAAGAAAATTGATTTTTTTTTTAACGTTTATACTATGAATTAGAATGTTAAACATGGAATGTTGTAAATACATGCTAAAGCCACACGCTAACCCTCAAAAAACAAGCAAGAGTTAATTTGCTTTTTTAACAACATGATTGCTTCTCGGTGACATAATTCTTAAAACGCATTGCTTTCTGACTGACTCTTACAATCTGATTGCATTTTTGATTTCATTTAGAATATAGCGTTAGAAACAAATTTGGCTAGAACAAAATGAATGACTTTTTTAAAATTTACCGTATTCATACCGCCAAACTGGAGAGGAAGACCTCGTAATGATGCATGGTGGTAACCGAAAGGGACCTGAATGTGCCTGATGATTCCCAGTAGTGAAGGGTCAGAGTCGGGTCAGTTTACCTGCTTCAGAGTTTGCTGTGTGTGTCGGTGGCGAGGTGGAGCACGTGGGGCAACACTCGCCTTTCGGAAACACCACCGACTGGCAGCCTCTGAGCTCCTCACACACCTCGTCCTCACACACTACAAGGCCGCTGTCGCACACACAGGTTCGGCACAGCGCCGGCCTCCATATCTCATTGTCGGAGTAGACCGTTCCGTTTTCCTTACAGCCGTCTGAGTCAAGCACAGCAGCAGCCGACATGTTAACATGTTCCTCTGCGGAGGTCTGATCCGGTCATGATGATGATGAGGACGACATGTTGGAAACTATAAACGTTACAGTACAACCAGCTGGTTGTTCAATTTAATGAATTCAAGCAAACAATTGCAAGTATGAAGTTTAGGTAATAGTTTTTTTTTCATAGTTTTGGGTT
Organism: Xiphophorus hellerii; assembly: GCF_003331165.1. NCBI lineage: Eukaryota > Metazoa > Chordata > Actinopteri > Cyprinodontiformes > Poeciliidae > Xiphophorus > Xiphophorus hellerii. The sequence goes on along the minus strand of NC_045695.1, from coordinate 4,157,791 downwards.
GATATTTTGAGCACACGGGGCAACACTCCGTGTGCCCCGAAATGAAAGAAAAGGGGCTGCAGTTTTTCCGTTTGCCCACTAGGTTGCATCAACCGTCTTTTAGGAACAACTGCAGGACTGAACTGTATATAAAAGTATAACTGGAAATCTCATTCATGTTGCATGCTTAAAATAATGGGGAAAATCGAAAAACGTGACATAGTTTCAATTTTTCATATTATAACTCATAGCAGATTCACTTTTAAGATATAAACCAAAAACTGGTTTTCAGTTTTAGGATATTCTGCCGTATTGGTAAATTTGAAAGAAATTCATCTATAACGTTTTCATTTTTCATGAAAGATACCTGTACCCCTTGAAATATTTGACAGTTTGTCACATTACAACTACAAACATCAATGTTTTTTTTGTGTGTGTGACAAACTAAAACAAACTAATGCATGATTGTGAAATGGAGGGAAAAATGATGCACGGTTTTCAGACGTTTCACCAAATTCAATTTTAAAAGCGTGATGAGCAATTGTAGGACAATTTCTCCCACTATTGGGTCATTTCTCCACGTTTTCTCCGCCCTTCGTTTTGAATGGTGATGGTGAAAAAGAGAAGCATGATCCTGCCACTAGTCTTCAAATTGATATCTTCAAATCATTTTCTGATTAGATTGGGCATGGAACCCCAAAATATAAGTTTAAAGGGTATATATGCATTTTGAAACAACTTGCGTACTAGAATTTTAAAAGAAGACGTGAGCAGAACATAAATCAAAATGTCGTAATTTCGACATATGTGAGGCAAGTCGCTGCTTACCTGCAGAGGCCTTTAATCTAACCTGACTAGACTGCGGTTCAGCCAACAGCTTTCGGCTGGAAAGTCGTCTATAAATCTGTCTGTAGGCCACTGTGCAATTATCCCTTCAAAAGCGATCTCTGCCAACATTCGACATTTAACATGAAACATATATGCTTAGTAATTAGCATGGATTTCACCGTTAGAGTCCTCACTTCCAGCCAGTCACAGAAGGAACACAGACTTTCTTAGCTTTCTGCCGCTCGGTTCATCTCTATATTTACAACAAAACATATGCCAACACCTAGCATAGTTATGAATTACAGTTCTATTATTAAGCCAAATGTGTCTTAATATCTTCGTTCTAACACTACTTACATATGCTGAGTGATTTATAGTCGTCTCACATGTCAAAAATGCAGTTTTATTACGTTTTGCTAGCATGGTATGCCAACGGTTAACCCGGCCGTTTGAAGGACATCGTCTGGACCCCAAACATGGCGCAACTCAGACTTTTGCTGCAGGCACTTTAAGGGTGAGGTCTGATTGACAAATGAAAATACATAACGCTGCTCCTTTAATGGGGCCACAAACAATCAGCAACTTTGAATCAAAAGCAGATTTGGCCATACAAAAACTTTAGCTACATTCTGCAGCAAGGGTTTTTAAAAAAACATACGGAGCATATGCTGTTTATGTTTCAGGCCATAGATTAACATTTTTTCTAAGTTCAAATAGAAAACACGCCACTCCCAAAAAGTTAGGAAACTGTATGATTTTTGTTTTAATGAACATGGGAACCTCTTTTTTTATTATTATTTTTGTTGGATTTACGACGGTTTACATGTCCATTTGTAGCAACTCCAGCTTACAATAGAAACATCACATCAACATTATTTATATATATATTGATGTGTGTGGGTGATTTCAGTATGTTTTTGTTATATGATATAGTTTCAGTTAGTTATAGTTTTTCCCAATTAACTACCGTTTTTATTTAGTTCTCCTAATGAAAGTGTTTTCTCAATTTCAGTTTTAGTTATTTCCTTCGTTTTAGTTGGTATTTAATATTAAATAAGCTTAAACATTTTAAAGGATTTTGTCAGGGTTGGATAACTGAGACCCGCTTTTACGATGGGCAGGAATAAAATGCCGAGGTAGGGTTATACATGAAACATGATTTATCTAAAGTTGGACATCACAAAATATTTGGTTCACATGATGAATGGTGAATTCTTCAATTTAACATTTAGACTTCAAGAGGAACACACACTAGGTTTCTAAGCTAAAAATCTGGAGTCTATTTCAACATTTTTTTAATCATAAGTGCACATAAACTATTCTTTGTCCTGGATAACTAACCGCCTATTACCCATAATTGGCGGTTACAGGTAATTACATACATAAAAACAGCAGGATCAAAAAAATAACAATAAAAGCAGCCCACACTGCCCACGGAAGTACTTTACTTCATAAAATTGGAACAATATTTAGGTTAAATGTGGAAAACTTTAAGACTCTTCATGTCTTAGTATTTGTTAATTTTTCTTGGATCTTTCTCAAACACCTGGCTGGTGTAGCGAGGGAAGAAAAAAGGAGAAAAAAACTATACATAGGAATGTTGCACATAAAAAAAACAAGGGTTAAATCTCGCCACCTGCTGACCCTGTGGGCTTTATGAGTGCATTTAAATCCATTCATTTTTGTGACGTCGCTAAGCACTAATTATGTGGTGAGGCCTCTCCCTGAGAAAGACGACGGCATTCAGCAGCTGTAGTTATTTCAGGGGAAACCACTGAGCCTGTATTATATGTTGGGTTTGGGTTAAAACTTGTGGTTTGACTTTATTTGGGACAGCAATGAGATACCACACCCGAAGGAAACTCCTGCGTTGAAACCTGCTTCAGACCAAAGGAAAGAGTCACAGGTTGATGTGGAGTGTATTTTTGCAGGAGAGATTATATTTATAACAGTTATGCAGCCTTTTAGGTTTTTAACCTTTGTATTTCAAAAACTTTCCAACAACACAAGTAAGCCGTTTTTCATCTCCACATAATTATAGCTTCAGCTACAGCATAAGCTTGTACTATGCCCATAGTTTATATGTCTTTTTACACATCAGTACAACTGCCCGCCCCTTATGCTCAAACTTAGGTCACAAACATCAAACCACCGTGCAAAGGACTTAAAGAGGTACTTTGATATTTACAGATTAGATCAAGTCAAGTGCAACCTAGTGGGCAAAGATATTCCCTTTTTCTTTGCCATAATGGAGTAAATATTTATGGGGGAAAAAATATATATTTTTGACATTTTCTTCAGAAAGCTACAAAACAAAGCCGTATGTAAACACACCGCTGTACTGATACTTAGCAAACATATTTTCCTAAAGTATCACTCTTATCGCCGTTTTATATTCATTTAATAAATTCAAAGATCATCCTCTCATACGCTGTCCTAACTATCCCCGCCAACCTCCCACCAAAGATTTCTTTCATCTTTTTTCTGTTCCCCGATGCTTAAATCCCTTCAAAACTTTTCTTAATTGCTAACATATTTTACTGTAAATTTACCAATTTTTTATATATATATACAGGGGTTGGACAATGAAACTGAAACACCTTGTATATATACCCTGTATATATACAGGACAACCCCTGTATATATACAGTATATATATATAGTATGAAAAAAATCTAGATTTTGATAACTTTTTTGACATTGTGCAAGAAATTTAGGAAAGGCAAGGAAGTTTATTTGTTTGGTGCATTTTTAGCAACAGGGCAAATCCAAGTGCTTTAGACGATTAGAAGGAAAATAAAAGAGCAAACAAGCAAACCATTACACAGCAGAGGCAAAGTGAGCGAAGACGAGTTCAAAGGTAGCAGCACTGTGGTTCTTCCACGGTCTGTATTCATATGGATGTTGTTGAACACTTAGACAGGGGCACTTTCAGTACTGTGGTGTGCACAATGTTGGGGAGGTGTTTTTTTTGTGGCCCCCTAAATTATTTATACAAGCATTTCCTGGAGTTAATTTGGTACACTAGATATTGACGGGGTTTTTTTTTTTTTTTTGTGGGGTTTGTTTTAATCTCTTCATGATGTTTTTATGAAATGTTATTAACTATGTTTTTCATGGTTACTGACAGAGGAACCTGTAACCCTTTCTATAACTAGCTTAGCCTCGAACCTAAACTCAAAGCACTAGAGCGGAGCAAGCACTGTTAGCTTCCTCTGCTAACTCCAAAACATCACACAATCTTTAAGCAACTGGTTTAGATTTAATGTCAGGCTATATAAGAACCATATTAGTTTACAGCTGAACTCTAACAATGTAGGTGTAACGTGGACACCAAAAAGTTAACGCTAATGTTAGCTAAATACCATTTCTAAACATTCTGCTCTCTGTTTGGCTAAAGATTAACATACATAACTTTATGTAAAATTGACTTCTTTTTCCTCTTTTTTTATACAGGATGTTATAATGTTATTCCCTCAACTAAAACATACCTGGAGTATTGCTTGATTATTTCATTCTTGTTTGAGAAATTCTTTAATCTCTTGGGCGGAGCCAGCGCGGCCTTTGAGACGCAGTGCCTCCTGGGAGTTGCAGTTCTTGACCTCCCCCCTAGCATACCCCCAATCAGCTCCTTCAGACTTCCCAGCAGCAATTAGCAAGCACCTGGTGAAACTGCTGAGCTCACTGTAGGAGCTACTTCTCAGTGCAACGCTGGTAAAAATGTTGTTAAAGGGTTAATAGAGGAGCCGTGTTGTGAATGACTTCCGGGAGGCGGAGTTTCAGAAAGAGCAGGAGATTTTAAGGAGACAGAGGACCAATTTCAAGGTATTAGATTATCAAGTCAAAATTCTATTGATTATATATATATATAATTTTTTACAACAAATAAAGTTGACATAGTTGATTGTGTTATAAAATGGCACTATGTGACTGGAAAATACAATATTGCCCCTTGAAATTAATTAATTTGACGAATGAGATATGTTAATATAAATTAATCAGTGAAATTCAAATGTGTTTTTTATGTGGCGATTCTTCTATGCTGAGTATGTAAGCAAAGCTAAGTATGTGGCACGTCACTATGGCCCTTAATTGAAATGCAACATAAAAAATGCACCTATTTTATCAACTGAAGAATTATTAAACCTATATTTGTTCGGAAGTAGGAAACATTTCTCTTAAAACCCTGGAGAGAAAGTGTTAAAAGTATAAACCTTACTTAGAAATCCAAACCAAGTCAGTTTGCATTTTTATGCCAGAGCAGTAAATGGTTATAAAACTGTCATTTTATATATATCGAATTTTTTTTTGCCACGGTATTCGTTCAGTGACATTAAATGCTACTAAAAGCTAAAGCAGTACCACACAAGATTCTAACCTACAAAACATCTGGCGCACATGGTCAGAAATGTTTTTGTTTTTTTCTTTCTCTTCATCTTCTTCTTCGTTTTTACTTTTCCCTCGCAGCATGAACGCTTCACTGGAGGTGAAGCCGAATGGAAGCGGGAGAAGCATATTTCATATCCAGCATCTTCTCACATTGGGTGTGTCCTCGTCTGACTCTGGCCCAGAATCTGACCAAAATTAGTGGCCTGCATTTGTCCATCCCATCCTTGAAGCCACATCATTATAACTGTGGCCTCTCCAACCCTGTCATTCAGCCTCGACTCTGCACTGAAATAGACTGGCCAGCCCCGCTCCACTCTTTAGAGTTAGCTGGAGCATTGAGAGGGAAATTGCTGCTTTTATATATATATATATATATTTTATATATATATATATATATATATATATATATATATATATATATATATATATATATATATATATATATATATATATATATATATATATTTGGGGTGAAGTATATTAAATATAAAGTTATCTGAAGTTTGAACGATTATGTAACGTTCAAAAAAAACATTTAATTTTTATCGCTTCAGCGTCAAATCATAAGAAAAATTTACTTTCTTCTTTGAACAGGTGTTCTTCCACGATACAACAAATATCATTAATTGGCTTTTAATAGTGCCATGAAGTCAAACAAAAAAACAAAAAAAAAAACCAACCTTTTTAATTAAAAATAAGCCACGCTGTTGGCAACTTATCTGGAGGAATAAATTGCATTGCGTAAGAAGAAGTGGAAATCAAACATTTTCAGCAACAAAAAAAGCTCATGTTGTTGGAAACAAATTAGACCAAAATATCCACAAAGTAATCACGGGTAGAAAAAACAACAACATCTGAGTGAACATAAACATGACATTTTTGCATATATGTATGCAGAACACAACAAAAGTCCAACAAAAGAAGTTACATTTTCCATTCCTGAAATATTAGCGGTTTAGGCAGCCGTCACTCACCAGTCTTTGTTTCTTCTTGGCAGGCCACAGCAATCACCTGAGCTAAGGTGAGGGCCAAGCATACGGTAATCCTGATGCAAACTGAGGTGCCCATGTCTGCATATCAGACATGCAGAGTCCTCAAAAACAGTTGCTGCAAAGCAGATCAGAGAGTCCAGGGAAGCCCAGCCCCGAGCTACAACATCCAGGCTGGAACGAAAGAAAGAAAAAACAAAAAAAACAAAATTCAAATGTCCCAGAGCGCAACTGGCTCCTGGATGTGCGATTACAGCTCACTGCAACAAGCTCCTGCTTCTGCTCCCCCCCTCACCCAGACCTCCTCGCCACTCTCTCTCAACCTTCGACCCTCCCACTCGTATGCTTTCTCATCATTTCTACTTTTAGTCGAAGGCCACCCTCCTCTTCAGGCTCCGGCGAATGGCATGAAAGGTGGCACTGATTAAAGGCTGCATGAAATCGGCTCTAATTGAGAGGAGGAGGGGCGACGGGTGGCTTTGGAAAGGAGAATACCTCTAATCTGCATTCAAGGACCTTTAAAGGATATTGCTGCTTTTATGTGCAGAAGCCACCTTATGATTTGGCAATACATCATTCTAATAGAAATGTCCAAAACGGACCCAAATGCTCGCAGGTGTTGGACTTTGTGCTTGTTTCAGCTATTTTGGCTTCACTGCGTGACTGTAGGTTTTAGTTGCTTGCAGTGTCACTGGTTCAAATGGAGACGAACATTTAAAGGACATTACCAGATAACTGGGCTCATTAATATGTCAGTACTGTTCAATCACATCAGGTAGGTCTGTGATTAAAGTCTATATATGCCATTTTCTGCAGGTTTGGAGCTAGTTTATGTCCTTTATAGGAGTTATAAACTCTTTTTCTGTGGGTACTCTAGTTTCTGCTTTGGGAAGTACCTTTGGAAAAAACAGATTTTTGGGATATTCATTTTTATTCTTATCGTTCTCCCAGATTGAGTACATTAGACGGTCCACAGTATTTCTGGTTTCTCTGCTTTACTTTCCCTCTTTTGATTGTCATGATAATGTAGACTGGACCTCAAATACTGTGGGAACACCTTCCTGGATTCCTGTGGTTTTCTTTCCTATTCAAGTACCTTCAATAAGGCCTCCTGTTATTACTTCCTGTTTTCCTTCTGGTCTTTCTCCTTCTCTAGAGTAATTTTTGACTTCTCTATCAACTTCGTTCCACCCTACACCACGTTCCTTCCTTCCAGTTTCACTTTTTGTTTTAAAGTACCAGGAGAAAGCCAATAAGTTCCTTCTTTCCAGTATCAAAACATGTCAAGAATACCTGAGTAATGCCCACAATCTCTCTGGGTTCTCCAGGTTCACTGCCTTTCTCACCACTCTACGTTTCTGTGTGGCATACTCTGATATCTTCCCTATTTCTTCCCTGCGTTCAGAGAAGTCTGAGTTCTCTCACAATTTCCCTGGATACTTTGGTTTCTGCCTTCCTTCCGGTTTCCGCTCATATCTGTAGTACCTGGAGAAACTGGACTCTATCCCCACGTACTCTGATTTATCCTCCGTCTTCCTACTAAATACTGGTCCTGCCTAAGAGTACTGGGAGAAAGTCCAGAATTTCTCCAGACTCTATAGTTTCCTCCCGACCTACCAACCCGTTTCCTGTCTAGAACACCTGCAGAAACCCAATACTTACACCGAGTACTCTGGTTTCCCGACATATTTCACAAACACAAGGAACGGTTTTCTGATGAGTTGCGAAAGAGGCTATAGCTTTATTATTACCATGGAAACTTCTAATGAAAACCATAAAACAGAAGGCATCCGGTTCCTTTTTTTGATCCCATACAAAAGTTGCCGTTTGGTGTTTGGCGCCTAAATAGTTGACACTGCTGTTGTAATATGCCTATGAACTTGTAGGGATTCATCTTACTGACCTACATCTGTACACTCCATCTTGAGTGGTTTACAGTGTGTTTGCAGCATCCATCTGATGGGTTTTCCAGGTCAAAGCTCTGCCAAGTCTGTACATCAACCAGGCTGTCAGAGATGTTCCAGAGAAACGAAGCAAACCCAGGAGACGTCAACATCACGATTCCTTCGACTATCAATATTGTACTCTTTCTGGGGGGAGTTTGAGCTTCAAAAGAGTGGGGAAACTGCTTCAAGTGTAACATTTGTCTTAATAGTGGAGGTAAAAGTAGCTTGTTTCCTCTACAGAACAAGACAGGAAGTCTTTCAAGCGCTCCGAAGACAGGTTGATTTCTCATTACTGAAAAGGGGGAACCACCGCGGGACCGGAAAACAACATAAGACAAAAGCTCAACCCTTTGCACATCCGTGATGTTTAGATTTGCACTAAACGCAGCATGGAAACTTTCAAATCTGAGGTCATGAGGGCAAACTTCGGTACAACCCGTCTCCCTGATATCCCAGCTATTTTACAGCTTCATCCAATAACTGTACAAGCATCTTCGATGTACAGTATGTCATTTCCCATTTTCTGAAGTCAAAATTCGTCAAATTCTTCAAGCCTAAGCTAAGTTTAGCACAACAAAGCAATAGATAGTGAAGATTCAAACTGTAATTAGTTTTTATGTCTTAAAATATACTTTTTAACGAATTGCAAGATGTATTTTAACCAAAAGGAGAACATTTTGTATACATGGCAAGCTAATTCTGGCCTCAGTTCCTGTGGTAGGACAACGTGAAGACTTTAAACATACAGGGAGTTATTTCTGGACATGAGACTACATGGCAGCATAACCTCAAAAGCAAAGACTGGCCACTAACTGAGAGTTTCAAACAGTGAACTTCAGCTAAGCAACGGTGCCAACTACCCAGAACAAAAAAAAAAAAAAACACAGGATTTTAAGGAATCTTAAGAAAAGTTTGCATGGAGGAAAAGCGTGACGTTTGATGGAAGCGTTTTTCTAGTCTGGATAAGAGTGGAAAAAGAAAGTAAAGTATGGAAATACAATGAATGTAACCTTTCTTCCAAATATCCTGTTCAGTCCCCTCTTATTTATTTTAGTCAGATTATGTTTATTAGTAAACCCTTCTGCTTATTACTTCACTGGAATATTTCAAACACTCAAGTTGTGTTTGTGTCAAAGTCTATAGTTTGAGTTACATTTGATGCTGTATTCTGTTAAACCCTTACTAGAGAAATATGGTGCCTGTCTTAAATGGAAGCCTGTCTTAAAAAAATGTAAAATAAATCAAATAAAACTAATCTGTTTTCTGTAGCTGCAGAGCAAAAGGGATCCAGCAGGGTGATACGTACCTCCTCCCATATTATCTTACACATCACATGCATTAATTATAATTTCACGAGTCTGAAAGAACACACCCGGATTAGCCACCCGTAGTCAGAGAGTGTTGTGGACCAGCTGATAGAACGTACCAGTGCCATTGTTTTTTGTTTGTGTCTGAATGCTTTTGGGATATTTAAAATGTTTGCTGCGGCCACTAAAAACTTTGTGAAGCAGGTCGGGGACACAGGGAGGCTGATCCCCGTTCCGAGCCTAAGCGAGGCCGACCGCTACCAGCCCCTCAGCCTGGTCACCAGGAAGAGGAAGAGGCATTTCTGGAAGAAGAACAAGTACGCCTCGACGCCGTTCTCGCTGAAAGACATCCTTGTTGGGGAAAAAGAGATCACAGCAGGTGAAGTGCACCGTTTGGTCCAGTGTTGGGTTATTTTAAGGGTTGCCATGTGTTTAAAACACACATAATTAATATTGGTCAAATTTCTGTTTTCAAGTTCCTTTAAGACAGAAAAAAATCGAACCTTAATCAACCATGAAACTATTATAAATATTTTCCAAATGTACATTAGTTTGTGCCTTCTCTTTATGGGGACTTTCAATCTGTTAACTTATATATTGTGTTTTGTAAAACATATGGACATTTCTAAAACATATTGAAAACATATGAAGGCATGTTTGAAATGAAAACTGAAGAAAAAAATTTTTTTTTTCTGCAAACGACCACCTAAAAGCCAGCTTAATAGTCATTAGAGTGCATTTAACAAAGAGACCTTAAAGGGGCATTATTGTGTAAAATTTTATATTTTGAGCTTTACATCATGTCATAAGGCTATTCCCTCATCATAAACATACTTGGAGTGTTGCCTTGATTATTTCATGCTGAGAAATCCTTTAATTTTCCATGGCAACCATTCAAGCTGCGCAAAACACCTGATTAGCTCCTTCAAACTAGCCAGCAGCAATTAGCAACTGCAGTGGAACTGCGCGTCTGTTGAGCTCAATATACGAGTTACTCAGAGCAACGCTGCTAAAAAATATTATTAAAGGGTTAATAAGGCCTGAAGGTGAAGTTTCAGAAAGAGTTAGAGTTTTTAAAGAGACAGAGACCCAATTTCATGGAGATAAATATGAAAGTCAATTTTCTTTTAAGTCATATTTTATATGCGCAGCATTTTTATTACAACTGAAGGCAACTTAGTTACTTGATTGTGCTGTAAAATGGCACCATGTGGATGGAGAGAAAGCCTATAACCACATTCGTCAAATCTGGTTTATATGTTGGCTTTATTATTACAGTATGCGTTAATACACAAGATCGTTTGACATAACTCTGTTACTATAAATTCGCAATTTGATGCAATCCCAGTATGTTGTTTTTTGTTGTTTTCAGGAGTATCGTCTTATCAACTCTTAAACTACGAGGACAAATCTGACGTAGCTCTCAGCGGTCGCCTAGGTAACCACATAATTAACGACGTGGGGTTCAACGTCAGCGGGTCAGACTCGGTGGCCGTCAAAGCCTCTTTCGGCATTGTGACCAAACACGAACTGGAGGTCCCCACTTTACTCCGTGAACTCAACTCTAGGTACCTTAGAGAAAAACAAAAATATATTTCAAAACCTCTTTTCTCTTTATAATTTCTTCCTTATCTGCTTAAAGGAGATTTCATTTTCTGAATATGAAATTTTGGTTTGATGGGTTTTTTTCCTGATATTCATAGAAACTTCATGTCTGACCTTGTATCTCCTTTTGGTGACTGGAATTTGAGAAGAGGGTTTCCCTGTAAACATGAATTAATTATGCTATTTTACACTGGCTCTCACAAAGGGGGTTACATTTAGGAGTAGAACACTTGCCAGAAAAGTAGGTCTCACATGTTCCTTTCTTTCCAGGAAGGTTGACCTGGATCACTGCCTGGTTCGTCAGTCAAGGGAGAGTGGACGGACTGTTCTATGTGTGGTTGTAGAGAGCATCCGGACAACACGTCAGTGCTCTCTAACCGTCCACGCTGGCATGAGAGGGACTACCATGAGGGTAATCATTTTTAATATATGAAATTTCATTGAAACACTATATATTTCAATATTTTTTTTAAGCAGAGATAACTCGGCGTTCTATTCTTCTGCAGTTTCAGATTGACGACGGCAGAAACCCCAAAGGTCGAGATAAAGCCATCGTCATTCCGGCTCACACCACCATCGCCTTCAGTATCTGCGAGCTGTTCGTCCGTCTGGACGGTCGGCTTGGTAGGAGTACACCTTGTGTCATGTCTCCTCTCGAAACAAAAAAAATGCACCACATTAACACGACTTGTGAAATTTACCATTCATTTGAATTCTACTTTCAACATGAAAGAGACAATTAATTTATGATTAAAACTTGAAGGTGCTTGGGATTGGCAACTTCATGTTCTGCATGTTTTGTCTTGAATTAAAGGCATTTGATCAGGATTTTATTCAAAATATGAGTGGGGCTTCAACAGTGAAATAAAAATATTTAAGTATTTCTCACATTGACGATTAGAGTCCTTCATTTTCCCAACTGATATGTGTTTGTGGACCTCATAATGAATTTATTCAAGACAGATAGTTATTAACTGGGTCTGTTGTCTGTGGACAATCCCACTCAGGATCCATTTTCAATGGTCAGTTCCAATCAGGGCTTGTTCTTCAGCCCATTTTGCTATTGAATATGTAAAATCTGTTTGAATAAGAATTTTGTAAATTCTTTTGAAGGATATTAAGTGGCACAACACATATAAAATCCACCTATTTTACCAAATTTGTTGCATCAAACATCTTGGTGTTCGATGAGGCACCACCCTATTGGATAATTCCATCTTGGGACAATTTCAATTAAATATTCTACCCTTAAAGGGCTCATGAGCAAGTTTGAATATTGTGTAATATCCATAAGAAACGGTATGTATATGCACTAAATTATCTCCAAACTGGAAATGAGAGTTTGCTCTGGAAGTGCATTAGTGCAAGTCTTGAAAACTGTAGTGACAGTTAAATTAAAAAGTTAATTATTATCGCCTTCCTTTCCAGATATTTGTGTTGCTCCAGAGTCTCAGGGGGGCTTTGAGAAGGAACAAATCAGGGAGCAATTGGGCGGCTTCATTGGGCATTTCTCAATGGGACGCCTACGCCGTTTCCTGTCTGGAATTATCTATGGGAACCCCTTCCGAGCAGGTACGATTACATGGTTTATCCACATGAATTTTTGCAACACTTTCAATTTTTGTCTCACAATCAACTCCTGTTCGAAGACGACAGGACATTCGAAGAGCTCACCCAGTCCGACACCTACGTGGATGACATGGTGACTGACTACTACGAGAAAGCTGCCAGCATGACGGACGTATCTACGGCCTACCTGAGGGAAAGCTCTCACACACGGGTCAATCTTTTGAAACACAACATCCCAAAGGGACCATGCGCACTGTGCGGTATGGGAAGTCAACGGCGGGAAACGGTCTACGGGTGTCTGGAATGCTCCACTGGGGGCCAGAAGTATGTCCGACTGCATGTGGTGCCCTGTTTCGATCTCTGGCACAAAACCCTAAGGTGAAAAGGGAAAACTATTGAACTGTGACCAACATCTTTGACACATGTTGCCATTGCCTCAGAAAAAACCAACTATCCCCTTGTGACTTGGCCGATGTATCATTTTCAGTTTATCTTTGGCAATATCCCATTTCCACACGTGTGGCGCCCGTGTATTGTGGCTGCCACCAGATTAAATATTCAGCAAGTGGTGGTGTAAAGGCTAGCAAGGAAACAATGAGAGACCGATTGGGTTCAGTTCCAACTGTGACGTTGGTTTTAGGTTTTTGTTCTCTGTCTCACCAAGCTTTAACTTTATAGTTTATTATTTCACATATTCTTGTGAAATAATTGCAATGAATCTTTGATATGCTCAAGAATACTTTAAACTTAAGGTTTGGATGTTAACCAAACCCACATCAAGCTGTAAATCTGTTTTCTCTCCAAAAACATTGTTTTGCTGCTGTGAATTTTATGAATGTGAACTTGTGAAATTTACGCACTCACCTCTTGTGACGCTATAAGAGAACATCGTGGCGCTTGTTGGGAGCCTTGTGCTTTCTGTTGCTATATGTAATTGTGTTTGGTTTTTGTCCTGTTGGAAGGTAAAGGTTTGCCTTGGTTTCAAGTCTTTGCAGCTCCTAAAATCTTCCCATCAACTCCGACCAGCTTTACTGTCCCCGCTGAAGAAGAGCATCCCGATGCGGCCGCCGTTGTATTTCTAATGATTCTCTTTCATTAAATATTTGTTTTTGTATTGAGATGAAATTACACACTGGTTGACTGTTTTGATAATTTAGCTGACTTCTGAAGGGGGTTACTCTTATTTAGTCTCTATCAGAGCAAACGGATGTGAATACAAAAACCTGCCACCCTTTTTACAATTTTTTAAAATATAAAAATACATTAAAAACCATGTGTTATTTTCTGTTTAGTGTATTTGTCGCCGTGCCTCTCTGTCGACAGTGGAGGGCGCTGTTGGATTTTAGCTCCGTCCGAACCGGATGTGTCGTGTGTCAACAAAGAGGACCCACGTGTAGAGGAAGGAGAAGCATGTGTCGTGATATGTTAATAATAAAATTAAAGGGGGTGAATAATACATTTAAGTGAAGATAAATGCATGAGATTTGAGGATTATTCATTAAGATGAAGTTCGCCTACAGGGTAAGTACCTCGCGCTGGTCTGTGACGTCGTTTGAGATTTTTTAAGAACGTGGCAACAAAACCGCATTAAAACAAAGTCACATTTAAGACAATTTGTTCAAAATTTGTGCGTTTAATGTATGTTGGGTAGACTATATATATATATAATATTGTTTGGTCGATTTTATAAATAAAAACAAACTAAAACGTGTCTTGTTTTGAGAAAAGACTATATCTAGATACGTTGACAGGTTATGTTTTTCTACTGAAGTTGTACCAGACCGCTCGTCTCTGCACACTCTCACGTCTCCTCTCTGTAGTTTTCCAACTTGCTTGGAGCAGTCTATCGTCAGGGGAATTTAAGTTTCTCCAAAGACGGGAACGCTGTGATCAGTCCCGTTGGAAACAGAGTCTCAGTCTTCGACCTGAAAAAGTAAGTCTCGGAGGAATAATCCAACAGGGATGGGCGCAACAATTCACATTTCATACAATATGTACAGTATGTTGTAGTCTCCATATTTACCATCTGACCTCTGTGTGTTTTAAAATCCACTGTGAACGTTCATATTTATACTGGTCAAAACACACTGATGTTAATGCCGATTCCTTGAAAATGTCACTGAACTGACTGAAAATTTGACATTTGAACTGGGAAAACTGGAACTTTGGCTTTAAAACTATTAAGGAAGCTGTTATTATTAGCTCACAATTTTGACAATATATGCTGTTCATTTGGAACTAAAAAACCTGATGTATTTCTGTAAGATATTAATATGTATATGTCTTTTTAAAATGTTTTGTTTTTCAGTAATACATCCGAGACGTTACCAATTTCAACAACCAAAAATATAACATGTGTGGGTGTGTCTCCTGATGGCAGTTTGGCCGTAGTGGTCGATGAAGGTAAAGGCTTTTATTGGTCTTGATTTGTGTGATCGTTTTAGTAACAGAAGTACTTTTAACAAACAGAAGTAACCAGTGGAAACATTTCTGGTTTTTGGAGTTGGTGGAAAGTCATTTTTAAATGTTTTCACTTTGTGATATGAATCCAGTTGCAATTGGGGAAAGAAACAATCAAAAAGTAACGATGTAAGAAAATGTGGTCAGAATGTACTCCAGCTACAGAGGTAGCTCTGGATAACCTCTGTAGTCTAAATAGACTGTAGAATAGCCAGTCTATTTATAGTAGGATTATCAATTGAAGTCACGCTGCATCCACACCTATTGTACCGCGTATGTCACCAGCAGAAAGAAAGCAAGAATTCGTAATTAATGATTTTGTAGTTATTATTAAACTATTATTAAACAATAAAATTCCCTTTTTTTTAAATAAAAATGTACAGTTTTAGGTTAACCGTATTCTGGCGCCCTTGCTCACCAAGCACCCCATCTCTCTGGCATTTTTTTCCTCATCATTTATGTACTCACCTACATGTAACAACTTTGGTTAATTGAGATGTATCTCATTCACAAATATTTGGTAGCATAACTTTTCTCTTCACGCTGTGATGAGAGAAGTTATGCTAGCTGACAACATGCTAACTGATGTTAAAATGGGAGATCGTCCCATTCTACTGTTATAGCCTTTAGGAACCACCAGCTCCTTTGCATCTTTTTAGCTAAACGTTGAAAGAGTTGGGGGAAAAAAGATGGGCCGTACACCTTGCATTTTAACAACAATGGGTTCGCTTTCTGGATCTGCTGTAAGTTTTTGTTTGACGTCAAACAGACGGGGCTGCGCTGCTGGTCAGTCTCATCACACGAGCTGTCCTTCATCACTTCCACTTCCACAAGCCTGTCAGCAGCATCCGCTTCTCACCTGACGGCAGGTTAGGATCTTTTCACATCTAATCAGATGATTCTTTCCTAACCTTCACAGTATTTTAAAAGTTAATCTGCTCTGGCTTCTCAGAAAGTTTGTCGTGACAAAGGAGAACGTGGCGCTGCTCTACCACGCCCCTGGGAAGCAGCGAGAGTTTAACGCCTTTGTTTTGGACAAGAGCTACTACGGCCCGTATGACGAAACCACGTGCATCGACTGGACCGACGACTCCAAGTGAGTGCGAGAGTGTGGGAGAGAGAGAAAGATAACTTTGTGAACAGAAGTGATGGTTGGGACGTTTTCCTTCAGGTGCTTCGTGGTGGGAAGCAAAGACATGTCCACATGGGTGTTCGGAGCGGAGCGCTGGGCTAACCTCATCTACTACTCCCTGGGTGGACACAAGGACATCATCGTGGGTTGTTTCTTCGAGAAGGACAGCTTGGATGTACGTTTCCTTCCTTTTTTTAAAAAAGTTTGCCAACACAGATTTCTGGTAACACGTCCGCGATTTGTGTTTTGCTCAGCTTTACACGGTGAGCCAGGATGGGGCGCTGTGCGTCTGGGAGAGTGACACTCAGCTGGACGGCCTCGTTCTGAAAAAAAGCTCCGCCAACCCCGGACCCCGGAGACAAGAGGGGGACGAGGAGGAAGAGGACGAGGACAGGGTGGAGGGAGAGGAAGCGGAAGTGATTCGGGGGAAAACTGAACCCCCGAAAGACAAGAAAGAGGTCAAAAATGTTCGATACAAACACAGGAGCAAGTAAGTCCTCTTTTTTGTCAAATAGATATTTGGTTTCTGTTGTTGAAGACAGACCATGTTACACCATTAGAATGTAGAGATGCACCAATCTGATATTAATATCTATCGATACCAATATTGTTTGTCTGTATCGGTATCGGACGATGCTAAACCTCAGATATCGGTGTCAGTATCGGAAGTGAAAAAAGTGTATCGGTTCAGCCCCATCATTATGATTTACATTACATTTTATTCCATTAAAATGTGTGAACCGTGTATACTAAAACAGAAGGTATATCTAAATAGACCTGACGTAACAATTCCTTCAATTCCTTTTTCTTCAGAAACTGACCACTTTTCTTTTTGCATTTTCAGACACTTCTTCAACAAGGAGGGAGAGTTCAACAACCTGACCGCCGCTGCCTACCATAAACCCACCCACATCCTGGTGACGGGGTTTGCATCTGGGATATTTCACCTGCACGAACTCCCGGAGTTTAACCTGATACACTCGCTAAGGTGGTTACTGTGATTGTATGGCACCTTAATAGGAATAGGAAACACTTTGAGATTTTCTTGCTGATTTCTGTCCCTCTTGCAGCATTTCAGACCAAAGAATCGCCTCGGTGGCTGTAAACAGCTCCGGAGACTGGATTGCTTTCGGATGTTCTCGTCAGTTAAACTTCCTGTTTCTATGTAAGTAGTTTTTATGGCTGCGAAGGTGTAAAACATAACCATGGTTTCAGGGATGGGTCAGCTGCTGGTGTGGGAGTGGCAGAGCGAATCCTACGTCTTCAAGCAGCAGGGTCACTTCAACAACATGGCCTCGCTGGCTTACTCTCCAGACGGGCAGTACGTCGTGACAGGAGGGGATGATGGGAAAGTGAGTCCGGAGGAAGTCTAGAGTGCAAATTTGTCCGCTAAAAATCTCAGTCAAACTTGCTAATTGGACGTTCATGGGTTACTTCTTCAGGTTAAAGTGTGGAACACCAACAGCGGGCTCTGCTTCGTCACCTTCACCGAGCACACCAGCAGCGTCACCAACGTCACCTTCACCTCCAGCGGCTTCGTCATCGTCAGCGCTTCTCTGGACGGCACCGTCCGGGCGTACGACCTGCACAGGTGGGCTCCTCGCTCTGGGGCTCCGCTTGGGGGATGCAAACGAGAAAAAGGACTCGAGGACGGCGGGCTTTGTGTTTTACAGGTACCGAAACTTCAGGACGTTCACGTCTCCTCGGCCCGCGCAGTTCTCATCGCTGGCCGTAGATGTCAGTGGAGAGCTGGTGAGCGCAGGAGCTCAGGATTCCTTTGAGATCTTTCTCTGGTCCATGCAGACAGGCAGACTGCTGGAGGTAGGGACAAGTCTGTTTCACTTCTCTTGTAGTGTTTCCAGACTGGTTGAAGGTGAGATTCCCTGTCTTTGGATGACCAGGTCCTCGGAGGACACGAGGGTCCAGTTAGCTCCCTGTGTTTTAGTCCTGTTCAGTCCATCCTGGCCAGCGCGTCCTGGGACCGAACCATCCGCCTGTGGGACATGTTGGACAGCTGGCAGGTCAAAGAAACACTCCTCCTCACATCCGACGGTACGTTCACAGAAAATGGAGAAATCTGGGAAGGGCACCCGGTTGAAAACAATGAAAAAAATGTATTGGAGATAAATTAGAATGATAGAACATTTATAACCTTATTATAGAAGTAGAAAGTAGAAGGTTTTAAATAAAACATAGAGAATCATCAAATGTTGAGGGAAAAATGACGGAATATCATGTTACAGACAAAATGCTTGTTATTCTTCCCTTATGTTTTCCAAAAATGGAAAACATACTGGAATTACTCCCAACAGATTTAAGGAGTTTATTTTATAATCAATCACATTTCTATGTTACGTTCTAGAATTGCCGAACATCGAGGAAAAATTAGAAAATCACGCAATGTCAAGGAATTTGTGGGATAAGTCTGTGTTTAATTAAAAATTATAATATCCTGTTTTGAAATTGGTTTTGCAGTTTGAAAACGGAAATGATGTAATCACCCTGTTTTTAGGAGAAATTGTAGAATTATGTAGCATTAAGGAAACCAAAGGAGTCATTTTATTTGGCCAAATTACCATACATGCAGAAATTATGTTTGTGTAGAAGGAAATCTTGAGGGAAGAACATTTGAATATGTTTTAGATGGAATCTTCAGCTATTCAAAAACTGCTATGAGAGAAAAAAAGATGCAACTTTCAAGCTAAATGATTCTGCGATCACCCAAAGTTGAGGGGAAAAAAAATGGAATCAGGCGATTCTACAGATTGTAACCACATAAAATAGGGGTAAAGATGAAGTAGTCAGTTTTTTTTTTCTTTTCCTCTAAATTGTTTTTACTTTTCTGTCTTAAACCACATGCTGATGTGAATTGTTGATTTTCCTTAGGTGATGTAACCTGGCTGTGTTTTTGTGGCCTTTTCTCGTCAGGTCTGTGTGTGACGTATCGCCCTGACGGTCAGGAATTGGCCGTGGCCACTCTGAATGGAGAAATCTCTTTCTGGAACCCCCAAACCGCCGCGCAGACCGGATCCATAACCGGGCGCCACGATCTGGAGACGGGCCGCAAGGAGACGGATAAAATCACAGCCAAGCAGTCTGCCAAAGGAAAGTGAGTTAAAATGTCAAATAAAACTAGCTGCATGTCTGTTTATGTAGGGTTTGTTTGGGTGTTTTAACTCTGGTTGCTTGTGGTTCAGGTCTTTCACGGCGCTGTGTTACTCTGCCGACGGGGAATCTATTCTGGCAGGAGGCCACTCAAAGTTTGTCTGCATCTACAATGTCAAGGAGCAGATGCTCTTGAAGAAGTTTGAGATCTCCTGCAACCTGTCCTTTGATGCCATGGAGGTAAAACGAAGCATTCATTCACTGCTGCACAGAGCGGAGGCCTTATGCATGAATGCGACTGTTCGCTTCACCTCCAGGAGTTCCTGGACAGACGGAAGATGACGGAGTTCGGCAGCCTGGCTCTGGTGGACGAAGGTGCCGGAGACGGAGACGGGGTCGACATTAGCCTGCCCGGAGTCCGGAGAGGTACCGGTCCAGTCCAAACATTCAGGATTTTTGTATTTGTACACCTAGATGTTGTCTAGACTGTCTACTGAAAATGAATCTTTTTCAACTAGTATGCATTTCATCCATCCTCCCTCCCTGAAAACCTGAACCCTGTAACAAAGTACCTGAAAACCTGAGCTTTTGAACAACTCCTCCCTGAAAATCTGAATTCTGCAACAAACTCTGTGAAAACTTGAGGTTTGGAACAAATTCTGTGAGACCCAGAGCTCTGGAACAAATTCCATGAATACATGAACTCTGGAACGAACTGTCTGCTCCTATAAGTCAGGACTGAAAACATTTCTGCGGCTGCAACATAAAGGTGTATCAGGTCATTTTATCACACCTATGTGTTTTTAAATGACCCATTTTGATATCTTTCCGTTTCTGTTTACCCTGATTTTAACTTTTGAATGAGTGGGTGAATTTTGTGTGCTCTGAAAGGCGACATGAGTTCCCGTCACTTCAAGCCGGAGATTCGAGTCAGCTCTCTGCGGTTTTCTCCAACCGGACGCAGCTGGGCGGCCACCACCACCGAGGGCCTCCTGGTCTACTCCCTGGACGGATCCCTGGTCTTTGACCCGTACGACCTCGACCTGGACGTGACGCCGGCCAGCATTCGCAAGCAGCTCCGACTCCAGGATTGGGCGTCGGCCATCGTCCTGGCGTTCAGGCTCAACGAAAACGCGCTCAAGCAGGAAGTGCTGGAAGCGGTGCCGCACGAGCAGAGTAGGTGTGAAGCTGACGTTTGTCGGGTTCACGGCCTGGAGATGTTTTTGAATCGGATTGCGCGTTTGTGTTCCAGTCCCGGTGGTTTGTGGATCTCTACCCGACGTTTACGTGGAGAAGCTGCTGGGCTTTGTGGCTACCTGCTTGGAGAAATCGAGCCACCTGCAGTTCTACATGACCTGGGCCCAGAACATGCTCATGCTGCACGGCCAGAAACTTAAGAACAGGTAACAAGAGATTCCACGACTCATTCCACTCATTCTCACACTTTCCACCGGTGATAACGCTGGGATTTCAACGGTTTTCAGGTCTGCATCCATCCTCCCAACACTGCAGTCACTGCAGAAGAGCATCCAGAGACACTCTGACAGTCTGTCCAAGCTGTAAGTCTCCGGATTTTTCTCGTATTTCCGTTCCTACTGAAATCAAATCGAATTGTTCAAGGTATTTTCTCCTCACAGGTGCGACTTCAACATGTACAACATCCGCTACGCTGCAGCGCTCTCAAAGCAGAAGGGCAGAAAGAGGCCTATGAAGGAAGAAGAGGAGCCTGATGAAATGACGTCTGAGGAGATGAGCGAGGCTTCTTTAGAGGAGTCAGACATGATGCTGTAGTAATATTGACATTTCATGTTAAAAGATGATTTTTCTAACAAATAAATAAATAAAATAAAATAAATTGTCTGATTGTCTCTGTGGCTTTTGATCTTTTTTTTATCCAGTTGGATTAATTTTTAACCCAGGTTCTGATATTAATTCACAAAATGTATTTACTACTATGAAGGAGAATTATTGCCAAGCTAAGGAAATAAAAATGATAAAATTACAAGAATAAAGTAACAAAATTATGAGAATAAAGTCGTTTGAAAATAAAGTAGAAATGATACAAGAATAAAATCGTAGTATTACTAGCCATTTATTCTCGTAATATGACTTTATTCTCATAACTATTCTCGTATTATTACGACTTTATTCTCGTAATATTACAACAGTAATAGACTTTATTCTCCTAAAATGTTTTTCTTCTCATTACAACCTTATTCTCTTAGTATGACTTTACTGTTATTGTATTTTTTTTTCTTTTCTTATTGTGGCCTTAATGCTCCGTCGTAAACAACAGAATTCAAGCTGACTGTTTTTTTAATTTCTTAAACAATGTACGAGTCGGTGAAAAATTAAGCAAACCACGGGACTGTGTTTCCCACTCCTTGCCGACTGGTGGCGGCAGAGCCACCGACACTAAAACAGGTAGGAAACGAAGAAGAAGCGTGAAGCTGTAATGAGAGAAAACAAGAGCATGACTGAGTCCCCATCTCAAGCGGGAAAAGAAATGCCGGCGAAAAAACAGAAACTGAGCAGTGATGAGAACAGTAACCCTGACATGTCAGGAGACGAGAACGTAAGCGCTGAAATCATATATGTTCGTATATATGAATGTACTCAGTTATAAAGGTTGTTTTTGGCGGGTTGGCTCCGTACTAGCAGGCGACCGGAAAGCTAAAGATGTTAGCTTGGAGCATCTTTGTCCACTTGCAGCTGAACTGGTCGTGTTTTGCACAACACAGGCAGCTGAGCGTGCAGAGTCAGCTTCGTTAGAACATTAATAGGGTTCCCACACAGTCGGTAACAGTATAGGGTTTGATTTTAGTGTTTACAAGGACTGGATGCGTAGGGGGAAAAATGTAGCAGCTCCTTTCTGCGTGCTGTTACTCAGTCATGATGGAGTAATTCGCTCTTCAAGTTGGTGCATTTACAAAGTCTGCTCGGTGGTGCTTTGGTGTGTATTTCTTCTCTTTTGTGGTATTTTTTCCTTATTTCTTTTTTCTGTTTGCTCCCTTTTATCCTTCCTTATTTACTTCCATCCTTCTTTGATTTCTTTTCCTTCCCTCTGTTTCATCCCTCTTACAGCTGCCCTCTCCATCTCTTTTAATTTCATTTTTCCAATCCTTCATCTTCCCATCTTATTCCTGTTTGCTTCTATCTGTTCCTCCTTCTGTTTTTTCCAGGTTTTATGTAAAAAAAAAAAAAAGACTTCAATAGAAGTATCTGGCACACATTCATGGTAAACTTATGTATTTAATGGTGTACAAAAGAAAACAACTAAGAAATTTGATAACATGGATCTGGAGAAGCATATAAAATTAAACAGATAATGTCTCCCCCCCCCCAGGACGACGCGGTCAGCGTTGAAAGCGGGACCAACACGGAGCGTCCAGACACTCCCACTAACACAGCCAACGCTCCGGGCAGGAAGAGCTGGGGGAAGGGCAAGTGGAAGTCCAAGAAGTGTAGATATTCTTTCAAATGCGTCAACAGTCTGCGGGTGAGAAGCTCCACCGCATCTTAAGCTTGTTCGTAGTTTGTGTCGAACACGGCAGCGGGGCGTCACGTTGGTCCGTTTGCTTTTTCCCTCAGGAGGACCACGGCCAGCCGCTGTTTGGAGTCCAGTTTAACTGGCACAGTAAGGAGGGAGATCCTCTGGTGTTCGCCACAGTTGGCAGTAACAGGGTACGTCTTCACTTGGCAAGGAAAACAAACCGCTTTCCTCTGTTTTGTTGTGGGAAATGTTACGTCATCATCCATCCTCTCATCATGTATCCATCATCTAGTCGTGCTTCCGTCCATCATTCCGTCGTCATTAATTCATCCGTTCGTCCTAGTGACGGTGAGATGAAGCTTCGTGACGCACTGAAGCTTTAAATCCAGTTGCTCTACTGCGACACCAAGTGGACAATACATGTAAAACAGGCAGGAATGATTAGGATGTGATGTGTGAAGCTTTCAATTGAATAAAAGAATGCTGTTTGGGATAAATGACAAACATACATTCTGAATGCAGACATAATATTGCCTTAATCTGTCTTTATGGATCAAAAGGAAAAGTGGGAACTAATAGGACAGATGGCTGTAATGTGAATGGTGTTACTTTGTTACCATGATTGTTACAAAGTAAACCAAAAGATGTGTTCCACTATATGTAAATATCTGTTTTCAACTTTATCTGTGAATCCATCCATCACTGCACACATGTATGCATCGATCCAAATGTGCTCCCACTGATTCAAATTGGAGTCTTGATTTTTTTCAGAAATATTCATAAATTTCTATTGAACATCTGTATGAGTGCTTTTAAAAAAATGAGCTAAATGTCTCTGTCCAAACTTTAATCACATTCTTTTATGACAAAAACCTAAGATTTGCCTCCCTAAATCTCCTCTATGAGTTTATTTGCCCCTACTTGAACTATTTCTATCATTTCCTCCACCAGGTCACTCTGTATGAATGTCACTCTCAGGGGGAAATCAGACTTCTGCAGTCCTATGTTGATGCGGACGTATCCTTCGGACCAATGAATACTGACTTAAACATTTGTACGTTTGTTTCTAAACCTGTGGCGACCTCAGTGCGTCTTCTGCTTATTGGTGCCCCAAAAACAGTTTAATCAGCCCTGATCACATGCTGGAGAGCTGAAGAGAGCAGGTAGAAATGTCTTTGCTTTTCTTTGACGGGACAAAAAAAAAAGGCAGACGAGAACTTCTACACGTGCGCCTGGACCTACGACACAAACACGAGTCATCCCCTGTTGGCCGTGGCTGGGTCTCGCGGCATCATCCGGGTAATCAACCACATATCGATGCAGTGCATCAAGGTACGGTCTTTTTCTACGTCCTGTAATCCTGCTGAAATTGAGGAAGGGTGAAGCTTCATCACGTTGAGGTGAACTTTGTCACGTTTCTGTCCGTATCCAGCATTACGTAGGTCATGGGAACGCCATCAATGAGCTCAAGTTTCATCCAAGAGATCCAAATCTCCTCCTGTCTGTCAGTAAAGGTAAGCTAAGCCATTTGAGCTCTGGCTTGCTTCCAGAAAACTTTAAAAACGACCCAGATGAGTCGGAAGCATTTATATGTTGTTTGATAGCTTTTCATAAATGACATTTGCAGGTTAACACCGAGGGACAGCCGAGTTTTTATAAGCATGTGACTGTCAGGCGCTCCTGTAAATCTCATAAAGCAGCTGAGCTGACAGTAATTCATACAAACAGCAGTAAAGTTTAATTTTTAATCATCGTTGTAGTTTAGTTTTAAGGTAGAAAATGGAAGCAGTATGCTCCTACACGATGGCTCTTCTTTAACAATGTTAGTGTTTTGGATCATTTTGTGGTTATGAAGTGAAGCTTCGAGTTTTGCAAACTTGGTTCCCCATTTAGAGGAAACTATCTATCATGACTATTGCTCTGATCTACAGTACAGACCAAAAGTTTGGACACACCTTTTAATTCAATTAGTTTCCTTTATTTTCATGACTATTGACATTGTAGATTCACACTGAAGGCAACAAAACTATGAATAACACATGTGGAAATATGCACTAAACAAACAAGTGTAAAACAACTGAAAATACCCATTATATTCTAGTTTCTTCAAAGTAGCAACCTTTTGCTGTGATTACTGCTTTGCACACACTCTGCATTTTCTTGATGAGCTTCAAGAGGTAGTCACCTGAAATGGTTTTCACTTCAGAGGTCAACCTGCCCTGTCAGGTTAATAAGTGGGATTTCTTGCCTTATAAATAGTCATGAAAATAAAGAAAACCCATTGAATTAGAAAGGTGTGTCCAAACTTTTGGTCTGTACTGTATGTAGAAATTGAAAAAATAGCAAAAAGTATTTTTTCCCTTTTTAAGTAGATGGGTAATGTTGTCTTTTTCAATAGATCACGCCCTCCGTCTGTGGAACATACAGACGGACACATTAGTTGCCATATTTGGAGGCGTGGAGGGCCACCGAGACGAAGTCCTGAGTGCTGTAAGTAAACCAGCAATCACTAGAATGTTATTGTTACATCTAAAAAAAAAAAAATACATATGTCGTATGATGAAAAAACATGCTAAAACTAGCATGTTGGATATGCTAGTCCCACATAAACTTAGCATATTTTATGTAAGCTCGCTCACAAATGAATGATGGCATTTGTAAGCTATCTAACAAATGTCAGCTTAGGATTTGTAAGCTAGCGTTACAAATGCTAGCATTACAAATGCCATCATTCACACAATAATTCAAATAAATCTGCGTCCTCTGGTAGGATTTTGACCTGCTGGGTGAAAAGATCATGTCATGTGGGATGGATCACTCACTGAAGCTCTGGAGAATCAACTCGGAGCGGATGCAAAAAGCCATCCGTGGCTCGTATGAGTACAACCCCACAAAGACGAACCGGTAAAGCGTCAGCTTGATCAATTGTCGTTTCAAAATGTTAACCTATGAGATTTGTTGACACAGATCTTCTCTTCAGCCCTTTCGTGTCGCAGAAAATTCACTTTCCAGACTTTTCAACACGAGACATCCACAGAAACTACGTGGACTGTGTGAGGTGGCTTGGAGATTTGATTCTCTCTAAGGCAGGAGAGGTTTTATACAGAGGATAAAGGTTTTGGTTTTTATTAAAGGCCATAGGTGGTTGAGAATATTTTCCTCTCTGCAGTCTTGTGAAAACGCCATTGTGTGTTGGAAGCCGGGAAAGATGGAGGACGACATCGACCATATTAAGCCAAACGAATCCAACGTCACAATTCTGGGACGTTTCGATTACAGCCAGTGTGACATTTGGTACATGCGCTTCTCTATGGACTTTTGGCAGAAGGTCTCAACCTTTATTCTTAAGTTACCTTGTCATGTTTAGCAGAGTTTGAGGGTGATGGAGGAGAAAAGTAATGATGGCTGTTGTGACTGTGATCTCCAGATGCTTGCTTTGGGAAACCAGGTGGGAAAACTTTATGTTTGGGACCTGGAAGTGGAAGATCCACACAAAGCAAAGTAAGTGAGAGAGAATTTGAATTCTGATTGTAACCCCGTTACGTTCTAAACTTTAGTAATTGGTATAAATCAGAGGATTTTTATGACGTTTTAAGAGAAAGTTGATTGGCCTCGTTTCCACTTCAGGTGCACCACACTGACGCTTCCCAAATGCACCTCGGCTATCCGGCAAACCAGCTTCAGCCGCGACAGCAGCATCCTGATCGCCGTGTGCGACGACGCCTCCATCTGGCGCTGGGACCGTCAGCGCTGAGCCGTCATGGCAACACACAAAAACCCATCTGATGTTTCACAGAAACACTGCAAAAAAAAAAACTCCAAACAAAATATGTTCATTCCCAACAGGACGTTTTATTTTAATCAGTTAAGATTTGGGCTTATACAATTAAAAGAAAAAAGTTAATTTAATTTCCTTAGTGTGCCTTTATGTCATTGTTTGCATCCTCTTTTAGTGAAATAAAACACCAGCGTTTCAGGAGGATCTGCACCGACTATTCCACATAAACTCACTAAACCAGTGTCTCTGTGCTGTCATGTATCTATTTTAATGTGATTTAAAGCTGGTCGTCTTCAAACAAAGTTTTTTTTTTTGTTTTTAAATGTTTTGTCTTTGAAATCTCACTTGATTTCAGTCAGTAAAATGGTTTTAAATATCTGAAGTGTCAGGTTTTTTGGGGGGGGGGGGGGGGATGATTTATTAAGTTTAGAATATTAAAAGAAATATCAACACCTTTGTGTTCATAAAATGTTCAAATGGTTTACTTTTTAAAAATAATTTGAATTTGTTTTTTCATTAATATATCGAGTAAGGTAAAATTGGATAATAGATGTAATTTACTGTCTTTGAGTTGTTTTTTTTTTGCATAACCTTGGATATATTTAAAGTTTTCAGAAAGTTTATATTTTTCTGCAGTCATCCTCTATATTTGAGTTTGTGGAGCTTGTTTGCTAACGAGTAGCAACAGTTGACCACACTCCACCAATTTTTCCTTTATTATTTATAGAACATATTTTGTAAACCATGTCGCCTTAATCAGTTATTTTAATTGTTTTAATTTTTCTAATCTATGGAAACGCACACTAATGTACAGAAATGACGCTTTAGTTGAGTCCATTTGGATGCTTCTACTAGTTTCTACGTAAATAAATAAATGCGCAGAATATTACGAGGAAAAATGACGTACCAAAAGCGCGTGCTTCTCACCTCATTCCTCCGTAAAGCTCTCGCGCCCTCTCTCTCTCTCTCTGGACTTTTGCCCTCTTTACTTTCTCTGGAGAAGATTAGCCGAACACCAGCTCAGCCCAGCTCCGACATGTTTTCCCCTACGGGGTCGAAAAAGCAGTCCGGGTTCGGTTCCGGGGATGTCCGCGGTTCCGGGGAGCAGATTCGTATGGTTGAATGTGGCTGTAAGCCGGTGTGCTCCTGTGGCTCTACCTGCGACCCGACACGGTGTGCGGCGGAACTGAAGGTAGGCCTGAGGAACATTTGCACTAATTACTCTCGGAGAACTATTGGAGCAGTTCAGTGGTTTAGATATAAAGTTTTCTTCGGAATTAGTTTGTTTTATTTCTAAACAGATAGAACTTGGTGTATTTATCTCTGGAAAAGTGATTTAATTATAAACACCAAAATGTACCTCGTATTACACCATAAATAATGGATTTCAACAAAAATACAGGTAATAGTCCAGACACCCTACATCCTAATAGCTTGTTTTACCCTGTTTGAAATAACTTCATTGATATGTTTCTTGTAGCTATCACTGTTTGAGGAGTTTCCTGCATGTAGAACCTGTTTCAAGTCATCCTATATAACATCTTAGTCAGTCTTTGACTAGGCCCAGGACTTTCTATTTCTTTATTCTCAGTGAATCCTTGGTCGATCCACTGGTATGTTTCGGTCGATTCTACAACACTTCTACCTCTGGCATGAGGTTCTTTCGTTTTCTAAAAATGCTGGATTTGGTTTGTGCCACACGTTTCCTCTGTTCTGGGCTTCAAATTGTTCCCCTTATCTGGCCAAAGGACATGATCTTTGGCCAGATACCTGTCAAAAGTTTGGATGCAACTTCCTATTGAATTGGATGAGAACGTTTGTCCAAACTTTTGACTGCTAGTGTACATTCTCTGTGATGATAAATCACTGTTTGGAAAGTCTGTCGCACACAACGCTTTGATTTCTGTCCACGGTAAAATCCCAGATGTGACAACGAAGAAAGATTTCAGTTCAACAGCCTCTAGGTTACAGATTTCTCTGCTGGACTACACTCAAACATTCAACCACTGGCTAGCAGACCTTATCTGTTGGGTCCAATGGGTCACTCGGACATCACAAGACGTAACATAAATCCTCAAAAGTTCACTAGTTCTAGTTGGAGAGTAAAATAAGGTCATCCCTTTTCCCGTACAACTTCTCTCTGGAACCTGACCTGGTCTCTTCTAGGAAAACATAAAGGTGAAAGGTGCAAACTTAAATACATGAAACAAAAATCATTCCAGTTGAAGCTCATATTCTTTCTTAAGTTATTATTCATGAAAAATATTATTTGTCTAAATAAGACTTTCTCATCTGGGGTTGTGAAAAACCACATTGTTCTTTAAAACAAAACAAACAGATTAGCAACACTGGCCACCAAATATTTCTGTTCCCTTCAGAAGCTGTACCATAATAATAGCAGCTCTAATTTACTGTATGCAATGCATTCCTACCTACCATGTTTAAAGTACAGTACAATACGCAAATATTAGGTCACATGCTTTAAAAATGTCCTGCGTGACACACTTTCATGTCTGGCAGATGTAGCTCAAACTTTTTCATGGTGCTTAAATTACAATTTCAATGCTGTTGTCCAACAGAAACTTGATGGTATAAAAACCATTTCATTGTCTTGCCAAAATCTTGTCATGATCCTCTGGTGTTTGTGTTCAGATGGCTCCTTTCTTTTTGCGCCTTAGATGTTGCCGTTGTAGTTTATTCCACCATCAGTCCAATTACGCAAATTGGAATTTGGTAAAACTGCGACGGAAACATTTGTTACTACTGGCGGAAAAGACAAAGAAGACGACAGTAAGTAGTAGAAGGATGATGGCGCGGCGAATGTTTTTCGACATTCGCGGAATATCGGCAACATTTTGCAGACATTTCTTTCCTCTTTTTATTTTCATTTGTGTACTTATGATTGTTTTCTATTAGACAACTGTTCCCTTCTTTCAGGTTTATCTCTTTATGTAGTCTAGTGATCCTCCCTCCACTAGTTGTCTTCCACACGTTCACACCTGCCAACTTGCTTGTCAGCTGTTTTCATCCTTTGATTCCCTTCTGTCTGCTCTCTCTTCCAGCTGTCTAGGTTCCTCTGATTTGTTCTTCTGGTTCTCAGATCATCCTCAGTACATACGCTTGCCTCCCCATCACGTTGGTATTCTCCCCAGTCTTTGCTCCGGGTCCCGAGTCGTCATCTTTGCAAATCTTTCATTAAACGCCCTACTCTGCAAATTACCTCTGCATTAGAGTCCTCATTAAGCCACTAGTAGTGACAAATCTTATTTGATGCCGTTCATTTTTTGCTCTGGTGAGCTCAATTACTTCAAAAACAAACATAAAGCTATAATTAAGTTTGTCGTGCATTGGAGATGTTTACACTGACTTCTGTGGAGCCTATAGAAATATAAAAGGTTCTCAGATCATTTGTCTCCTCTGTTGTAATTTATTGTTGTACTTTGAACAGCAAACACGGCATTGTTTGCTTTATTTCACCTTTACTGAATCACATAATTGGTTCCCATCCATGTAGTATTTCTCCTTTTCTTTTCTCTTTTACAGAGCATAATAAATATAAAGACAAAGTTTTGTATCAGATTCGCATAAATTATGTAATGCTGATATTGTTAAATTCCTAAATTGCTACCTATGTGGTAAAATTCATTCAGATTGTGAGCTATTTTTTTGCATGTTATTTAGAAATGTTGCCAATTTTGGACAGCCTGCACCAAACTATTCATGGTAATTCAATGGAGTTG
The DNA here is from genome assembly GCF_003331165.1 of Xiphophorus hellerii. Lineage (NCBI taxonomy): Eukaryota > Metazoa > Chordata > Actinopteri > Cyprinodontiformes > Poeciliidae > Xiphophorus > Xiphophorus hellerii. The sequence continues at coordinate 4,127,471 of NC_045695.1, read as the reverse complement.
GCGTCTCACTAAGTATAATAAATATTTTTGATCAGCTCATTGTGTTGACGTACAGAAAGGAAGAATAAAAAAAATGTTTTGGTTTATGTCGGAAACAGTGACTAAAATCAATTATAAATATTACAAATGTGATATTAACTACAGTATTAAATATGATTTTAGTTATACTGTGGTGTAGGTTTGTTAGTGTGCCTGACTGAATGTGAATTTTATTTAGTGGATTTGACAAATTAGTTTTTGTTCTTTTTAATTTAAGGCTGCCATTACATGCTCACATATTGAAATGAAGACATAAATAAAAATATGACTCCATCTTTAAGCAAATTTGGAAATACTCACTTAAGTATATGCTTGTTGATTCTTGAGGCTGTACAGAAAGTAAAAGTGGTTGAGAAGCACTGCTTTAAATCACTGGTCCAGTTTCCCTGCCTTATCTGTTTGTGCTGCACACAACATGATCGATATTATGTTTGTGCAGCCATAAACCATCGGTGGTGTTTTCCTGGGGTGAAGGCTACAAATTCATTTATCTGCCTCTATGTCTGAAAAGGGAATTTATTGTCGCTTTGGATAACTGCTTTGGCTTAAAGGCAGTTAATGCCAAGTTTTTAGCTGAGCTTTTATTTATTGAACTGTAGTTGTCAGTAAATTGGTGTTGACTGGATTGCATCATTGTTTTATCCATATTCCACAGTGAGGATATATTTGAGTTATCAGCATGGACTTGGCTCTATACTTTAAACAATTGCTGTGAAAGTCTTGTTCAGATTTTGCATTGTGCTTAATAAAATGACGTGGTATACACTAAAAACCTTTGACCAGTGGTGATCCGGGAGCTTTTAATAAGGGTTGACTTTTCCCTTCGCAGTAATAAGGTGCCTTTAAGCGGAGTCACGCCATCAGGCTTATGAATCGTGCTGCTCACGAGGTTATTATCCACCCCCAAACTGGCTCTGCTGGGCTGGAGATGACAACCTCCAATTGTGCTGATAGCTGTATAATAAAGACATGTTCTGGACCTGATTTGATTTTTACATTTCGGGCCCAGATTGTACTTCAAAATAGAAATATAAAATGTTCTGTGGAAACAGAGAAACCATCGGGTTACAGCATAAAAATCTCTAAATTACAAGTGCAAGCCAGAATTTTCACATTTTTATTTTGAAAGAAATTAGTATTGTCATTCTTTCCAGTTCCATATTGTGCAGTACTTTGTATTGGTCCTCCATGTAAAATCTTAGCAAAATATATTGAAGTACATAAAATGAAGACCTCTGAGCAGGGTACCTATCTCTGCATTTTGTTGCTAATTTAGATGCAAACCAACAAGGATCCTGTTGAGAAGAGGTTGGTGTAAGCAGTGTTGTAGTCAAGACCACCTAGCCCGAGACCAAGACGAGACAAGACCAAGACTTTTAGGGTCCAAGACCAAGACTGAGGGAAGTCGAGACCGAGTCAAGACCAAGACCAGCGCCCCACGCTACATGACACAATAAAATGTGAAATATGATCAAAATTGCTAATCAAATTGATCTGAAAGACTCACATTCCCATAAAAACACCTAGATATTAAATACTTAGAGCTGAAATAAATGTAACCAAAATTAAAAGCAGAACAAACTCTTTGTTCTGCTTATGTAAAAAGATAACGCCCTGGGCATTTTGCCCATATCATTCATGCCAGGAATCACCACTGTCTGCACCATTAAACATAGCAATTGAGGCAATGCCCTGACGGTAAACAATTCTCAATTATGAACACTGACAAAAGAGCAATAAGCAAGAAGTAACCAAGCACTAGGCGCTGCATGAAGCCAGGCAGCACAATGTTGTAATGTCTGCCATCATGGCAGACATTACAGCTGCCACTGTGAACGAAAACATTCAAAGAGCAATGGGCTTTCGTTCTTGTGTTTTATTTATTTGCTAATTAAATAAATATCAATGTATATAATTAAATAAAAATAATGATAGCTCCTACATTGTACGCAGAGCATTACAAGAACAAAGAACGGCTCTCAGTGGGGCTCCAGTCTTTTCTTCTTAGTAAAGAGAAGTTCAGAAGACTCGGATCGTTCGTGAATGTCACATCACTATATTGCAGACTTTTGAACACAGTGTTGTCCCATACAGGCGACACGTTAGTCAACACCTCCGCAAAATAATTCAGCGCAGTGAGTGACTTTTTTTTCATCACAGATGCTTATGTGTCTCTGTACAGCTAGCTTTGCTAGCATTACCTTTCTTTGAGCTTCTTTTCTAAGTGACGAAAAAAGTTAGACGTCTGTGAAAGCGAAGTGCTGCTGAATTAGCTGTCGCCATCGGATTTCTTATGATTTATACAGCTCATAAATCTATTGCTGATGATTAGACAGACATCAAAGAAAACCACTGCGCATGTCTTGGAGCGCCGCGTGCGAGTGAAAGGTGGGAAAGGGGAGTAACAGAAACACGTAATTCGTAAGTCACGTTGTTGTTTGGATTTTAATCGGCGCGTTTTGCATCCAGTGAAAACAAACATGTTAACAAATAAACTGCTGTAAGTTTAGTGATATTTCCACAGTTGCGGTCTTGAAATAAAATCCCCGAGTCCTCAGCGCCCGAGACCAAATGCGGTAGAGTCCGAGACGAGACCAAGACCAGAAAAAAAAATGGTCTCGAGATAAAGACCCGTCTCGAGTACTAAAACACGGTGTGAGAGCCTGGGAAGCAGACATTTCAGTGACGGCCCCAGTTGCAACGTCATATAGTTGAAGGATTCAGGAAACAAAAGAACAAAAGTAAATCCAGACAGCTGGGCTACTTTCTGGAGATGGACCAGAAATAAAACAGAAAAAACCTTTATGTCTAGCTTCTTGCCTTTTTGTTCTTCTTGTTCACATAGAGCTGTGAAATCTCAGAAACACTGGAAGCTTAAAACAGCAAAGAACATGTGTCTGTATTTTACACGTTTGATTCAAAGATTATCTTGAGTTTCCTTTCTTTTTCTTGCTTCTACTTGTGTCAAACGTTTAGTGATAAATAAGTGAAGATTAATGCATTTGCTCTCACCCTTTCAGAGGAATGGCCCTGACGTCAACCCAACAGCCTTTGACAACTTGGCTTACGAGTACGGAAGCCAGAGTGAACTCGACACATCGGCCAAACCGATCTCCAGAATCAGTTTCAAACTTCTGGGTCTCGCCGCTGAACAACAAGCTGTGGAAACCACTCTCGGCCATCTTAACGGAGTCTTTGCCATCATCTGGTCTGTATCAGATAGTTTACTCCAGGTGGACTACAATACCTCCATCACCACAACCAAAGAGATCGCACGGCAACTGCAGACCTTGGGATGTACAGTTGAAGCGGCCATACGGATTAAAGTGGGCGGGATGCGATGCCAGTCCTGCGTCCAGGCCATCGAGGGACAGTTTGGAGGACTACCAGGGGTCTCACACATCCAGGTGTCTCTTCAGGATAGAACAGCTCTAATCGTATATCAACCTGTCCTTGTTACACAGCAGGAACTAAGAGATAAAATCAAAGATATGGGATTTGATGCCACTTTGTTACCTGAGGATTCATCCGACGGCGATCTAAGCTACTGGCAGAGAGACTTAATCGATGCACCCATTCAGACTGTAACTGTCTGGATTGGTGGGATGACGTGCAGATCATGTGTGCAGTCCATAGAGGGCAGGATCTGTCAGATGATCGGAGTGAAATCCATAATGGTGTCGTTAAAGGAAGGGAAGGCAACAATACGCTTGGACCCCAGTCTGACTGATCCAGAGCATGTTAGGGCAGCTGTAGAGGAAATGGGCTTTGACGCTTCACTTGAAGGTAAGACGTTTTACCTTTCATTGACAGAATTTCACCACCACAATGTAAGTTTGTAGGTCTTAGTCAAAGTCAAAAGGCAGAATCTGATGGTTGCGCTTTCGAGGGATGTTGTGTTGGTTCTGTTTCAGTAGAAATGCCTTTCCAATCAATTATCAATTGTCCTGAGGAACAACGGATTAACCTAATGGTGTTAGGGATAAACTCCAGATTTTGAGGGGATGGAAAGGGATCATACCTAAGGAAGAGGACGATTTGAAAAAGAGAGATACCTCATCATGATCATCTCTTTACGATGATTGTGTGTGATATTTGTTTTCTGTTTCTGTGATGTCCTCAAGTTTGGTCTGGGCTCTGTTTGGTAAATTTAAAAGTATCAGTAAATAGAAAAACCCAAAACACTGAGGTCTTCTTTCAATTTAGATTTGGTAAGAACTAGAAATACATTGTAGGTTTGATATTTGCCAGTCAACTGAAGTATATAATTTGGAGTAAAACAACCTGAATGTGTCATTAATCACCATAACCTCCCCACTGTCTACTTCATGTTATGATTTGCTTAGTCGGTATGTGCATAAAATTTGTTCTTATTTGTAATCAGACAACCTTCAACTTGGTAAATGAAAAACAGATTAAATTTGGTTTATAAGCTCAAGCCTTCTTTGTTCAGAGCAGATGATGGTGATTGAATGTACTGCCTGCTCACGCATCACAGATTGTCTTTTAAATGCTGCCACCAAAATAATTTCTTCAAGCGTAATCTCTGCCACCGTGGGACACAAAACCTGCCAAGAATCTGTGATATAATCTTTAAAAAAAAGATCTTATATAGGTTGTTAATTTGATAAAAGTATTAGGCTTGCAGAGTGAACAGTTGAATAAATACCACATCTAAATAAAAATGTGTCACCTTCCAGAATTAACCATCCAGTTCAGCATTTTGCCAGGCCTGAATACTTGCAGAAATACTATGAAAGGCTTAAATTTCTTAAGGCTTGAGAACACTTTCGTTCAATCCCTACTATTCAATTAGGAAGCCTCATAATTTGCTTATGTTGTGCTGCTCAGATTCTTGGTTGTCTTTTTTTTTTTTTTACTACTTTGTGCTGTCAGAGTTGAGTTTCCCAGTTCAAATTTTCAGGTATTACTGGTTTGAACATATTTAGTATAGACTTCACACTTCCTGAGACTGCTTCATTTTTCTTTCAGAGCCTCTTCAGAATCAGGAAAAACGAGACCTTGCAAACCTGCGCTCAACCAGCAGGCTGGGAATGAGCAACGGTGCTGAATCTCAGGTGACCCCTTCGACCTGCCACATCAGCTCCCCTGAAACGAAAGCAGAGAAATGCTTCATTCATGTGACGGGAATGACCTGCGCCTCCTGCGTGGCTAACATTGAGAAACACATCCTCAAACACAAGGGTAAGTTGGAGCAATCCTGCTTCTAAAATGGTGTTTCCGTCATCAGTGATAGACTTCACTTTATGTTGCAGGAATCATTGCAATCCTGGTGTCTCTGATGGCCGGAAAGGCGGAGGTGAAGTATGATCCAAATCTCATTGATCCATCCGGAGTGACTCAGCTCATAGAAGATTTAGGCTTTGGTGCTAAGCTATTGGAAGACAATGCAGCGGCACACGGGAAGCTGGATCTGCAGATAACGGGAATGACGTGCGCATCGTGCGTGCACAAAATCGAGTCCAAACTCATCACAACCAAAGGCATCCACTCAGCCTCAGTGGCGCTGGCCACCCAAAGAGCTCACGTCAAGTTTGACCCAGAAATCCTCGGAGCTCGTGATATTGTCAGGATAATTCAGGTGTTCATAATCTAAGGTCTTGTTTTGTGTTTTTGATTGGTTTGAAATGTAACTTATTGACTGGAACTTCTTGTTTGCAATCACAGAGCCTTGGATTTGAGGCCAGTCTGGAGAAAGCTGGGTTCAAAAACAACCTTGACCACTCAGAGGAAATCCGACAGTGAGTATTCTGACTAAAAACTTGTTGAAAAAAAATTGTTAGTTCAAATGGGTAATTATTTTGAAAATTATCTTGAGATTTCTTGAATCTCAAGATAATTTATTCATAACCAGAATTTATGATAAAATGTCATATTAAAGAGTGAAAACCCTATTTCAATTCAATCTAATAAATATGTTATTGATCCCAGAGGGAAATTAAATGTCGTAACTGACATTTAATTCAAGATTCTTTAAAGCACCTGTGAGGTTTGTGTTGAAAGTTCGGCCATTCGTCCCTGGTTTAGGCCTTGTAGGAACTTTTTAATCCAATTCTCTAACCCTTCATTCACTGAAAATGTACACTTTTACATCAAAAAACTGAAATACGCATTATAAAGTAGTTTTATATTTTTCTGCTGTTTTCCCCTAGATGGAAGAACTCCTTCCTGCTCAGCCTGGTCTTTGGCCTGCCAGTCATGGGCCTCATGATCTACATGATGATAATGGACATCCAACACAAACAGCACGGAGGCTCCATGCCTGAGGAACAGAATGTGCTGCCGGGTCTTTCCCTCCTCAACCTGGCCTTTTTCCTGCTCTGTACACCCGTGCAGGTACAAGGAAAACAACAGATCTGGATTTAAGGTTTCTCTTTACATATTTGGCAGCCGATTGTTCCCTTTTAAATCTGCTACGAGGTTCTGGGGTTTCTTTCCTCAGATTTTCGGAGGACGATACTTCTACGTCCAGGCATATCGCTCACTAAAACACCGCACGGCCAACATGGACGTGCTGATCGTGTTGGCCACCTCCATCGCCTACATCTACTCTTGTGTGGTCCTCGTTGTGGCCATAGCAGAGCAAGCCGCCCAGAGTCCCGCCACCTTTTTCGACACTCCGCCCATGCTCTTTGTGTTTATTGCTCTCGGACGATGGCTGGAGCACATTGTAAAGGTTAAAACCCTATTTTGGGTTTTGCTATCACTGTTGTGTTATGAGCTCAAGGTGCTAGAAAACATTCTGAGCATTTTCCCTACTGTTTTTTTTTCTCTTTACACTTAAACTATGTGTGAATGCAATTACTAATGTGATTGTCTTTTCATAGAACGTGCTGGTTTTTCTTTAGAAGATAGTCATTCACAAAACAAATGTGGCCTTTTTTTGTGTCTATTTCTTGATTGTCTTTCCCATAAAAAGTGCCTCATTGTTTCTGTGTTTACCTGTGTGTCTTCCTAGACAGACCAGTGGACAAAGCCATTGCTGCCATTAACTTTTTATGTTCTGCTTGGGGTATTTTTTCTAAGCTACCCTGTCCTAGTACTGCTACGCTAATTCCTTCTGCTTGCCTTTCCTCTTTGGTTATTCATACCGAGTTTGGTTCTGCTGGGACTACATCACGTACATCAATTGGACACTGCTTTGTCTTGTTCATATTTGCTACCCCTAGTCTTTTTTGGACTTTAAAACAACATTTTGTTGTTCAGTCTCTGGTTGATTGTAAAACACAATTCATATCAACCTAGTTTGTTTTTGCCACCTATTTATATTCCAAATGATTACAAATTTAACTCATTGGCTGAGGACGCCCATCCCTCCTCTATTTATAGACTGTTAATGCTAATCTGTAGTATTGTAGTGAAGCTATCAAAAATGTTTGGGAAATATGTATACAGATACAGAATAGACGATGTTCACCAAAAATTACAAATCTGAAATTGAGGAACGCAGACTTTGGTCTGGTGCCCCAATGGGTCAAATCAATTTATATGCCTTAATTTAGTTTAACAATGATGCCTTCCTCATTGAGCGGATGTTCATTCTACGTTTTCAGAGCAAAACGTCAGAAGCTTTGGCCAAACTAATGTCACTCCAGGCCACCGACGCCACAGTGGTCACGTTAGGACCCGATCGCCGTGTTGTCAGGTGAAGCCCTCGATATGAAACTCTGCACAGCAATAACCCAGCTGCATAACCTGCAATGACGCATTTGTACTTTGCAGCGAGGAGCAGATAGAGGTGGAGCTGGTCCAGCGGGACGACATCGTCAAAGTCGTCCCTGGAGGAAAGTTTCCCATTGATGGAAAAGTGATTGAGGGAAGTTCTATGGCGGACGAGTCCTTAATTACAGGTACGGGAGAACAGTTGTGTGTGCAGGTGTTGTTGCTTCGTTAACACATCGTCATTTCCTCTTTACCAGGTGAGCCGATGCCTGTCAGTAAGAAGGTGGGCAGCTTGGTGATTGCGGGCTCCATTAACGCTCACGGTGCTCTCCTGGTGGAAGCCACGCATGTCGGCGCTGAAACCACTCTGTCTCAGATAGTTAAACTCGTTGAAGAGGCACAAACATCAAAGGTATTACAGTACATTTGAGTTTACCGTGCGACGAAAGCTTTTTATACACTTGCTGCTTTTTGCGGGTGTTGTCAATTGTTTTTTTGTGCAGGCCCCGATTCAACAGTTTGCGGACAAAATCAGCGGCTACTTTGTGCCCTTCATTATTTTCGCGTCCCTGCTAACGCTGGTGGCTTGGATTTCTGTAGGTTTTGTCAACTTTGACGTAGTGAAGGAGCACTTTCCGGTACGTGGGATTTTGGATAGTTTCACTTGCCAATACACAAGCAGATTCCACAAATCTCTGTCTTTCGACCTCTGTGCAGGGCTACAACCAGAACATCTCCAAAGCGGAAGTTATCGTCCGCTTCGCCTTCCAGGCGTCCATCACGGTTTTGTCCATCGCCTGCCCCTGCTCTCTGGGGTTGGCAACCCCGACAGCTGTAATGGTGGGAACAGGAGTCGGGGCTCAAAACGGAATCCTCATCAAAGGAGGGGCGCCACTGGAGATGGCGCACAAGGTAATGAACTAACACACGGAAATCTGTGGTGCCAGGATTTGAAGGAAAACAAAAAGTTAGAAAATCTGTAGCAGGTGGTATCAAAGCCATGGTTTATGCATGGTGTTATATTGAATTTGTCAGAATCTGGACTGTTTTGGGTTGTTAGGGGTTTTGATTTACTGATTCTGGTTGTTATTATTATTCTGTGTTCCTTAGTCTCTCAATTACATTGGTTAACTTCTTTATCACTAGATCATTTCTCTCATAGATATTCACAAGTAAAACTACTGTTTCCCCCCCATCTCATCGTCACTGCTTCATTTATGTTTCATTTCAGGAACACATTTTTTGTCTACTTTTTAAATGCTTTTTCTGCTTAAAAAGTATAGTGTCCTTGAGTTTTCTCCTCCCTGATTGACTACAGATCGATGTAGTGATGTTCGATAAGACCGGTACGATAACAAATGGCGTACCAAAGGTGACTCGCGTGCTGGTGTTATGGGAAATGGCCCGCATGCCCCTGAGAAAGATCCTGGCGCTGGTCGGCACAGCAGAGGTCTGCAGCGAGCATCCATTGGGCGCTGCAGTTGCAAAATACTGCAAAGATGTAAGAGGTTTTGCACATGCGCGCCACCCGGCAGCCTGCGTTGCTTCGCGTCCGAATAAAACGTGCGTGCACTCAACAGGAGCTGGGCTCGGTCGCTCTGGGACACTGCCAGGACTTCCAGGCGGTTCCCGGCTGCGGGATCAGCTGCCGAGTGTCCAACGTGGAACATCTGCTGCAGCGGAGCGACGAGGTTTTTTTCCTGCCGGGAGTAACCACAGAAGAAAGTCGGCTTTTGTCTGCCGACGAGCCCACCCCCACAGGTCAGTCCACCTCATTCTGAGGCACAGAATAAGTTCAGTTCCACCTCATTTTTGCACCATATTTCCACTTATCCTTTATTAAATTACAGAATCAAACTAAAATGTTTTTGTTAGTTCCATACCGGCCACTTTTTGAAACATAAACATAGAGATTGAATCAAATATTGTCAGAAAATTTGAACCTTCTTTAAAATAACTAAGATTTGAACTGATTTGTCTTTTTCCCTTCATTTAAATGTTTTAGTAGATGTACCAAACTGGTTTTCCTGTTCCATTACACTTGTAGTAGTCAGGAAGGTTATGATCAACTTTAAACCAATTAATTGGCTTTGTGTTGAAATACCATGTCCGTTTTTCTTCAAGCATGATGGAAATGGACATTTAGCCATTGAGGCTAAATGTCTTTACATTGGATCTGCTGAGGCCTGCTTGGTCTAGACTCTAGACTGATTATCTTCTGCTTTATGAAGGGTTTGTTGTAGATGCTCTTAAATTATGGACTTGCGATTAATTGTCAATTAATTATCAAGGAGAAAATGACAAATATTTGCCATTTCTTTCAAATGTGACCCATGTCCAACTTTTTCAAGGCAGTCTTCAGGGTCAAATTCCAATCTTTTTTACCCTCCCGCCCAAAAAATCTGACCTGTGCCACGTCCATATGTAGAACTAAATCGGACACGCATCCGATTGTTTTCAAAGCGAAGTTTGAGTGGTCATGTCTCATTTCATCCGACTTTTTATGTCATTAATGCATCATAATTCTGCACCAGAAGAAGCCAGACGAGGTAAATCTGGACATAAACAATGGCTGAGAATTCTAATTATGAATTTTAGCAGCCTATATAAACTTCTGTACAACTCTGACATTTTTTTTATTTTTATCTCTTGTGAGTAATCCTTCTGTGTGTAGAATGATGGACTTCAAATTTGCCTTATAACCCTTCCCAAATTCATAAACAGCGAAAACTGCTTCTCAAATGTCACCACTGTTGTCTTTCCACCTTGGTGTTTCATCAGCACACATCTGAATATCTTCATATTATCTTAATTTTGTTTTTAAAATATGCAAATACATTTCCTTCTGTGTGCTTCTAGCTGAGGGGGCATCGTACTCTGTCCTGATCGGGAACAGAGAGTGGATGAGGAGAAATGGCCACCACATCAAAGCGGACGTTGACGCCGCCATGTCAAGCCACGAAACCAAAGGGCAGACCGCCATATTGGTGGCTATAGATGGTGAGGTACGGACTAAGGGGCTTCGTCATGTCTTTTTCACCACACTGACTTTGTCTGTGCTTTCCGCAGGCGTTCTGTGCGCCATGTTAGCCATCGCAGACACCGTGAAAGCAGAATCAGCATTAGCGGTGCACACCCTGAGCAGCATTGGCATCGAGGTGGCCATGATAACCGGCGATAACAGGCGAACGGCCAAAGCCATAGCAGCACAGGTGAAGCTCTTCTACAGACACCAGCGGACAACTAAATTGTGTACCAGGGTTGTAATAGATTTGGGTTTTTGATTACAGTTAAGTTTTTTTTTTTACACGCGACTGCAGGTGGGGATCAGGAAAGTGTTTGCAGAGGTGCTGCCATCGCATAAGGTGGCCAAAGTTCAGGAGCTGCAGAACCGAGGGCGTCGAGTGGCCATGGTGGGGGACGGCGTCAACGACTCGCCCGCCTTGGCCTGCGCTGATGTCGGCATCGCCATCGGCACCGGCACAGACGTAGCCATCGAAGCGGCCGACATCGTCCTGATCAGGGTGGGTGGCCGGCGGTGTGGATTCACATTGGTGGGTTGGAGGGGTCTCAACCTGAGGGTTTGTCCACCCTGCAGAACGACCTGCTGGACGTGGTGGCCAGCATCGAGCTCTCCAAGAAGACAGTGCGCAGGATCAGGATAAACTTTGTTTTCGCTCTGATCTACAACCTGCTCGGGATTCCAGTGGCCGCAGGTGAGGGCTGAAACTGTCTGTCAGAATTCGTGTTCTGGATTAAGTAGAAGTGCAGCGAACTTATCCGACGGTGTGTGTGTAGGTGTGTTTATGCCCGTTGGCCTTGTCCTGCAGCCTTGGATGGGATCAGCTGCCATGGCCGCCTCTTCTCTGTCAGTGGTCCTGTCCTCTCTGCTCCTGAGGATGTGAGTCATAACTACCTGTTTTTATAGTTTTTGTCCTAATTTTGCTACATTTCCTAGCAAAATTATAATCTAGGTAATTTATCGGTATCGGAGGAAAGAGGGCTGAAGTGACTGATTCGCAAAACATTTTGAAATCTACATAATTTTTCCTTCAAATCAAAAAATGATGCGCTGCTTTGTGCATCATTTTGTTTACTCTCATTTAAAAAATATATTGTTTTCTCTTCAGTATATTGTGCAATAACAGCCAGTATTTTTGCAGGTATAGAAAGACATCGTTTGAGCTGTACGAGTCCCGTGCCAGAGGCCATATGGGCAGCCTTCGATCATCTCAGATTATCACACATCTGGGGCTGGACGGGCAGCGCCGCAGCCCGGCGCTCTCCCAGACTTTTTGAGCACAGCCGGGCCAATCACGTTGCCCAGGAGCATCAGAGCTACTCTCTACTGGATCACCGGACGGCAGATAATTCTAACATTTAAAACAACAATTAATTAAATAAGGGAAATAAGTTCTTAGTTCTTATGTTTACAAGTATACCAATGTACTTCGTTTTGATATTTGACTGTATTTATGTATATACTTTTTTCCTGCTCGTAAAATCAAAATTAAATATTATTCCAAGTGGTTTTTCTTGGATTTTTTTTTTTTTAAGCAAATAGCAGCCATGTGATTGAACACAGATAACACTAATTTTTGAAAACCACAACTTAACGAGTTACAAAAGGAGAAAAACTTATTTCTTTATCCGATTTTGTACAGACAAAACACCATGGGTCAACCTATAAAGAAACGTCCTTTTAATGTTTTTTTTTGGCCTTTTAGACAAGTGAAGAAGAAGAGCAGTGGAGAATGCCAAGGATTTTTTTCCTCCTCCCACTTTTATTTAAAGACCTGCCAGGAATAATTAAAGGAGCGCATTAATCAAAATGTCTGGCTCGTGGTTTCTATAGTTATCCTAGAAGAATGAGCTTATTCACTGTGAGTAGACTGCAGGCTTATTAATATGACTCTTGTCTTGTACTCGGACCTCATAATGGGCTTCTTTTTTCACAGCAGCTTGACATGTGTTAGCAGGAAGAGCAGAGGAACACTTCAAGCACAGTCATTAATAACGTTCCTGATTACACATGGTATGGCAAGCCCAAAGAGCAATAATTAGCTCAGCAGAAGTTTGGAGTCTAGAAAAATACTTCATATTAATCTAATGAGATCTTCTGTTTTGCACCTTTTATTGGGTAATAAACAATCACGTTAACATAATATCTCAAAGCTGCTACATTAAAAAAATTAAGTCATATTTTTGTACGATTTGACGTCCTGTGGAGACAAATTTGTGACTAATCAAATTCTAGTTTTATCTAGTAGATGGCGCTGAACTATGGAGAAATCCATCTCCAAAGTGTATTATAGAATTATATTGTATACACTTAGTGAATGAAAGCTGCTGTAAATCTCACCTTTTTTTTACACTTGCACATAAAGAATGTTGCTGGCAAAATCTTGCTTTAAGGACACTTTATTGATAATCAAACATATAAGTCCTTCTGTATCAGGCTTTCATAGATGGGCGGATGACAAAAATGTGAAAACATATGTGAGTTGGAATACAACACGGTGACAAAAGCCTTTTTTAAAAGCTTTATTTATATTGTATGATTATCCACAGGATGAGAAACAAAATTCGCATTTTTATTTACAGAGGCTCAAAAAGAACTGGTATGGACCAAACACATGGCCCTGGGGAGCTCCAAGTTGGTAAAATGATCTCTACACAATTTCAGGTTTGTCTGAAACGAAGGTCAAATCCCCCAAAATTTGCTATACAAAAAATAACAAATCTCTACAGATATACCCAATTCATTTGAAATTTAAAATTGACATTATTGTGATTATATACAAAATAGACCAGCAAATATTGCAGTAAGCATATAGAGGTAGAACAATTTCACACAGATTTTGAGTTAAAGGGGCACACGATTTGGAAGCTATTGAAGAAAACATTTAATATTAAAATTATTTAAAATATTGAATATGACTTAAAATCTTAATAGAGGATAGTGTGCCTCGTGTAATAGCATGAGTTATAACTTTTTTTGTATCAGTTGGTCACAAGGCAAGGCATTTATTTACAGGAGTGTTTGGTTGGAAATTGACGGTTCCTTTGTGAACCTCCGAGCAGCTGGCCGAAATTAGCGTTCATAAATCGGATCGACCTTAAACTAAACGCTCCTTACTCCGCGGAGCGCGAAAATCCAATATCCAACTTGAAAAACCACTTCGATGCGGTCGGTAACACAATGAAAACGCTGGACTAAAGTTTGTTTTGGACTGTGGCCTCAAAAGATGGCGCCGAGCGACTGCGCGAGACGTCAACGTCACACGCAGTTACGTCAGTTCCAAAGCTCTATTGCGAGGAAACGCAAACGCTACCATGACCCCTAGAGGGCTCCGTAGGAGAGAACCCAGACTATGCGGGGGTCATAACTTTTTTTCGAACGGCAGTAGACCAGAGTCATATCAGTCTCCTCTCATTAGGGACATAAATATGAATTCCATGGCCACACTAGAGCAACATAGAGCTGGCAACTTTTTCACAAAAAAATAACTCGCCATTAGTAACGTCGAATGAGGACGACGAAACGAGTAAGTCAAACTTTCACTTGACTTGTTCAGTCAAGTCAAATTTTCACTTGACTTGACTTATTCAGTCAAGTCAATGAGTTGTGTGGTGCTGTGGCATATTACATAACGTTGCATAATTTAAATAGTTATGACGCGATGCCCCATAACTGTCTTCTAGTCGGAAGAAAGCTACGTCACCAAGCAGCCACGAGCTCGCGACTCCAGAGTGGAAGTGGAAGGTAAGATTAGTCATTCAGTCAATATTATTAGGATTAATATAATGGAGCGCATGGTATAGAACTGCTTTTTATGAAAAGTGGCCTGATTCAGCTCATTGCAAATGAACTGTGTCAAATTCAAGGCCCCGCGGGCCAAATCTGGCCCACCATTGCACTCTAGTGGGCCTCATAAACGGAGGCCTTAAGTGACTGTAAGAAAGTTCAACACTTTTTATTAATTTTTTTTATTTGATATTTAATATTTTAATAGTTACTCTTATTTCATGTTCATATCAGAAAGCTCAGAACAAAAATATACCTTCTGGTATTGTTGAAAAGGATGTATTGTGAAGAATATTGTTCATGTTGAAATGTCTACATTGTGAAGCAACTCTTGCCTTTACTGAATTGGAAATATTTTAGAAAAAAATACACTAAATTTCAACACTTTGCAGAACAGTGAACGGATCATTGTAGACTTAACATGCATGATTATAATTGTAACGTAATGGAACAGTTTTATGCGTAAGGTTACGTTGGAGTAGAACGGGAAGTGACACTTGAGAGATTTTAGATCCGACAACACGCTGTCCTGCACCCTGAATATGTTGGTATATGTTCAACATTAAAGACGTTTAAACGCAAAAGCGGTGACATCCTTGGCTCCGCGTAACACTACAATAATCACATGATTTTAATAACAATAGGTTGCTATCTAAAGTGGGCGAGCACGTTGCAAAAGTAGAGGTTGGAGTTGAAGGAAATCTCTGTATAAACATTTTGCTGCAGATGTCTCATTCCTGAAACAGTGATCCATAAAAAGACACCTCCGTGCCTCAGACGTGACCTCTGAAGGTGAAATTTGACTCTGACTGTGTGTAAATTGCAAAAGCTAGATGATTTAAATAAACTTGAGCTTCTTCTCTGGTGACCTTGGTGTGTGTTCTGCCGTGTCAGAGCAGCAATTTGTGTCAGCCATTTGAAATATGACATTGCTTTATAATAAATAACTTAAAGACAATTTTAAGAGACATGTGATAAGGTGCTTATGATCATACACCACTTTAATGTAATTACACAAAATATTCTTGTTTGACAAAATGTATCGCAACAGAGTTCTCATTGTACCTTCACTCTGAAGAGGGGTTCATTGACTGCATGTGTTACAATGTAGTTAGATACAACTACAATACTTGATTCCACTCTGGTTTCAGTGAAGAGTTCTGCTATGAGCTATTCCTAGATAGATTCACCTTGAAGATGATGACGAGAGAAACTGAAACTACGAAGCATAAACCTCCATCACCTGGCATTTCCTATTTAGCCGAAGGTCACTGTACGCACATGGAGACAAAGGGCGACTGGAGGAGCTTTAGGTATTCTGCAAACATTCTCAAACGGCCGAGAGAGAGTAAAGAAATTCTGCTCTTGCTTGGCAGAACGTGGCGAAGTGTACATAAAGCACACTGGCTAAATAGAAAAATGTTGTGGTTCACATTATTACACCAGACAAAGCAGCTTTTCTTGCCATCTGGATATAGTGAAACTCTTCCTTTACATTAATAAGTATAGTTAGTAAAACTGCAATTCTGGTCGTCAGAGTATTGTGAACTGGAGATGCACCGATCCGATATTAATGTCTGCGTCGGAACTACTATTGAATAAAATTCTAGGTCGAGTATCAGCGACAGGGCAGCCGAGCCGTAGAGATGTGGTTCTAGAAGTAAAAAAAATAACTGTTATTATCTCAGTAGCTTCCAACATTTAGTTTCAATTACAAGTCGACCATTTTAACATTGCGAAGCGTGTTGCAATGGAAACTAATGACGAGCAGCTCCGCTTTCACGGCCAATTATTCACTTGATTATGATGTCGACTGCAGTCTTCGGGACTTTTAAGTAATACAGGCTTTAATTATTATCGTGGGACAGCTCAAAGGTTTACTCTAGAAACCACTAGGTCAGAAATGTATTGATATTATACAACATGTGAGCCTCTGGCAGGCATATATAACATTCAGGCGACCAGGGAGATGGCATTAATGGATAAATCATGTAATTACAGAATTGTATAAATGAGATACTAAGTCTACCATCCTTGTAATGCCCTTCTCATTAGATTTATGGACTTACACTACTGGTGGAAGAGAGCTATTTTAAGACTATGGGACAGATACTAATATTCATCCACATCTGTACTACTGAAGACGTATGACTTCCACATTTGGAAATCTCCAGTGAAATCTGGAGGAATAAATATCTGGAAGAATCTGTTGAGGCTGCAGATAAGGATCAAGATAGAAGATAAAAATGTACAGCTATGAAGCATTCATCGAATAAAAATGCTGAATATCTGTGACTTGAAAAGAATGCCTAGAAATGCTCTTTTCTGATTTCATAATTGCGTCATCCGGAGGCAAAAAGCCTCCGGATTACGTGGAAATAACAAGATCTTTGAGTGTTTTGTTAGAATATATGCTTATTTTACTATCTTGAGGTAAGAAAACCCCTGAGCGTGATTTATTTTGAAAACAGCTTAATTATCCTAAAATAACATGATCGCAAGCTTATGTCTTGGTAACAGTAGCTGCAGTTTCATTGGCCATGTAATTGCACAATTGGACATTTCGAAAATCAATTCACTCTTGTATGTGATAAAAGGTTTTGGCGCTTAGATGAGGTAGTTTTTGTTCATATCGAAATTGGTTTATTTCGCAGAATTGCAATGGAAACATTTTTTTCCCCGCATCACACAAGTCCTGTGATCAACAACCACATGTTGCCTCTGACGCAAACCAAGTTGGAGACAACACGAAGTAGTTAGTGGATGTTTTTTAGTGACTTAGCGTGTGAACAAACTCATTTATTTACTGGAACCGCCACAACTGCAAAATTGTGTTTGTCAGACATTAGCGGAACATGGACAAAGTTTTGCGAACATTTGATAAAACCATAATTTCAAAATCGCACGATTATTACATTTGGTTTCAATTTCCTTTTCTAAAACTCAATAATCAACAGAAACCATTAGACACTTGAACAGAATGGTTCTGTTTGGATATCCACTTGGTCCAGATATAGTCTAGCAAGAGATGGATTGTAAATAGTTGGTCTCCGTGACAACTGTTTGGTAACTTTACCACTGCATTTGTGGTGCAAACACCTCCTGGCCTGTTCAACTTGTGCCAACTCGTTTTAGTATTTATACACCCACAACTGGTTTGCCTCATCACAGCATTCCTTCTGAGCTCCAACGCTCTTTTTATTAATGAGGAAAAATTAGCATTTTTCTCGACTTTTAAGTAAAGGAATTAAAATCCATTGTTGGAACTAATGCCATCTTTGAAAGCACTTGGAGAAATGTATTCCTTGAGATATGCAACACACACATTTCCTGTCCCAGTTTGTGAAAGAGCCCTTGCTAATTAGATTGGAACACACACTCCTTTGCTAACCCGCTCAGGGTTTTGGTTGCTGCCCCTGAAACAGATGAGCCTTCGTCCATCCAGATCTCACCTGACGTTGACACAAAGTCTCAACTCCTGCATTTGCGACTTCACGGCTCGGCCGGGCTCCGTGTCGGCTTTGTGGTGAATAAGGTCTCGCCCTACATTCTTCAACAAATGCAGCTGAATGTATTACTGTGGTGGGCTCCACACGCTGCTGACCTGTTACTCACTTTGCCACCTGTTAGAAGAGAAGTCACAAAAATGCTGCTTTCATTTTATCGCAGAAGACCTTTTTATGCAAATTTTTGATAACACAGGGTGCAGGTCTGACTGATTTGTGCTGTGTGAGAGTCTTTCTGAATTTGCCACGTTCATTTGAAATTGAGGCTGAAACAATTCATCTGATAAATCGTGATTAATCATTTATTGTAGTAGTTAACAAATTTAGTAATCTATTAATAGTAAACTGGAGTATAGACTCTACAAAGAAAATTTTCTGCATAAATAATAAACTATCAGTAATTGAGCCATTTTGCAAGATAAAAAACACCCTCTTCTATAAATATGTTCTACCTAGAAATCCTCAAGTAGTTTTAGCTTCACCTGGTTGAAATTCTGGAAAACAAAAACGTTTTTTTTTTTTTTTACATTTGTGAAAACTCCCACTATGTTGTGACAGTGTAATATGAGACAGCTAATCTGTGAAAAGATTGATCTTCTTCACCTTCTTCCAGTACTACTACTACCACCGCTCCCGACCAAAAACAACCAATCAGAGCCAGGGGGAGGGTCTTAGCACTGTCAATCAACCTTGTGTATGTGCTGCTAAATGTGCTAATGGTGGAGAAACAACTTATTGTCAAGCCAAGTCTTTGCATGGAACCCAACTATTATATCAACTCCATAGAGAAGAGCGAGTAAATATTCTTTCAGAATTATTAGTAAAGCTTGTTGATGGGCTCAAAAGGCATAAGCTTATGGTGCCAGTTGGTAACAGATATTAACAGGAGGTACATGGACATATTTGTACAATTGTATCCATAATTTTGACCCTGTGTGAATTAGCAAAAGACCACAAATTTAAACTTGTGAACCAGATTATTATCTCCAACCAAAGAAACAACGACCAAGTTTTAGTAAGAGTATTTTATCTTTTTTATTTCCAAAAGTGACTAAAGTTTCTCCCGTCTAAAGCGAAACATTAGGCATTCGACTATAAAGTGTAACTTCAACTTCAACTTCAATTGACATGTCATTCAGTTTGCAAACTCTTATACTTAATATACTCTTAGTATTTATGCGTGGGTGAACACAGAATACAGTGAGTTCATTCCCATGTTTGCCAAACAGCTAATTCTGTATTTTTCCTGCCTTTGTATTTAAAGTTCAGGATGGTAACTGCACTTATGTCTTTTTTATTCCTTCCCAGATTTCTTCTATAGGATATTTTAATATCAACGATACCCGAGCAGCTTCAAAAAGCAGTTTTGAAATAATGTCTTCATTTAATAAAAAGAAGCTCTCCAAACCAACTATTTTAAAAGACCAGCTGCGCTCTACTTCAATACTTGTTTTTGCTACATTTTGTTGGTAACTATTTTGACCCATTTGTTTTTTAATTCAGCTACATTGGAGATCTTATGGACAATAACTTTCACTGCAGCTCACTGACCCTTTCTAGGCTGATAGATGTGAATGACTTTGTTTCTAATTTGTTTTCATATTTCTCTATCTTGGGGTCATTTGTTGCTTTATGTGGACTTTTAGCCTACTTCATGAACACTACTTTTTGTTTTTATTCATATTGTCTCTTTCTAATATTCAAACTTGAAATGCGCAACAAATAAACAAGAAAGGTAAAAATGAGCTTTTTCACAGCCCTGTACATAATAGAGATGCACCGATCCCAAATTAATATTTGTATCGGTTCTGATATTAAAAGAAATTCTAGATTGGGTATCAGTGACAATGTACCCGATCAATAAAGGCAGATCAATTCAGTCTAATTCTTGTCTTTGCGACTACAGGCTTTATTATTTATTTTATATTATAGTTAGAATTCCTAATTGCACTCTCTGAACCGTTTGAAAGACAGCAGCTCATTTTTACACATTAGATCAAGGTAGCCAACCTTTTTGTCAGTTTTCGTTTCTTTATTCATCGGCTGTTTGCTGCTAATTGCACTCACAGGACAAATTAAAGTAATTTTGTTTTTACATGTTTGACCAACCTTGTGAAGCTATTAGTGTAGTGGATTGGTGCATCCCAAGTACATAATTCTACAGAAATGCATTTTTATGTGCGCTCCCTATGATTTACTCCGTCTCTCCAACTCTAAAACACACTGCTGGCCGTGTCGTAGTCCTTGCTGATGTGGGACGTACTGGGCAAGGACTTTAGGTACTCGATGTGCCTCCTGGCATCCTCCTGGTTGTGTTTGATATAATAGACAATGTAAGCTGTTACCATGAAGAACCAGCAGAACATTGCTACGAACATGGCCACATCCGTTGTTTTGTGGTGGAAATTGCAAAAGTTGATGCCTGAGTCCAAAACCTGGATCACTGGCTGTCCCACGTACTCCTCCTGCACGGATGTGTGGCAGCTGACCTCGTTGACCGTCTCCGGATCCAGCCTCAGTTCCCTTAAAACCTCCTGGAGGGAGCACTCGCAGTGCCAGGGGTTGTTGGAGAGGCGGATCCGGGCGTGCAGCTTGGCGAAGGTTCCCCTTGGGAGACCGCTGAGCTGGTTGTTCGAAAGATCCAAGGTCCGCAGACTGTCCAAAACTCCCAGGAAGGAGTCGTCGTCCACGCTTTCGAGCAAGTTGTGCGATAAATCCAGCTCCCTGAGGCGCTGCAGGTCTGCGAAGGCCTCCTTCGGGATGTGCCTGATCCGGTTTGACGACAGCAAGAGAACAACAGTGTCCCTCGGCAGGTTGGCCGGGATGTTCTCCAGATTGCGCGAGGTGCATTGTACCACCATGCCAGTCCTGTCTGAGCAGTGGCAGATCTTCGGGCAACTCTTCGCTGCAACAAAAGAAAGTAGCAGCAAAGTTCCTGCAAAGAAATAAGAACGTCGGCTAGGATGTTGTATGGAGCTTCTGCGCCTATGAGAAACCCCCATTAGCTGTAGAGTCAAAGATCCAAAAAGTCCTTTCAAGATTCACCTGGACATTCCTTCTTTGCATACTCTTTAAATGAGAAGTAAAGGAGCAACGATTGCCCCTGGGAAGAGAGAGGGAATCGTTTTGACAAGTTGATCCATGGTTGTGACTTCAGGGTTGGTCTCCACCAACTGGAAGAAACCTGAAAATGAAAGAGACACAAAGGGTAACAATGAATGTGTAATTAATTTTCCATGTCGAGCAAAAAAATTCTAACCATATTGTTTTTCTCCAATGGGTGGGAGAGGACAGTAAAGTTCAGCATTATCATAATAATACCATGCTCTTTGGAAATTATATCCCATTAAATAAGGCGTGGGCTCATCAATATGCAGCTGATGAACTTTGAAAACAGTGATTTGAGTTGGAGTACAAAGCTGTGGGTAATCTGTGAGATTAACCGGAACGTTTGTGGCCAACGAAGGTGAAGGAGCAAAAAAAAATTACTACATGACACACGCCTCGTTTGTGTGTGTAGAGAACGGATTTGACGGAGATGATGGATGTCAAATGAAATGATTTCACGGCAGGAATGACAAGAATATAAATGAGGTAAATGACCGGTAACCAGGCAAAACATCCAGGACTTCACGAAAGTATTAACATCCCTTCAGCCAGTTGCTGTTTGCGGAATGGTTTATATGGGCAATTGCCCAGGGCATCCCGGAGGAGGGTGAAAATATCTGTGTTGCTCCTTAAACAGATTTTCTGTAGCTTTTACGTGTGTAGACAAATGGAATGTTGTGCCCCCTGCTGGCCACTGAGAATATGGAGACATTTTAAAGATTGTCCTGAGTCTTTTCCTGAATCTTAAATGCATGTTTGAGAAATTCTTTAATCTCCCTTGGCAACCGTTCAGCTGTACAAAACACTTAGTTGGACCTAGCTCCGGCTTCAAGGACAAAGTTTTTCCTTGCTACAGAGCACCTTCCCCTCGCAACTCAGCTGCTCAGCTCCTTCAGACTAGCCAGCAACAATTAGCAAACATCTGGTGGAACCGAACACTTGTTGAGTTTATTACATGAGCTACATCTCAGTAAAACGCTGGTAAAACGCTAAACGGTTTATAAAGGAGCCATGTTGTGATGACTTCCAGAAGGTGGAGTTTCAGAAAAAGCAGGAGTTTCTTAAAGAGACAGAGCCCCAATTTCAAGATGTTAAATTACAAATCAAATTTATTTTAAGTCATATTTGATATACAGTACAGACCAAAAGTTTGGACACACCTTTTAATTCAATGAGTTTCCTTTATTTTCATGACTATTGACATTGTAGATTCACACTGAAGGCATCAAAACTATGAATAACACATGTGGAAATATGCACTAAACAAAAAAGTGTAAAACAACTGAAAATAGCCCTTATATTCTAGTTTCTTCAAAGTAGCAACCTTTTGCTGTGATTACTGCTTTGCACACACTCTGCATTTTCTTGATGAGCTTCAAGAGGTAGTCACCTGAAATGGTTTTCACTTCATAGGTCAACCTGCCCTGTCAGGTTAATAAGTGGGATTTCTTGCCTTATAAATAGTCATGAAAATAAAGAAAACCCATTGAATTAGAAGGTGTGTCCAAACTTTTGGTCTGTACTGTATATGCAGCACTATGTGGCTGGAAAATGCATAATACTTCCCCCTTAATACTCAATTAGAAAGAAAATTCTACATATTTTAACTTTTTTTTTCCACAAATGAAACTTTTAAGCCCGGAATGCTTTTTTCTATTCGCCACATTTACTCTGATACCCATGAATAAAATCAAGTGCAACAAACTGTTACTAAAGTATTCTAACTCGTTAACAGATTTATGAGGTAATGTGGAGGAACGCCCTCTGGTCACCGTGGAGACATCATCATCACAGTGAAATGTGCTTGTGGCAGCGTCATAACCTGAAGATGCTCTTCTTCAGCAGAAACAAGTAAGCTGGGAAGAGTTGATAGAATGATGGATAAACACTGTAAAACAAAAAAAATGAATAAAGGCCACAAAAGTCAAGAGCAGCCAGCAGTATGACAATCATAAACATTCATGGAGAATTGAATAAAAGCAAAATACTTGAAAGGATGTGAGCACTTTTGCAAACCTCTTCTAAATGCGTCAGAGATCATTTAGTAAAATGTGTTTTTATGTGTAAAAGTTGAAAAATGAAGCAACACAAAAAGGCCTTTTATGAAATTTCACCTTTTCAGAATCAAAGAAGGCTTTGTCTTTACTTTTGTAGTAAAAATATGAACATGATTATTTGTTCCAGAGTAAAATTAGTTTTTAAACAAGACACTATTGCGAAACATAGCAAAAATGCTGCTAAAGTAGATTAAAACGACTAATGTAAATGAGGCTGGCTGCGTTAAATCCAGAATATAAATGTGCTTAAAATGTAGCCGCTGTAAAGTGATCAGGAGCCTACCTGGCAGCTCCGGATCGGC
The DNA here is from genome assembly GCF_003331165.1 of Xiphophorus hellerii. Classification (NCBI taxonomy): domain Eukaryota; kingdom Metazoa; phylum Chordata; class Actinopteri; order Cyprinodontiformes; family Poeciliidae; genus Xiphophorus; species Xiphophorus hellerii. The sequence goes on along the minus strand of NC_045695.1, from coordinate 4,103,968 downwards.
GTGCGTTCCCCAGCGGACGGGCAGCCTCCTCTCTGAGCTTGGTGCCGATCGCTGTCCTCCGCAGGAGCTGCAGCCTCTCCAGGAGGCAGCATCCAGCTGTTTGACCTCCTGTCGGGCGGCAGCTTTGCAGCAGCGGTGCGTCTCTGGGAGGGTGTATAATAGAAGCGCGTGTGTGTAGGTGTGCGGGAGGCGGGTGGATGTGTGTGTTGGAGCGCAGATGGGTCTCAAATCTGCCTTCCTGCAGGTTGAAACCCCGCAACTGTGAGTCTTTTGACTTTGACAGGAAAACATTTCTGACAACATCCTCATATCAGGATGAACATTTAAGCTGCGGTATCAAACTTTTATAATTTAATTTTTTTATACATATTTATTTAAACTGTTCCTATGTATTGACAGTATGATATGAGACAGATAATCTGTGAAAAGATTGATCTCCTCCACCTCCCAGTGCTACTATTGCTGTCAGTAGAAAAGAACCGCTCTTGACCAAAAACAACCAATCAGAGCCAGGGGAGGGGCTTAGCGCTGTCAATCATGCTTGACTCAACTTTAAAAATCTCAGACAGATTCAGATTATCTTTATTGTCATTAAACTTTGCATCAGAGATGCACTGAAGAAGAAAATGGCTATGCGTAATAGCTCACAAACAGTACGTGTGATCTATTCCGTGCGTGCAAAACAATCAAAACAGTTTGACGCTCCAAACTCTGAAAATATGTGTAGAGAGGGAAAGCGATTAGTTGATGGCAGCATTATCTCATCTTAAATCCCACGACCAAACAGAATGCTACACCAGGTGCCGCTTCTTTGGAGAGAAAAATAACAGAAAAAACAAAAAGCTAACAGTTGATATAACAAGTTATGCAAATTGGAGAGTAGAAGAAGAAAGACAGAAAAAGTGGTCAGTTTTTCCTCAAGGAGCTTAACTACAGAGATAACTAACCTAGTCTATTAGCCACTACCACTATGTAAAAGTCTTATAATATCCTCAATAAATTTACCCGTTAGTTTATCTAAATTACAATTTAAGAATTTATAAAGAAAGAAGGGATCGACAGACTTGAAAATATGTCATGTCTTTTCAGCTACACTATCGGACTCAAAGTCAGCGCCTGCTTGATCTGCTGAAAGACACCTAAACCTTTATCCTGGGGCTTCTTTGCCTGTTTTGCTGCGCTTGCACTTTTGACTCAATGCCACCTTTCCTCTCCATTTGTAAGTTTATCTCATGCACGCTGACGGATTATGTAGTGCAAAAACAACAGAACAATAAGCACTTTGCGAGATTGAACGACAGAACGCGTCCCGTACGCACCCCGTTAGAGTAAATCTATAGCTGACCTGTTCTCCTCAGTCTTCGACTGATTGTTCTTCCTCTGTCACTCTCCACAAACTTCAATTACAGCCGTTGACGTTTATGAATACTACGCTACCAACCACCTTTGAAGGGATTCCTACATATTGAAAACAGCCAGTGCTTCTCGAAGCATTAGCATGATTAAGCCTTGTTAGTTTTCTGAAAGACATTGAAGAATGAGACTGGAACTTGTTGGCGTTCCAGTAGCTGTTTCTTTTTGCCACTGGTTGCCCTGGTTTGATCATGGATCAGTTTAACTCCTCCTGTCAGACTCCTGGCTCACTTCCAGCATCTCATCTCAAATAAATTCATACACCACCACCACCCTGCCAGATCACAAAAATATGGAGCTGAGCCAGTCCAATCCAGTGTTTTTCAGCAGAGTAATCTCTGTAATACTAGGTAATGTATGAGATGTGTTTGCGGTGTGAGCAATGAATCATGACAGATCGCATCATTTCCCCTGGACAAAGAGGCTGTCTTCGTTCTATCCTCTCTATTGACTTTCTGCAGTCACTTTGTGAAAGCAGCTCCCCTCCAACCAATGTTGACCTCTTAAGGGGTCTATTAAAGCACAGCCACTGCAGAGCTCGACTGACATTGGGTTTTTGCTCACTCTGCTTTGGCCCGAGAGGGAGGACACCAAACGTTTCATCGCTGTGACCCCCCCCCACATTCCCCTAACATCCAAAAGGACTTAATGACTGAAGAAGCCACTGGATATACTGCACCATAAAGTAGAATTTGTAACCATTGAATTTTTTTAACTAAAGGTTTTGCTATTGTGTCCTATGAAAGCACTAATTTTTAGGAATTTTTAGACTAAACGATGATAACCAGTAATATCCCTGGAAATAAAAAGTACTACTCAGCGAAAATGTAAGGCTGTGACATAAATACTCTAAAAAAGACCAAAAACAGCCGACTCTTTAAAACAAGATATACAATTTTGAAATTATTTAGCCAACATTTGCAAAAATATTTAATCGGAAACCATATCTCAGACGAACATCTGTTTAAATAAGGTGCATTACTTATCGTTGCAAAAACCCCCAAAACAAAACAACAAGGTCAGTGGGAGGCAGCATTACACTAAGCCAGCCTATAGCCTGGCAGAAATTATTAGTAGAAGAAGAAGCAGCTTCTGTCAATCTAAGCATGAATGTATTTGGCAATCGCATAATTAATTCTAGAAGGCGCACATCAGAAAAGTAGCGCGGCTCGACATGTGGTCATGTGAGACTAAAATGAAAAGTTTTCATTTTACATTCGTGTGCGTAAGCGAAACACCTGAAGAAAAAAAAAAAGGAGTTAACCTCATAGTGAAAAGTGGTGGTGGCAGAATGATGCTGTGGGGATGTTTGGAGAGAATGGAAACGTAGTGGGTGGTGCTCTCTACAGAAGGGTGAGACATAAAGCTTTTTATCCGACATAAAAACAACTCTTATTTGGGATTTTAAGAAAAGATACCATCCGCATGGTTAAAAAATGGTAGTGGCAGCGTTATACTGCGGGGATGTTTGTGAGTCTGCAAACAAGGAGGAACGTGTGTTGTGAATTGATGCTATTGGGCAATTATTGCTGTATCAGGCATGCAGTTACCTAAAATAGAAGTAGCTTGTTATCGTTATCACAATACTACCACTAAATATCACGATACGGTGGACCCTCGCCCGTTTGCGGATTCATCGTTTCAGATTCATCTTTGGGACGTAACTCCGAATTATTAGAAGAAAATTTGCATATTTACATTTTCTTTCTAGAGCACATTTAAAATATTTCAAAGACAACGCAGCTTAGGAAGCTGGAATACCTACATACCTTCTGCAGTAGTGCTAAGGCTGTTTCCACTGTGGGCATTATTGCATATTAATGTACAGTTTTTAGAGTGGGTCTCGATAATTTGCGAGTTTCAGCTATTCATGAGCTGTTGTGGTCCCTAATTGCGTGATTACTGGGAGTCCTCTGCGTAATAAACCAACATTAACATTAATACTGAATGTTCCAAAGTTCATAGAGTGCCGATACTTTTATAAAACAGTAAATTTCTCGCTCTGTTTGCTTTAAAACCTTCAAAACAACCTTTATATCTTTGCTTTCTTTATTGCTTTGACATCATCTGCCTGACGAAGGAGGTTGTCACTAAGTAGCTTCTGGCACTGATGAGTGAAAGCGTGGAGCCGCTCTAACTCCTACTCAGAGCCAACGCCAGGCCAACTTTCAAGGCAAACGTAGCAAAGCGTTTGCCTTTGGATGGCTGGAAGAAACACAGGTGATTCATACTACTGTTGTTGAGAATCGGTCAGTAAGGATACACCATAGTGTCTGAGCTGAGTTCAAATAATGAATAGTTACTTTGTGAATTGAGGTTCTTGACATTTCTGCCAAAAGGAGAGAATACAACATCACTGTTATCTCCTGCATTTACCAGATAATTTAGATTTTCACTTAAATGTGCTTTATACCTGTAGTTGTATGTTGGTTTAAATTAAAAAAAAGACAAAGAGACAGAGTAAAAGGCAATGTACTTCAACTTACATGTGCGTCATCATTTATGACTTTTATTTTCTGCTAAACAGCCCACACCACTTGTCATTCTGAATAAACCGTCATTTTGTTTTTGTGGAACAAAATACCCTTTCTGTGTCTTGATGAGAAAAATGTACTTTCAGGTCATTTGGAAAGGGTTTTATTTCCTTATGCGTTTTAAAAAATATCTTCTTTTCTAAATGTTTGTCTTGTTTGTGCTAGTTCATATAAACATCTAAGTATTTTTTGTGTTTTTCCGTAATAGTGTTCTGTATTTTCAGTTGCTGGGTTAGCACAATAGACCTTAGCTACAACTCATTTATTTGTGTGAGATAAATGTAATTTCTATGTAGTTTTTTTCATAATTTTACTTTAGCTTTAATTGATGCTCCTTCTCCTCAACAAAGACTTACTGTTTTCTCAGTGTGAGCCATTGTGAAGAACATTTTCTTCTCTCCAAAAACCTTTCTTGACCCCGCCAGATTCTTTTCCCCTCTCCTCTCCCGCAGCGTTTTCAGTCTCCTTCACACCATTTGCTCCCCTCTTGACATCAGTTTGCAGGGAAAATGAGAAACACTGGCCTCAATTTGCGACACATCACTACCTGTGCACCGGCAGGTTAAATTCCCAAACCTTTGACCCGAATGTCTAATAAAGAAAAAGTTGGTTTTGTCTTTTCTCCGAGGAGAAAGTGTGGGCAAAATCATTAAGGGACCAAACGGCAGAAAGGACTTTCTGCAACTCATTTAAATAAAATGAAATTTAAAAAAAATCAACTGGATTATTCTGTACAGGGTATGGTCAGTATTCTTTGAATATTATTGCCCTTTTTGAATAGACATTAAGAGAAAACGATTACACAGAACTTTCGTTCTTCCAATGTTTCCGTATAATTTTAATCCAAAGAAATGCAAAAAAAGATTTTCTCTCGCATGATTTCTGATTAATTTGGATACATTGTGAGACATTAGTACAGTTTAACATTGCTAAATAATTGTTACAATGTACTAACATAAGTGAAATTATGCTAATTAACAAAGATTTCAGTATAATAATAATCCGACTACAGGTGAGATTTTTCTCCCTTGAGGCCAAATTATGTTTATTTGATTCAAGTTGAAGTTGATTCAAATAAGCAATAACAACTCAGTTGTTGTATGTGCCATTAGCATGAATAGGTTTGTGATGAATTTTTACTTGTTGAGATACAAAGATTTGTACTAACATGTTAGCTTAATTAGCATTTCCAGTGAATCCCCGTTGCCCCCAGAGAAAATCGAGTCTCAGAAGGAAAAAATTGAAACTTTATTTGATTTTTAGTCTTACTAACACTTTAAAATTAAAACCTATGTAATTACTCACAACTAATATAGATCTGCACATAGCAAATAAATCAATTGAAAATAGTTACAAAGTTCCATCACCACCCCGCCCCTCCAGCTCCAAACTGCAATACACATGAACAAAACTAACAAAAAGAATCTGATGAATCTTTTTCTTCCAGCCGTTACTGCCACTCTAAACGTTGATAAAATAAAAGCATTTTCAACAGGCTACACAGCTCTTCTGTATCTACCAAGCAAATAAAGAAATAACCGATTAAATAATTGCACATTGCACCCTATTATTGCATTAGTTGCAGTTTGTTTCAAAGTTGTGGCATACTCAGGCATATACACAAATGTAAATACAATTTTCAAACACTGAGTAACACATGAATACTGATGTTATTGAACTCGCACTGCCATTACTTAGCCTTACAACTTAATAGCTATGCTTTGCAATCAGTTCCAAAATATACAACAAAACCATTTGTTTAATGCACAGTCAGCTGTGATAGAAACAGCTAATCAGTACTGATTGTTAAAGCGAACATTTCGATCGTACACATGCACTGAAAACCGTTGTAAAAAAAAGCCACATCAACCTCCAGGGTATTCTCTGTTTACGCGTAACGCAGAAAGAATTCTCTGTCTGGTATTAGCAAACTGTCCTAAAAACATAATTTCTTTCTTTTTTACTTTGATTAGACAAACATTCCCACTTAAATACAAGAAATTACGAGAAAAATTAAAAGAAACACAAATCCATTCAAGGCTACCACGACTACTTGATTATACATTAAAAAATAAAGAGTTATTGCAGAATATTCATTGACTGTGTATCTTTTAGTAGATTTAAACAGCATTTGGTCCATGTACATAGTCTCATTTTGTTATCAAAGCACTGAATATTGAGAGGAAAAGTGAGTTTGGAAAATAATGTTTCAAGCTGGACATTACTTTTAGCTGTCTGTCAACTTAGTATAACTACTGCCAATGATGACAAGTAAGCCAGCTAACCAAGAGTGGCGTATTGCTGTCAAGCATTTATGTTATTTTCAAAAGGTATCAGTATTCAATCTGATGCTTTAGTATTCACTAGAATATTAAACTTGTAAAACACAAACGCCACACTTGGGCTTAAATGTAGACCTTTCTGGGTTTTAATCAAGCTAACATAGCTTAGCCAAAGCCAGTGCTAAGTATTATGCTAGCTGGCCATTAGAGGAAAATTTTTCAAGGAGTGAAATTACTTTAGAAACATTAATGCTTAATGTGATGGTAAAAGAAAACTTTTAAAACATGCATTTTACAAGTTACAAGTTTTACAATTTAGACTTTCCTGGCTTTAGCTTAGTCACAGCTAGAGCAAACTATTAAGCTAGCCAGCCGACAGAGACATTTTTCTAGCAAGTGTTGATGTTATTTTGGAAAGCTATAAATATAAATTTTTACATACAATTCACAAATATAACTATCAGAACTTTTAATGAATTTTAATTTAGAATTTTTCTAAATAAAAGTGCAACAAACTTTGAGCTAACTACTAATTTTAACTTCTATGGTAGCCAATAAGCACTAATATTGTTTAAGAATGTGGATGACTTTTAATATGCTGTTTAATTAGTTAAAAATATTCGCAAAAATGTAACAACTTATAAAAATTCAAAAATGCCCTATGCTAGATTTATTCCACTCCTACTATCCCTAACAGCCATTCACAATCCTAAAGGAAATTATTCATATTCAAGGTGATGCTTGATTAGTTTAAAATAAAAAGTGTTCACAGAAATTCAATATCTTATAAAACATTGAATTACAGTTTCTTGCTTTCAGACTTGGTGTTGGGTAGCCTAACATTAGTTATCCTAAAAAAAATTTTGATGTAGATTAATAAATTTCAGGTCATTTAGATAGTCATTTTCTATTTCCGGTGTAATACTAATTTAGCTGAGAGCTAGCAGTAGTTGATGTAGCAGTAACAGTGTTCCCAAAAAGTCAGATTTTTCCTTTTGTAGTAAATTTATGACTAGAAATAAAAAAATATTGGCGGGTGTAGGAATAAATCTACCGCAAATGCAAAGCGTTTGTGAAAGATTAGAGTTAATGTGCTTCAACAACAACATTCAAGAATTGTTCAATGCTGAACTGAACTTAGCAGAAGCTCTAAAAGAAGATCACGCAAGTTGTTTAGCATCTGTAGAGCATCCTGAACAAGTAGCATATTCAATGGATAGTTGAATTACTTAAGTTGACCGAATATCATCCACACCTCCTTCTCATATTAGGTACAATACAGCCAAAACAAACTTAGCTTAGCAAACAAAAAAATATGTGCATCACAACACTACAGATAAATACATCCTGGCTTAATGAAAAACCAGCAAAGCAGAAATTGTCATCCAACTTGTCCTTTACAAAAACAATTAAGTTGCTGACGTGGTTGTGACAATGAAAAGACATTCAAAACTAAAGCGTCAAATCAACTGCGTGACAATGACAAAACATGACAAGATGAACAATCATGAAAAAGAGACTGAGTGGTCACGTCCGCCCAGGCCCTGCGGGTTCCCCCCAATGAACCCCTGAACATTCCTTGGCCCCAAAAGTACCATGTGTCCACCCATTTAAGCCTCTTCGAAGTTGGCCGAAAAACCCTAAACGTTTGGACAGCACCTGACTTTGAAGTCCAACTAATCCTCCCACACCAGAGGCAGTCCAGAGTAAAGTGTTGAGTAGTCTATTGCATGAGCGCCGCGTAGTCGACTAATATGACAAGTCACAATAGTCCTTGTACAAAAAAAAATACATAATAAGTTAGTAAACAATCATTAAAATTTTTCGTCAGTGTCTGACGTCACTGATTTTCACTAATTCTCATCCATGCATCTACAGTATATAGCTACGATTAATCGGAGGCGATGTTGGAAAGTCTTTCTGTCTGGGCGGGGAGTAGGACTGGACGTGAACGGTCGAAAATGCTGCAAAGGTTTATGGAAAAGAAACAGGGTCACAAAGATATGACAGCAACATCTCATGAAGCACAAACACGGAGCAGGTTTTCTTTTTCTACTCAAATACGCAACGACACAATACTGAACACATGCAGTATAATTAATATTGTAAATAGAGGAAATTAACATGAGAAGGGAGGCTGGAGGAGTGATACCATTGGCTTCAAAGGGTCATGTGATGCAGCAAAGAGTCTTGGGCAGAGATTCGACAAGGAACAATCCAATTTTTTATTTATTTATTTTTTACTTTTGAAACTATGTAATTAAACTTGAGTCATTTGGCTACATCCCACCACACACTCTGCCGATAGCATCACTGAGCAGCTGTTTAGTAATATACAGATACCTACGTTCTACAAAAATCTTCAGTCGTTTGCTAATACTTTTTAAATGTTCTATGACGCAGCAATGAAAGATATTTATAAAAGCAATAGACGAAAAGAGAACCAAGAAAAATGAACACAGATTGTTCTAATAAACATTCAACATGCTTTAACAGTTCTCTAAAAAAAACTAATCAACAGTTTCTTGTATGCCTTTTTTTTTTTTTTTTTTTTTAAATCTTTGATTTAATTTGGCTTTCTGAAATATAAGCGGCCACCAAAACCTCTCTGATCTAGGGTAAACCAGAGCAGTGAGGCGGTCAGGGATTTCGGAGAGCCAGAGCCAGAGTCCGAGGGGCTTCATCAGGGTTGTCTGCGGTAGTCGGTCAATGGAAAGGGCCAAACGGAGGAGCCAGTCAGGGATCTCAGGATGTGGTCATGGATGATGGGTCATTCCACATGGCAGCCACGTCTCTGAACCTACAAGTTGATACATGTTAGATTTTTGTTGTTTTTGTCCCCCTTCAAAAATAAAACAATAAAGTAGAATCTTCTAATACTGAACTCTCTGACCTTGCATTAATGAGATACTGAGCCAGGCTGATGTTGGCGGGGGTCCCTGTGATGGTGATCTGGCGCTCCGATGACCCTTCCATGGCATTAGCAATTTTGATCTGCGCCCCAGACATCTGACGGATCTCGTTGATTTTGGTTCCCTGGCGTCCGATTATGCAGCCTATTAGCTGGGAAGAAAATGGGGCAGGAATTAGGATGGCTAGAGCTTTGTAAGCCCTGACACCTTCTACACGAGTACAACAATTGGCTTCTGTAACAATACTATCTTTTAAAACAGAAGTGTCCAAACATTTTGTCATTGGGACATAATTTTCTGTATGAAAGTGCTCAAGAAACAAACAAATAATATATATATACTGTATATATATATATATATATATAATTTTTTTTTTTTACAAAAAATACTTTTTTAAGCACCTAATATCTTAAAGTTGACAGATTTTGTTTTCTCTGAAATGCGTAATATTAAAATGTTTTTTTTTTCTTGCATGTTTGCCTTACAAAAAGGCTTCTAATGTTCAAATTCCTGCCGTCGTGTAAAACCACTCCCGGGCCACACTTTGGACACCTGTATTTTAAAACCCCCAATTGACGAAACAATCAGAAACCCTCATTTTATATCTCTTATAATCGGGAAAAAATTACACTAGCTGCGTTTCCATTATAAATGTTTATGCAAAATGTTTGTGATATTCTGCTAATGTTGAAAAAAAACAACACAATTTCGTAATGGCAGTGTTTCCATTACATAAGAAGTGCAATTAAAATCATAGGTGAATAAGGTTGTTCATGTGATAAGTCATGAAAACTTATGCTGTCAATGGATGAAAACATGAGATATATTCATGTTTCAGCCATGGCACTACCGCTCATCCTTAGGCATCAGAAGAGGCGTCGGTGTGTTAATAAGGTGTTGGAGTGACAACTTTCTTACTATTGGAAGCGGCTACGTGTATTCTGGGTGTTTTGGGGAAATTGTAGTGTCCAATTTTACAGAACAGCTATGAATTCACCGGTTGTGAATGACAAACTCAACCTTTGATGAAATGTGTGATGCTGTTACATCTCTGGTGGAGCTAGCTGTTCATTGATCAAGGAGACTAGTGTCTACAATTAAGGGCATTTCTGCTGTATGCAAACCGGCATGATGTGACAAATTTGTCTCTATTGCAGTTTTGCTAAATACACCAATTTCGATACAAATGGAAAACCACTTCATGATATCGCGAAAATGATTCATCGGAAAACGAGTCATCTGGCGTGTTTCTTCTAAGTGAATTTATTTTCATAACTCCGATTTTATGGTCAATGGAAACACAGCTATTGAAATGGACTGATGCAAATTTGCACACTAACATAAATCTATACTCACATCATTGGGAATGGTGAGTTCATGAGTACTGGCCTGGTTACTGGCATCCAGACCTGCTGCTGAACACAGGAAGCAGACAAAGAAAAGGAGGAAAGCAAAAGGACAGAAAACAGTTTGGCATGTTGAGGGAACAAGTCGTGAACTCTCTTTACAGACTACTAGCAGTAACTGAATCACACAAGCGTGGCTCAGGCCTAAGCAAAGCCCACATACGTCATTGCCCGAGGACCTTGAGTACAGTTAACTCAAAACAAAAATCTATTTTAGTTTGTATTATTCCAAAAGAATTACTAAGGGAAAACCAGACATCAAAAGAAACCTCAACATCAACAAGAGCAGACCACCAGCAGGCCATGTCAATTGCAGTGCACCACAAAGACCAATAGGAAAAAAACGACAAGAAGAACAAGAATGAAGAATAAAGAGATAGGACAGATCCAGCCAAAGAAGAGAGAGTGAGAGTGAGAGAGAGAAAAAAAAAGGAGGAAGAGAGAGTGTTTTTCCCTACAGGTAAAAACGAGAGAAGGATTTTCGGTAAAGAGGGTCATTGTGTAGGTGGGTACGTACCGGGGAAGGCAGGGGTGGTCTGTCCGAGGGGGGTAAAGGGGGTTTGCTGCATAGCCAACTGGTGGAGCTTGCTCAACTGCTGAGGGGGGGAGGAGGAGGACAGCAGAGCTATGAGGTCATCATTAAAAACCCACTCCGGCTCGCACACAAACACACACAGACAGACATAGAGAGTTATATAGAGGTCTGCTGGAAATGGCACAAAAGTAAAGAAAGGAGCTGAGGAGAAGTAGAGAGGCAAAGAACAAAAATCAAAAGAGAAGGAGAGCAAAAAAAATTGGAGAGAAGGAGCATTGGACTTGGCCTGATTGGAGTGTCCTCGGTTGTGTGAGTTGGTAGGACATTTAGTTGTTTTCTCCAGAATAGTACCACACAAGTTAACAACCTGTTGCAGGAGCTCTGTTGTATTCCTAGCAATGTATTCTTTTTAAAGCTTTTCTTATTTGTTTTCAATTTGGAAACATTTTTCATTCTGTGTTTGGGTGCTGTGCAGCTTCAAATACGTTTCCTTTTTGACGCACAGCATCCAAAACAAAGGGGTAGGATCAAGGTTTCAATAACTCAAACAAAGGGAGATAAAATTATATATGTGTCAAGGGTGCATACACATTCTGTGCAAGACCTGCTTTAGGCAAAGCGTAGTGTTTCTCTGCTATTTGTGTCAGCCCATTGTTGAAGGAGACGGTTACAGCAGTGTTTCTCACTTCCGATGTGTTCAAGATAGCATAATATAGATTCTATGGAAAATGAGGTTAATGGAAGTGTGGATAAAATAACGGCGTATTAGAGCCATTGTAGGTAGGTGTAGAAAGGAGTACATTTCTACCAAGAAAATCAGACATTTTTAGATTAATCTTAGAAACGTTTTATTTGAAAAGAAATTTTGAATTTTTTGAGTTTGAAAAGTCCAAAATGTATTGAAAAAACAAACAAAAATATAATAGCTCTTTGAACATATTTATATGCTGAAAGATGTAACTATATTTAGTTTCACTTTGGAATATTTATAATATTGTAGGTGGCATGTATGCAGTTATTATTGTTTAGTAACAGGTTGTATAATCCTTGATAGAAGTGTCTACATTTTTCTAAATAAACAGAAATAGATGTTTATACATATAATCAGGACTGCTTTTGATTTTGATGCTGATTACTTAACATTCTCATAACCATGGGTAAATTATCAAAGTTTCCCTTCAGGCCAAGCCTCATGAGATTTGAAGCAAAAGAGAAGGCAGGTAGCCAAGGAGCTATAAAGTCAGAAGAGAGGAAATGCACATCCATAAGAAAAGTATTAATATTATTAATTAATATTAATAAGGTAGATAGAAAGATTGACGGAGAGTGCAGTGTTAGCTGCCTCGTGTGGTTAGCACTCACATCTGGATGAGGGATGGCGTACTGTCCTTGAATGGTGTAAGCCTGTGAACACGAAGAAAAGAGCCGGTCGTTATCACTTTACTTTGACTGACCAGACACAAAAACACATTGAATTGCAAAGAGTACAAACGAACCGAAAAGCTGAAATCGATTTATATTGGTATCCGCATGACGTAAAGTCATGCACTCTAGACTCAAATCAGTCCTGCTTCTATACATCAGTCAGATCCAGTTGAACTCAACTCAATAAGGAACGACTCAGACAGCAGGGTGGTGACTGGGAGAGTGTGGAGAAAACCAGAGAAGGAACCCTGACAGGAGCGGGGTGATTGGTCCTGCTGGTTGTGTTGCGCTTTTAAGGCCGCAGAGGTCAGAAGTGAGCTAAATTAGATTTTAAACTGTAAAGGACTCAACCGCACATACCGAAAAACTGATTTTAGAGAAAAAACGGTTCAATCTTGACCTGAAAATTGATTTATTTATGTCATCAATAAATCATCAATTATTGATGATTTATCAATAGGCTTATTTACGTGATTTCTTGACTGAGATGTGACAGTTACTTGGCCAGAATGTGACTTGTGAAAGTAAACTTATCTCTCCAAGAAGTGATTTCTTTATTTTTTAGAGAATCAAATCAGAGTTGAGAAAATTAAAGTTACAGACTTCGAAGATGTAATAACTATTTGGCTTTTCTTTGACTGGTTATTTACATGAGGAACATTGGACATTCTAAGTCAGGGTTACTGAAACCTACATTCAGTCGGGTATTATATTGAATACAGTTTTAAGTCAAACTGTCTTTGCCTCGTCTTTATTGTTCCTCATCAGATTCAAAGATAATTTTTATTTAATTTTTGATTGGCCACTAGATTTTAGGGTATTTTGCCCTATCTGTACACTGCAAGGGCAGACACAACCCAAAAATACCTGATCTTTTGAAAATCGTTGAAGATCCTGTCCTGATCACACCATGTTTAACAGTAAAGTTTGGTATGACATGCAACTCATTCTACTAGTCCAATGTTATGTTTTCTTTTCTGTTGATGCTTTATTTTCAAAGTTTCTTGTCAAATCTTAACATTTATTAGTACAAAAGCACAGTGGGGCAGGTGGTAGCATGCCTACCATCGGGTTTAGTTCTCTGAGGGAAATCCTGAAAACGGTTGCAAAAAATGTTTCATAAATCCATTAATCATCCCCACTAACCAAACCCAATCCGAACCCACTGTCTTCTTTTTAATCGGAAAGAAATAAGAAGTGTTGTCATTTGCTGGTGATATTTATCTCAGTTCTGATTCAAGCGGCTCAGGCTGGTGGGTGACAGTAAACAGCGGTGGTGGTTTCATGCTAGTCGGGGGTGGGGGGCTCAGGGAAACGGGGGAGTGAGGGTCTGGAGGAAGAGTGAGTAAAACCTGGTGCGACACTAACAGGCAGTGGCTGGTGCTGCAGTAAGAGGCTGAGGTTGGCTGTGGACGCCCCCAGTGGGTCTGCTCTTACCTGGCCACCTGAAAAAATGACAGGGGTGGAGGCAGGCTTTGGGCGGTAGGGGATGGTGGCACCTTTCGGTGGGGACTGAGGAGAGCAAAGGAGGAGAGAGTGGGGGGACGGGAGGTAGGAAGGGAGGAGATGTGGAGAAAGTGTTAGAGCAGAAGAGAAGAGAGACAGAAGTTGCATAAAGTGAGACCAGAAGGGGACGGTGCCGTTGGGGGAAGACAACCTGTGACACACCAAAGTGCTCTTCACTGTGTGTTCATGCTGACATAAAATGTCCAAACTGTGGTTCAGTGCACAACTAGACCTGGATTTACCTGGAAAAACCACTTTCAACTGGATAATGACGACTCAACATACTTGCACTTTAAATATATTTCTCGGTCCGTATTCTGGAGACTTACAGTCATGTCACAAAAGTCCTAGCATCCATGGCTGGTGCCATCATGAAGGCCCAATGGAGAACTGGCTGTGCAGATAGTTAAAATTAATGGTGCAAGAAGAAGATCCGACATAGAACTCTGACATGTGAGAACAGTGATGAAGAATAAATAGGACTGGGTAGAATGTTCTGTTTTGGTTCAGAGTGCCTAAATGCATACTGAGAAGGAAAAATACAAAGGTTCTCTCTTGTCAAATCCGTCACCTGAGAAAGTTGCTATGACTGTCCTAAAAGTTGCTAAATGATATAAGAATATCAACATTTGGAATACAGTCTACATCAGTAATCTAAGTTGACCAAAAAGGGACATTAGAGATGCATTTATCTGATATCCATATCTGTATCGGTTGTGATTTAGAAAAAAATTCTAGACCAGTGACAACTTGCCCGATCCATAAGGGCAGATCTATTCAGTCTAATTCTACGCATTGTGCTCTGAGCAACGTCATGCTTTATTATTGATTTTAAGTTATATTTAGAAGTCCTAATTACACTTTATTAACCACGTGGAAGAAGGTTTGTTGCTCTTTACATGTTGGAAAAGGTAGTCAAATTATTGTTATTGTCAGTTTTTTTATTATTTATTTGACATTGGTTGTTGTGACTGAACAACAGTCATAAAGTTGTTTTTACATATTTGACCAAGCTTGTGGCAATATTGGTGTATTTAAGTGTGCTGTACTGGTGCACAATTACCAAATGAATTTGTAATTCAGTACATTTATGTCTGTGTTTAAAAAAAGTAACATTTTAAGTCAGCACTGTATCTGTATCTGGTCGGAATCGGCCGATACTAAACCTCAGATATCGATATCGGTATCGAAAGTGAAAAAAGTTGAATCGGTGCAACTCTTAGAAATACAGAGATTTATTTTAATGCACTAATTTAATTTAGATATAGAAACTAATTTATTTTATACATAGAAATGTTACAGTAACATTTCATTAGCGGTCTGGAGGAGAACAGCCTTCATTCCTATTTGCTCTGGCCACTCTCATTGGCCAGTAGGGAGTTCTACAGACATTTAACTTTTTGATGCTACAGATTTCTAGCCGAAAAGCCAATGTCATGCTTTTTTCCATGTTGGGTTTTGTGAGTGAAGACTTTAAGTGTGTGTGTCCCTCCCCTTCCCTTCCCCACTATACCTCCAGCATCACTACACATATCTGTTTGACACACTGGATGATGGCTTCCGGCGCCCCGGAGATGGTCACCGCTCTCTCTGTGGAGTTGGGCAGCATGTCGCCTGCCACCTGGACCTGAGCTCCCGTCGACTGGTGCAAACATAAAACCAGAACGTGACCTTTTAGTCGTCTTTAAATATATTCACAGGGAGAGAGTTATGGCAGAAGAGGTTTCACAATCACGCTTTTGGGATTATGCAGAGGAAAGAGGTTAAAAGGGAATTATTTGATTTCCATTAATCCTGGATTTGGAGAACATATATGGAAATCTTTTCATTATTGCATATGGATATGATGTAGGTAACAAAAGTTCTGCTTGCCTCTCTCATTTCTTTGATTTTGGAACCGCCTTTGCCGATCAGGGAGCCGCACTGGCTGGCAGGAACGACGAGCCTCAGGGTTACTGGAGGCTTACTGGTGGCCGGACTGTTACTCATGGAGTTGATTATGTCCTGAACGGGAAGCGAGGACACGCCATGTTTTATTAAAACATTCTTCTCTTTTTCACATATAATGCATATTTGGCAATATAAGACATAAACTTTAAACTTTTGCAACTTTTACAAATTGAAATCACAGGTGTATTTGATTGTGCATTCATGTAGTTTATGGAAACGCAGCTGGTGCCCATTTGGAAGGCCAACATATGCCGAAGTTTTAACTTCCTGGCTTAAATATTCCCAAATGATGTAATTACCTGATAATTCCATCTACTGCTACCCAAATCTGACTAATTAACTGGTTCAAAGTAACAGTTCAGTTCAGAAATCTCCTCTTGTTTGCCTTTGTGTGCAGAAACTATTTCCTGCAAAGATTAAGCGATCTGTTGGCAGGTCGGTCCATCTGCAGCATAAACAGTCTTGGACGGCGATTGAACAGCCAAATGAAAACACGGTACTGGCCCACTTTCAGAGGGTGCTGCAAGGTGAGATCAGCACATTTCTGTCCTACATAAGGCAACCAAGCCTACTTTGCATTCTGGGTGGCAATAAGCCAGCAAAGGCGCTCAGAAAAAGATCAAGCTTTTTTTTTTTGATAGCTTTACATGCATATTTACAGTAACATAAAGCATAATCGGTGCATCCTATTGCAAATCAGACTTTGTGTCGCTGGTCAATAATTATGGCCATAATAGATCTAATTACGAATCCAACTGAAAGCTTCACCTCCTCAAACTTGTAGGCAATCATGGCGAATGCCTTGAAAATGGCGTCTGTCGGCCCGGTGATGGTCACTATCCGCTCTGGACAGTTCCCTTCTGAGATGTTGATGCGGGCGCCACTCTGTAGGAAAAAGGAAAGCTGAAAATGTGCAGTGCCATCTTAATAATATACCAATAGACTGATGGAAGCGATGAGAAAAGGTCTTACGTCTTCGCGCATTTTCTTCACAGTCTCTCCTTTCTGAGAAGCAGATTAAACAGCAGTTAGATGTTTGCAGTGAGACAACATCCCACTTGGAAAGCTCTAGTTGTGCTTGTGATAAATACCTTTCCTATGATGCTTCCCACCTCCTGCAGGAGAAGAAGGACAAGCAGGTTTAATCCCAACTAGCTGCTAAAGGTCTACCTTGAAGACAGAGAATTTGCAGGAATGGCCGTTCGTACCTTTCCATGCATCAGCAGCCTGATGGTGAGGGTCACGTTTAGGCCACCTTCTGACTGAACCTTGATGGGCTCCATGTCGGGGAAGTTGGAAGTGAAAGGAAGGGGTGTGGTCTCGTGAGAGAGGAGGTGGTGGAGTCGGTTGACCGGTCAGCTGCTGGGCGGGGACAAAGGAAAGAGAGATCTAAGGTGGTTGAAGACTGTGTCATTTTGCCAAACACTGGAATAAAAATTTGTACCAACTGGGGAGCTTTTCTTTGGATTACCAGGAGCACCAGTATAGATTTGTCAAATAATAACAGACAAAGGTAAATACAGAAAGCAGCTTTCAATTGATGATCTCCCTTTTTAAGGAAAAGAAGCTATTCAAACCAACCCACTGTGGCAGGCAGAGTAGTTGTCCCCTAAACCCAATAACTGGTTGTGCCATTCTTGGTGGCGGAAACTGACATCAAGTGTTTGCATATTTGGTAATAAATCTTTTACGTCACTGTGGACCTAAAATATCCAACACGACCTGAGTCCATTCACATTGTGTTCGAGCCCAATCCAAACCGAATAATTAACTCTAATTAGGGATCCGAGCCCATCATTTTAAACTGCTACCAATTTAACCATGCCACAGTTCTAAGAGGGGGTCCAGTGGCTTCAGGAACTGCTGGTCTGACGGCTCTTCCCCATCAATTTACCCATTGTCTGACTGTGACATCTGCTTTCTCTTACTGAACTTCATTCTAAGACTGCGAGAGGTCCAGACCTCCAACTGCTAACTCTGCTCGGTTAGTAGTGTCGCCCAAGGCTATAATTTTGATCTGACCTGGTCTGAATTTCAGGTCGGGCTTCGGCTATAGATCTAAACATCTCTGTGGAGGGATGTTGGGCCACTCTTCTTTGGAATATTGTTTTGATCCAGCATCCTGAAAACCGTGTCAATCGGATTTAAATCCAGAATTTGACTGGGCCACTCCAAAACTTGTATTTAGTTTTTTGAGCCATTCGGAGATGGACTGGCCAGTGTGCTTTGGCTCCCAGTCCCAATGCTCGAACTTACGCTCTTGAACTGATGACCAGACATTCTGCTTGAGGATTTTTTCTCTGGACAGCAGATGAGGTGTGATCAATTAGGTCAACACCAATCTTAGCAAAGGCAGTGAGGCCTGCATGGCTATGGATATTGTTATGAGTTCTTTTGTGATCTCCTGGATGTTGTCAATGTGCGATTGGAGTTATTTTGGTTGAACACAATCCTATGATTTCTATGTTTGTGGATAATGGATTTCTAAAGCTTCACAAATGGCTTTGTAATCCTTCCCCAACCGATGTAAATGACTTTGCTTCCTCATCCGTTGTTTAATTTCTTTACATCAGGGCATGATGTAAAGAAATCAAACCCTCCATGTCGTCAGGTTTTTTTGGTTATAAGGTGGGTGTGGCTAGTGACGCTGAAACAACAAAAAAAAATGTTTAAGAATGGGGGCTACCCCTTTTCCAGCTTAGTTGTGATACATTCATTTTGCTTTTGCTCAAATAATCTTTTTCTGATTTTGACATTTGATTGATGACCAAAAAGCAAACCCCCCCTTTTTTTTTTACTGCACTGGTTTAATTTGCGTTTTGGCTTAATCAAATGTAAGACAACATCATCAACTCAAGGTGTGAGGCTTGAATTTTACACTTGCTACTGTTACATTACTTTTTCCCCCCTTGCCTAGGAATGTGTGCAGCTGTTTGTTATAAGTCTTATTCAAGATGATTACAAACAATATAGTGTAACAATGAAAATCATATTTTTATCAAATCTGGATTATCTCTAATTCTGTCTGGCATCTGATGTCATGACTCAAACTTTAATATTCACAATTATCAGAGCAAACACTAGAGGGCGCCTCAGCCCACAACCTGACTCTAAACAGAATGGATGTGAATGTTCACATGAGGTCTGTTGGGTTTTTAATCTGCAGACGGATTCTCTGACAGAATTCCCAAACACCGCAGCACGGCTCGGCTTTTGTTTAATCAGGATGACGTTCCTCCAAACATTAGGAGAGAGAGTCATGGGTAAGCCAAAGGCTTCAAATCCCGAAGTTTGTTTTTTTTTTTTTTTTTTTTTTACTAAACACAAAAACTAACAAACAAAAAATAAAATGATGATTTGTGTTAAAACACAAATTTGCCATCTGCTGCTTTATTAGATCCTCGGTTTCAGAGCGAGCGGAAAAGCTCCTGCAGCGGCTGACCTTGACCGAACAGACAAAGTCGCTGTCAATCCCAGGCTCTGTTGCCATGTGGAAACTGAAATAAATCCATTTCTCCCTCGTGTGTGGCTAAGAACTCTTCCATGACGACGCGTGAAGCTGGGAGCTGATAAAAACACACTCGCGTCATAAAAAATATTTACGTTTTTATCATTCAGACACAACAGGATTTACTGTTCATTTCAGTGTCATCCAGAAGAAACGGAGTGAAAAGAGTGAGCCTCTTTATGCCTTTTTTAGAACGTTGTAATCTCTCAGAGGAACTTATTTTTATATATTTTTGAATAATGACAAACGTTTATTACTTCTATGTTTATTTCCTATCTTTGACAGTTCTGCACTTTTCTATGGAGTGTGATGAGTGCCAAAGTCCAATAAATAAATAACTTGAGAAATAATTATGTAAATCTGTAATTAATTGTTTTACATGTCATAAATCACAGAAATCATTTATTAAATATAGAATTGTATGTATGTGCCGCCATAAAACATATTGATTTTATTCTAAGAACTACATATAATCATTTCATGATTTGAATAAAAGATTGTATGTTCCTGTGCTGAAGCACATCATGAATTAATTTAAACTGTCAACTTCACCCATGGGTGGGCGAGATTAGGGCAGCTACTATAGAGATATTGACGCCTGATTGGCTGCTTCAAACGGGAAGTCTTCCAAGTTTCCTATCAATATCTTCCCTGGAAAGCGCAGGAATAGCTTTGATAACATAATTAAATAGGTGTGTTTTATTTACCACAAAATCTGGGTGAGCAACTCCAGCCTCCAGATCTCTTAATTTTTTGTGAGATATCTCTAACAAGTTCACGAGAGAGCGCTAGCTGTGTTAGCTAGCGGGCGGGGCTAATGTTGATGCTGTCTGAAGTTTATGACAGCTTCCTCCAGGCTGAACGACGCCAATTATGGGACAAACTCCTGTCATCATCTCCCCCAAACCTAATTAAAAAAATGTCTGACTTATTTAAATCATTATTTTATAAGTTGTTTATTTTAATTTGGCATTCATTGCTCTCTACTTTTTGACCATTGTCACATATGTCTTTGTAGACACCTTTTCTACTTTGAAAATTTCATGTGTTTTCACTCTATTCCTTCCATCTCCATTTTAAGATGAATTTAAATAGATGTATTTTCTCATTGTATATTTTTTTGGTACCAGTTACCTATCAAGCACCTTTAATGTTTTATGTTAGACGTCTTTTCTATGTCTTTCCGTCTTTTTCTTTTCAGACCCACTGTGACATAATTAGGTGTCTTTGTGTTTGTTTGTCTTCACAGTGTGTAAAATATCTTTTCCCTTTTGAAATACTGCAGACATACAAGTAGACACCTTTTCTTCATTGGTTTTTATGTTTCGGCTAAATTAAGACTTCACTTGTTCTTATAAAGATGTTTATTCTGAACTATACAAATATTGCTTTTCTTTGTACTTTTCTGTGACCTTTACACATCAGTCATCTAAAAAAAGTCTGATTAATTTATCAGCCATAAATACACACTTTGGACATCTCTGTGTGCATTTATTGACAACATTTGGATGTCACTGGAGGTCATCGTGTAGATTTCTTTCTGCCACAAAATGTCATCACTGTTTACGTCGACACACACCTACAGATGAGCTTATTGTCCATCTGTCTTATACATATTTTTACTTTTTATGTTTCATTCACTTTATGTTGTCAGCGGCACATTTTCCTGTAGATTTTCCACAACGGAAAAATACTGTTTCACCTTTTACTTTTCGGGCCACTATCACAAGATTTCTTCATTCGGTCGTCTTTTCAACCACATTTAGGGATTGTAAAGAAAAAATAAATAAAACATATTTATTTTAAACCACAATTAGACTTTATGGACATCATTTTAATTATAAAGAAAATGACTATTTACACATCACCAGATGTCTTTTGACTATATTTGCACACCAATAGAAAGTGTTTGAAAAACTAAAACACAAAGATGCGACTGAAATTCATAAATGAACAGGCGGGCTTCCTATCATTTTCAAACATATATTACACAAAGGAAAAGAAAAATCTCTTGTCTGATAAATGAAAGAAGGAACAGAATTTGTTTTAGATTCAGTGCAGACAAAGTTTAACGTATATAACACGGTAAAATTTGGTTTTCATACGGGCTTCTATCTTACTAGCATCAACAACGTGAAAAGTGTGAAAATATTTCAGATGTTAAACTTCGACAGATCCAAACAAGCCTCTGATTTTGGTTTTCATATTAGCCTAATATGATCTCACCAGCATCAGTTCAGATTCCTCCATAACACACAGTGCTGATAGATTCCCTGTAATCCCTGACATGTATCGAAATGAATATATACTGTATATATATATATATATATTTTTTTTTTGCAGCGCTCATCTGACTGTAAATGTATCCCAATCTGCGCCGGATGCCAGTTTTAGAGGTTCGGGAGATGAGCGGCAGGAATTCGGCCGCCAGCTGTCCCCTCCCAATCTCCCAGAGGAGACCAGATTACGTAAAAAGCCTTAATCCGGGTTTATGACCCGAGCCAGCGGTGCAGGTCCTCTCCAGGGGCAGGCGGGAGGGATGGAGGGAGGAATAAAAAAAGAAAAAAAAAGATTTATGCTGGGATTAAATCAGTGGTTTCATCTTGGAGGCAAGATGGTGCTTAAAGGTGGAAATGTATTTCTAAAAATACGGTGACAGAGGAAAATGAAAAAAGTAAAAAAATCTCCAATTAAGACTCAAACTCAGCTGTTAATCTAGGTCAACCAAAAAAAAATGTCGGGCCTCAAAGATGGTAGGAGCTGCATTTCCATAGTTTCATTCTGCTCATGCATCCTAAAAGAATGAGGTCAAGGGCCTGTGAATCACCGGCGCCAAAAACCTTGCAGCATTTTACCTCTTTTTTTTTTGGTCTTTTTTTTATACTGCGTGGAGAAAAAAAAACAAAAAAAAAAAAAATCATGAAACTAGATTTGACCGGGCTTCGCTGGGAAGTCGTTAAAAGTGAAAACGCAGACAGGGCCGTGGCGGGGAATTTTTCCTGACATCTGACAGGGAAAGTGGGTCATGCTCGGCGCTGCAGCGCTGCTAGCCTCCTCCTCCTCTTCCTCCTCTTCGATGGCGGCTATTGAATTAATCACGCTTTACGCTCGGCTGGGCAACGCGGCGCACAAAATGGCTCCCTCCTCCTCCGTCCTCCTCCGCCTCGGCCGCAGAAAAGACTCGAGCGTCGCTCTTGAAGAGCCCGAATCACTAAACTCCGCCGTCCCTTGACCTCTTTCCTCTTTAGTTGCTGCCAGCTGAGTGGAGTTGCTCAATGTATACAGAAACGTCAGCGTGTGAATGATGGAAAGTGGCTGCAAATGGTGGCGAGAACAAGGAAGGAGGATGTTTGTAGATCTCAAATGGACGAGAAACTTTACGCTGAACTTTTAAAGAAGAGTCTAGAAAGTGTGTGAATAGCGAAAGTGGCTCATGTTTTTCATGTCGCTCTTTTGTTCAAATGCAATCACAACATATTTAAGATCTTGATTTCATATGGAACTCAGGTTCTAGGCTCTTCTTGCAGTTTCTGCATGCAAATCAAAGATATTATCACTAAAGTAATACCTGTTATTAGGCCTGTCACGATAAATTGTCCCAGAACTTAATGCGATAAACGATAATATTGTTGTTTTGAGACCATTTTCAAGTAATATTTCAAGTAATATAATAGTAATAATTCAAGAACACATTCTCAAGAATCCATAACCTTTAAATTCTAATGAACATTTAAACAGTGGAACTGGAAGAGATTTGAAATATCCAAAATAAATAAAGAAAACAACAGAAACAACAAATGAAATGAACTGTGAAATCTCTGTCAATGAAATTATCTTAAAAAAAAAAAAAGGGATAGTTGAGACCAAACAGACTGAAGACTTTTATCAATCAGTTTCTGGTAAAAAGAGACAAAATTGAGAAAAGCAATAAATCAAGCCAATGAAAATTATTGACTTTCTTTAAATTTATCATGTGATTAACTCATTTATTATTTAACATGACAGGAATACCTCTTACTGTTTAAAATGTAGATTAATGCATTCAGGAGATGCTGTTTTTCCGCATAAAGTCAGTCTTGGTGTTCTGTTTCTACATATACAATGAAATCAAAGCAAATTCAAAATTTTGTTGGTTACTGCACATCTGTTCACTCGATTTGGAGGAAATATCAAACTATCGTCCGGTAAATGGAGATACTGAGGTCAGTTAATAAGGCTGCAGGCTGGGAGAGAAACAGATGCAAAATCTAGTAAGGAACATCGATAAAATTGTTCACTCCAGATAAAAGCATCTTTCATATGGTTAGTCCTGAGTAATATATTGCAAGTTTTGTTAACCCGAAACAATACCCTTAAAACGTTTTCATCATTGAGGCAAGAGAAATCCTGAAATCTCAAGTTTTCAGGCTTTCGTACCTTAAAAATTTGCCTATTGGAGGTGTAAGACATAATTTTTGTTGGTTTTTGCCTTTCAATCATATATGAGCCACAAGGTTGCATCGTTTTTCTAGAGACGCACCGATCTGATATTTATATGGGTATCGGTCCTGATGTCCTAGATATTCCCGAAATTCTAGACCGGGTATCGGTAACAATATGTCCGATCCATAAGGATAGATCTATTCAGTCTAATTGTATGATTTGTGCTCTGAACGAAGTCGTGTCTTATTATTGGTTTTACATTATATTTAGAATTGCTAGCTTCCCTTTCTGAACCATTTGACAAATTTGTTTCAGTTTTGACCAAGATAGTCAAACTATTGATTTTGTCAATTTTTAGTTTCTTTATCAATTATTTTACATTATACGTTATACTGCTAATAGCACTGACTGAACAAATTAAAATTGTCTTTACATGTTTGTTGCTTGTTAATGCTATTGGTGTATTAAAGTGTACTGTACTGGTAAGGAGTTATCAGGTACATTTGTTATTCAGTACATTTATTTCTACTATTTAAAAATACACATTTTAAGTCAATTCATTTCTGTTTTTCTGTATTGGATCAGTATCGTTGGGCACCAAACCTCAGATATCTGGATGGGAATTGGAAGTGAGAAAAAGTGGATTGGTGCATCCCTACTTTATTCCTCCGAAAGAAATGCTTGAAATGGTAACAGATTTACATCCGCCGAATTAACACAAGCAAAGTTAGATGTCTGTGTCCATCATCATTTAACTGATTCTGGGATGTGTTTGTGCTCCAATTAGGGGTGAACAAAAGGGAAATTAGCGAGAATGTAGGGCAACAGAGGGGGACCGCAGAGGGTGACCTCTTTGAGCCATATGCTCTGTATCACAGGACAGTCTCACTTTGGAGAGGGGGGGTAATGTGAGAAAAACCTCTCAGAGTTCAAAGTTGGGAGCAGGAAGGAGATGAATAATTATTCTGCTGCCAGAGAAAGGAACTGATCAAGTAGATATGAGGAGTTGAGTTTGTCTTCGGTTTCCTGGTATATGAGCAGCTCTTGTCTCGTCTGGCTTTTGTTTTATGCGGCGCGGAGGGGGGGTCGGAGGCAGGGGGTCGTCCGCCCAGTCGGCCTTCCTATGCGCCGCTATGACAGTCCTCTCAAGAGCTGTCAGTCCGCATCAGCAGACCAGCATCCTGACATCTCAACCTAAATCACAATCAAAGCTGCAACTACCTCAAACTGGAGGACGCACCCGACAACCAACATGACCGCCGACCACAGAGAGGCTCCAGCGCTAGCTCACGCGCTTCTAACGTGCAGAGGAAAAGCCGATGGAACGGAGGCACACCATGTTGCGCCCCGAAGAGCAGCACCGAGTCGGCCATTTTAGATTTGCCACAGTTTGTAATGTGAGATCACTGGTTGTCATAAAGTCATGGCTTCCATACGCCAAGCTTCCCCCGAGCGCTGATGCGGAACGAGACAAGAATGTCCCCATTTCCTTTTCCTGCTACCCTTTTTCACATTTTAGCTTTGTCGCCTCACAGACGTTATATTTGATTTCAACAAGATAACACGACATTTATCTTTTCGTATGACTACCCAACAATAAGACGAGCCGTGGCGCTAGCGTCCGCATGGAGGTAATCAGAATAATGACCTCGTCTATTTTGTGTCAGCGAATCCTTTCTACATCTAATGCAGCTAATTGCCAAACAATGAAATCGCTCGTGCTTTAAGCAAAAGACAATCAGTTAAACAATGACAACCGCAAGATGTCTGAAAACAAAATCGATTGACTGCAAACCACGGCGTTCTTTTGAAAAAACCAAAATGATTCCCACCCAGCATGAATTCATCATGTTGGAGTTTGCCAATGAAAGCATTTAAAATCAATGGGTTTGAAAAAGAAGTCAGTGGGTAAGTTAGTAAGTCAATTAATTATTGATGGCTTCCTCAATCTCACCAAGAATCTAGAAATTCAAGTTTTCCAGAGTTCAAAGCCTCTGCAACTCCGACAACCAAAGCAAGAACTTCAAACATTTCTCTCTAAATACTTTTAACAAGTATTGCATTTAAATGTTGGCTTTCCAACTAAAGCGTTGTTCTAAAACAACAACAAAAAAGAGGCCGTAATCAGGAGCATGAAAAAGAGAGTTTACCTTTTCGCGGTGCAGGATACAGTAGCTGACGACCACTATCGCCGTTGAAGGATTAAAAATCGCAAAGGGAAGATGATTTCTCCACCCCCGCCACCCCCACGCACCTCTCTCTTCCTTTGATTGGAAAAAACACTGCCACCCTATTGGCCCGTCCAGCCGGGGGGGGGGTGGAGGGGGAGGTCACGTGAGCGACCCAATCGACACGTGACTCTTCTCGAATTTATATGACGAAACCGACTTGCATACTCGTCGAGCGAGGTTCTTGTTGCGACCGTTTCCAGAGACCGTTTTGCAAACAGGCTGCATGTTGAGAGAGGGGTACTTTGGGTGACCATCACCCGCCGCCCTCTATGCCCACTGCCCCTCACCCTTCAATTTTCCCTCAGATGCATAAAAAAAAAAGGGGGGGGGGACATGCCCAATGAGGCACATGGGCATTACTGGGGCACGTCTGGGGACGATGGGGCAGTCTGAATCAGAACTTTAGCCTCCAGGGGCATTTGGAATCTAGAAAACCATCGTCCTTGTTATTGGTAATGACAAGTGACACACACACACGCCCACACCCCCACACACACACACAAAAGAAAACCAGCTCAGAGAAGCCCCGGCCACAACTTTCTGGCGCAAATGAGCGCCTTAAAACCTGCGCGCTCACTCCCATCTCCTGCTTTTTAATCTGCTTCCCTCTGAGAGCATGTATGTCCAGAATTACAGAGCTTTGGAGGCCACCCGTCCAGATTTTTTTTTTTTTTTCCAATCCAGCACAAATCCAGCCCTCATGTCAGATGAACAGTTGTGCAGAGCTTAATCTGCCATCATTGGGGTTGGACGGCAGCAACAGAAA